>NC_056501.1:57071483-57113381 GCF_014905685.2 Nematolebias whitei | reverse complement strand
ATATATATATATATATATATACATACATATATTTTATATATATATATATATATATATATATATATATATATGAACAAATGCTACAAGCTTACCTTCTGTGACTGCACTGTGAGGTGGAGGCACTGGCATTCTGTGTTCTGAGAAGAAACAAAGAGAAGATGTCAGAATGTTATCAGTTGTAACAATCATCACTGATGGAGTTGTCTCCAAGCAGTCCTTCTCAAATAGTGGGGCGCGCCCCCATGGGGGGGGGGCCCGGAGCAATACGGGGGGTGCATGTGACCCCGAGGAACATTTTGCGGCAGGGAGTAGTTTTTTTTTTCTTTTTTTTTTTGCATCACTTTCATTTTGTCAGGGTGCGTTCGGCAATTGTTTGCTAAAATCCGGCAATTCTCTGTCTTAATAATAATAAAGTTATGAACAAATATGTCTGTCTTATCGTTTGGGGAGCCATGCTTGAACCGTGTCGCTTCCCTCTGCTGCTGACGCTCGTCACCCGCAGCACGCGTTACCTGCCCCTCTTCCGCTTTCACTTTAACTTTTTCTTTTGTTTGTTTTTTTAATTTGTGAAAACACAATTTTTATGTTTTTTTAATACCGAAGTAATGTTTAATAAATGTTAGGACTCTATTCTTTACTAACAAATCCTCTGCTCTGGACGCATTTCACCCACAGCTCGCATGCAACAACGAGTATAAACTCTAAGCGAGAGCGACTCCTGCCCCCTCTTTTTCCTCTTTCACATTGACAACATTTTTTAGTTTTATCATTGTCAAAGTACAGTTTTCATGTTTTTTTTATTTGTTGGAAAAACGTGTGTTTAATACATGTTAGGACTTTATTCTTTGCTAACAAAATATATTTTATGTCATTAAACAACTTGTCAGGTTCTTCTCTTGTGAGCGCGTTCCACTGAGTAAAATGTTGCTGATCAATTTGAATTTATTATTATTTACTGATTGTATTTAATTTGATTGTTCAGTAGGAAATGGTCAAAAATGTTAACAGTTTAAATAAAGATATATATACATTTTAATTTCAGGCAAATTGATGCACTTTAATCCTTTTCTGTTACAGACTATAAAAAAATGTTAATAATCTTTGTTGTAAGTTGATCTATATTTCTATCTTTTTTAATTTAATGTTAATAAGGATACAATGTTATGTATAGGTGTACTTATAACAATTTTATAGAAAAATTATACTATTTACAGTCGCGGCGGAGAGTTGGGGGGGACGTGAAATGTTTACTTCTTCCTGGGGGGCGTAACAGAAAATAATTGAGAAGCACTGCAGTGAAGAAATGTACTTTATGTATTTGTTATGTTTTATGGAGCTGGATATGTGTGGAGCTACACTGAATACTAGGAAGAAAAAATAAAGAGCCATCATCGTGCAGTTTAGTCAAAAGTAACTTGAACTGGTGTGCATGAGAGCAGTAAAGGAAAAAGGAAGTGGTAAAGATGTTGTGATGTTTGCACACACTACAGAGTGGAGCAGCAGAGGTTTTCATGCATGCTACAGAAGACAGATTTGAGCCTTGTTTTTCCAAGTGGAACAATGAAAAACATCCTGAATAAATGATTTCATGGCACTCATTTCTCATATCATTCTTACTGGATAAGCTTAAAACTTCCTGAGGCCATTTTTCTACCACCACCTCTCAATGTAGACTAAATTCCCCAAGAACTGACATGATTCATGACTAAATAAAACTGCTCTTTTCATTGAATGTTTTAGTCAGAGTTTAGAAAGTAAAATTGTCACAATTAATGCATCACTGTGGAATCACGGTGTCTGAAATAGCTAAACAAACAGAGACAGACTTAAGAAGAACTTTGAGGATCTTCTATTAACTGCTGGTACCAATCAGACAACATGAGACCACAGACTGAGACAAACAGGAAGTAGAACTGGATTTGCAAAATAAGAGTCAGATAACAGTCAACGAACAGAAACAGATCATAAATATATGATGCAAAGCCAGCAGACTGATTTCAGATCAGATCTGATCAGAACCAGCAGTGAGCATGATAAAGTACATCACTGAAATATTCATGAACTTTCAGTTTGCATGACTTCAACATATAACTTCTGAATTTGTTAGAAAATGTAGGCAGAAGAAAGGAAACAAGATAAATCTGTGCATTAAAACTATAACAAAGTTGCTAAAGAGGCAGATAATTAGAAAATTATACTTACAGAAACAACAGATGAATTGCAGTTCTTGTCACAGTGCTGTCAAAAAAGGCAGAAGATGTCAGAGCGGTAGAATCAGAACCAGTGAAGAAAATGAAGCAGCAGCAGTTGACAGATACTTGGTTATCTTTCATCATTGAACCCACAGTTTCTGTGTGATGACTGTAGAACACACACTTTGACTTTTTTGTTTTTTTAGAAACTTCCATCCAAAGGAAACCAACCAATTAATCAAATAAATTATTTGTGTCGAAACGGGTCAAACATCCATAGGACTTTGGTTGGCCTTGTCGCTGTTTTAAGTGCTCTATAAAAAAAATGGTATTGTATGGTAACATCCAACACTTGTAGAAAATCTGTTGCAAATATCACGGTGCACTTAAAAGAAGATGGAAAACTTTTTCTAAAGAAAAGTAAAGGATGTAGAGAAAGTGGATCGGGTGTCTGGAGTTTTAAGTTAAACACTAGTGTACACTTATGCTGGCAGTTTGGTGTGTCATCTTACCTCAATTTTGGATTTCAGCTTGGTCAAATTTATAAACAGATCTTTCTTTGCCCTTAGACATGTAGCTGATGCAGTAGTTGGTGCTGCTGACGACTGATGAAGAGTGCTGAAGACAGACAGCAGCAGCAGCAGCAGCATCCATGCATAAGCTGAAGATGAAACATTCATGACTAACAGATTCTGACTCCACACAAGCTGACGGTGTGTAAATCTGTCTGGGTTAATTGAAGTTCAGAGAGAGCCTGTTGAAACCTGAACCAGGTCTTCCTTTTGTCTCGTTGGTTTGTTGATGGGTAGGTGAGAGGCTTGCTGCTTTTAATACAACACATTGGGTCATTTCCTAACTTTTGGGAAATCCCAACACTTTCTTGTCCATGGTTTGATCATTTTCATTCAGACTGTTCCCACGCAGGATGCCCGTACTCATCAGGACCCTGACACTATGGCAAGTGTACTGCAATGTTAACCACATATCAGTCTAATCTGACTGCTTATGAGTGTCGCGGCATTTCCTCACCTCTCTGAAGACCTGACTGTTACTGCACAAGGGAAAATGTCATAAACTTTTTCTTTCCTGAAGTTCAGCTGCCGTGAGTGGGCAGTGTGCTGAGGCAGGTGAACTCTGCAGGACACAACCCACAGAAACTACAGCAATCCACCAAATCTGCACAGTCACTTTCAGCTCTGGTTTTTAGACGTCATTCCCCATGCGTGATCTTTCTTGATGCAACAAAGCAAACCAGAAGAAAATGCATTGTACTATTTAACAATCGTCCATCGTTAAACAGGGGTGGAGGCCTCCGGGTTCAACTGTCCCCCTCTTACAATGCTGTGATTGCTAGTATCACTCAGCCCTCTGTGAACAGTAAACAGCCATCAGTGTGCTAATGATCCATTGTTAGGCTGATGGTCCTTCTTGAGCATGTGATCAGCTGGTTTTGGTTGTCAGCAGCAAAACTGGTTGATCCACTCTGAGACGGTGCTATTTAAGAGACTGAGCTGAATACAGCTCCTCAGACTGAGGAAGTCTCTCGGATGAGAGACGAAACGTTTCTACATTTTTTTGTTGATTTTTTTTTTTTTTTTTGAATGTCCAGAGGACCAGATTTAACTTTTTTAGATTGTACTATTTAGTTTTCACGTTTCATTTTCCAGTTATCTTAATAAACTCAAAATTGTTCCACTGGACAACTGAGAACTTGCTGTTTTTTAACTGTGATGCTAGGAACTTTATAAGAAAATTAGACTTCTTTCTTTCTTTGCTTCTCATCAAAAATGTCTTAATTAAAGAGATATGCTTGAGACACACTAATTCAATTCAAGGTGGCGCACCGGCTGCACTGTTCCAAAGACAAGTTGTCCAAGATTAAGGCCGACCAGGACCCTGCATGTAATCATTGTAAACAAACTCCAGCTACACTCATTCTGGACCTGTCCCAAACTGCAGACCTTTAGGCAATTTATTTTTGACACCTTCTCTGGAATATGTGACAAAACTGTATACCCATCTCCACTCATCTCACTGTCTACTGGGTGGTCTCAGTAGATACATCCGTGTAACGGTCTACCAGAGTGTTGTCTTTCACTGAATGTGTCGTTATTGGAATTGTGACGGTGTTGATGTGTTATTAGTAAGTTAAACTAGTTTTGTTGTCGAGTCTTGGACTTGACATGCTGTGCTAAGCATGCCTGATCTGTACAGTCCATCACTTTCTGAAGTGTGGTCTGATCTAGGCATGTTGCTAGTTTTTGTTTAATGTGCTCTTCTTTGGCCTTTAAGGTCTCAGTAGTAAAATTAGTCTGTTTCACCCATTCATTCAGCAGCCCAGTCTGTGCCTTCTGAAGGATCTTGCTTGCCCGGTTCCCACTGATGGATGATTTGAGTTCCAGGCTCTTGGGAATGATGCCACTTTGTCTGCATCGGAGGTTGAATTGCAAGTGGTTTCTGTAGTCCTCACTCTACTTTGCTGTTTTCTCAAACTCTAACTAGTTTGAGGCATTTCTGGCCAAACTGAAAATGTCAATGCTCAATAATCCAGGTATACAATCCAACAATTTTCAGTCAGGTCATCTGGACAGTTTCTTTTTTTGCTGAAATGTTTCACCTTCCATCCGGAAGTCTTCCTCAGTCAGGGAAACACACAAAACAAAACTGATTCTAAGATGGTGTCTTTGGCACCCCACCCCCACCCCTCTTGCGCTGGCCCTCTTCCTCGTCGACAGTCATGTCAAACTGGTTCAAAACCAAAATGTCCATACTCAATAATCCAGGTATACAATCCAACATTTTTCAGTCAGGTCATCTGGACAGTTTTTTTTTTTTTTTTCTGTAACATTTCACCTTCCATCCGGAAGGATTCATCAGTCAAGGAAACACACAACACAAAACTGATTCTTCCCACAAACAACTTACTCCAAAGTGGAACAAACCCGTTATGCTGGTTCGCTCCACCACATGTCGTACATTTGGTACATGTGGTGGAGCGAAATTATGTACACAGGGTCCCGGTTATATCCAACAATAAAATGTAAAAGAAAAACAATGATAACATCTAAGATGTGAACTAAGAAAAACATAAACTAAAAATCCACTAAGCACTAATAGCATAAATACATTACGTCAAACAACAGCACGAACATGAGCATGAGTCTGTGTGAGCAGATGAGCATGCATGAACACATCAACATGAAACAGATCAGCAGGGTTTGGGGGTTCATGGTGTTGAAGATGGATGTGAAGTCAACAAAGAGCATACGGACAAAAGAGTCTTTCTGCTCCAGGTGTTTGAGCACATTGTGGACCACAGAGGAGGTGGCATCCTCTGTTGATCGGTTCTCATGGTATGCATACTGATGAGGGTCCTCGTTGATGTTGATGGTTGTTTTGATGTGGGTCATGACCAGTTTTTCGAAGCACTTAGCGACTATCGAGGTGAGGACCACTGGCTGATAGTCATTCAGACCAGTCACTGTAGAGCTTTTGGGGACTGGGATGATGGTGGCAGTCTTCAGGCAGGTGGGTACTGTTTCCAGAGTAAGTGAGGTGTTAAAGATGTCTGCCAGCACCTCGCAGAGCTGATCTGCACATTCTTTCAACACTTTTCCAGGGATGTTGTCTGGGCCGATTGCCTTGTGCGGATTAATCCTCCTGAAAGTACTCCTTAATTCAGCTGAGGTCACGCTGAGATGCTCTTCATCCGGTGGTGAGGTGAGTCTGGTTTTAGGTGGTCTGTTCGGTTCTTCAAAGCGTGCATAGAACTTGTTGAGGGCATCAGGCAGAGATGGGTCTTTGGGTCATTGTTCGCTCCTTCCTTTATAATCTGTTATGCCCTTAATGCCCCTCCACATGCTCCGAGGATCTTGTGAGGTGAATTGACCCTCAATCATCTGTGCATATGTGGCCTTGGCCTTTTTAATACAAGCAACCAGCTCTTTCCTTGTCCTTCTCAGCTCCTGTGAGTTTCCAGGCCTGAAGGCATTGTTCCTAGCTTCCAGTAGGGTGTGCACCTCTGCATTCAGCCAAGGTTTTCTGTTTGGGTAGCTTTTAACATATCTGATGGTGGAGACAGTGTCAGTACATGTACTTATGTATCCCAGAACTGAGGATGCGTATTGATCCAGATCAAGCGATCCTCCATTTTCAGCAGCTTCTCTGAAAACCTGCCAGTCTGTTCGATCAAAACAATCTCTCAGTATGGGACCACTGTCCTGGATCCAACATATAACTTTCTTTTGTACCAGTCTGGAGCATCTCAGCGGGGGCATGTAAGCAGGGGCCAAGAAGATTGAGATGTGGTCTGACAGTCCTAGGTGGGGGCGGGGTTCGGCTTTGTATGCATCTTTTACGTTCGTGTAAACATGGTCCAGCGTGTTGTTCCCACGAGGAATGGTGCCAAGATGGCGGTGTGAGCGCATGGCTGTACAGGGGCTGAGCACCAAAGATTCTAAAATTTAAATGAAACATAAGGCCTATACAGCGCTATATTGGAGGTAACTTATAACAGTGGCGAGCACATTGTTTAACTAACAAAGAAGATGGAGTCCTGTTGCAATTTAATGACATTTGCTGAGATTCAAACCTGAGCTAAGAACTTTTAAGTTAACACAGCTTAACAACTTCATGGAGTCACCTGGTGTAAAGGAGAACCCTCTTCGGCACAAACTGCATGATTACTACTTGACAGAACAACCTGTTATTGATGTTGTGGACTCAGCTTACTCCTTTTCCAATCACACCAAGCTCAACTTCATCTAAACCACCTGCTCCCAAAAAGCTGAAAGCACACCGCTCCCTGGAAATGGATGAAGGGAGCATTGTACAGAAGATATCAGTCATGTTTAACACCAGACTTGATAGTCTGGAAAAGAACTTTGAGAAATTGATTCCTGACAATACAATGAAGATTGAGGGGCTTAAAAAAACAGTTGACTTTGTCTGTGCTGACATTCAGGAGGTAAAGGAGAAGGTGACAAAAGTTGATGCTCAGGCCTGTGAGACAGGAAAAAAGGTATGTCTTGTTGACCACTGAGTCATGGAGCTGGAAAACTACTCACAACGTTATAACCTGTGCCTGTACGGAGTGTCTGAAGCCAAGGAGAAAGATGTCTGCACTGAGGTGATAAGCATATGTCAAGCCATTCTGCCAGAGTATAAAACAAAATTTATAGATATAATTGACTCATTACACAGGCTGGGTCAACTAAAGAAAGACGTCTCAAAGCCTCGAGGAATTATCCTGCAGTTCATCTGCTGCTTTTTCCGCGACAAAGTCTGGAAATCTGCAAAAAAATCCTCATATCTACAGAACAGCCGTTTGTGCTTATGCACCAAATGGCAGTTCAGATTATCCTCCCTTTTTGGAGTCCTTAGAGGGGGTACTGGAAAGTGCACCTCCTGGGGACTCCCTTGTTCTTCTGGGGGACTTCAATGCTAACGTGGGCTATGACAGTGAGACCTGGAGGGGTGTGGTTGGGAGGAACGCCCCCCCTGATCTGAACCCGAGTGGTGTTCTATTGTTGGACTTCTGTGCTCGTCATTGATTGTCCATAACAAACACCATGTTCAAGCATAAGGGTGTCCATATGTGCTCTGGGCACCAGGACACCCTAGGCCGCAGTTTGACGATGGACTTTGTCATCGTCTCATCTGATCTGCGGCCACGTGTCTTGGACACTCGGGTGAAGAGAGGGGTGAAGCTGTCCACTGATCATTACCTGGTGGTGAGTTGGCTCCGATGGTGGGGGAGGATGCTAGTCAGACCTGGCAGGCCCAAATATGTTGTGAGGGTTTGCTTGGAACGTTTGGCAGAGTCTCCTATGAGACAGAGCTTTAACTCCCACCTCCAGGAGAACTTCGAACATGTTCTGGGGGAGGTGGGGAACATTGAGTCTGAGTGGGCCATGTTCTGTGCCTCTATTGTCGAGTCGGCTTACCGGAGCTGCGGCCGCAAGGTTGTCAGTGCCTGTTGCGGCGGCAACCCTCAAACTCGGTGGTGGACACTGGCAGTGAGGGATGCTTTCAGGCTGAAGAAGGAGTCATATTGGACCTTTTTGGCCTGTGGGACCCTGGAAGCAGCTGATGGGTACCGGCAGTCCAAGCAACATGCGGCTCGGGTGTTCTCTGAGGCAAAAACTCAGGCATAGGAGAAGTTTGGAGAGGCCATGGAGAATGACTTCCGCACGGCTTCGAGGCAATTCTGGTCCATCATCTGGCGTCTCGGGGGGGGGGGGGGGTACACCACCAACACTGTTTATAGTAGGGGTGGTGTGCTACTGACCTCAACTCGGGTTGTCGTGGGTCGGTAGGCAGAATACTTTGAAGACCTCCTCAATCCCACCGGCCCATCTACCACTGAGGAAGCGGAGCCTGGGGACTCTGGGTCGGGCCCTCCAATCTCTGGTGCTAAGGTCACCGAGGTAGTTAAAAAGCTCCTCGGTGGCAGGGCCCCAGGGGTGGATGAGGATCACCCGCAATTCCTTAAGGCTCTGGATGTTGTAGAGTTGTGTTGGTTTACGCGACTCTGCAATATTGCCTGGACATCGGGGGAAGTTCCCCTGGATTGGCAGACTGGGGTGGTGGTCCCCCTATTCAAAAAGAGGGACTGTAGAGTGTGTTCCAACTACAGGGGGAATCACGCTCTTAAGCCTTCCTGGTAAGGTCTATTCGGGGGTTCTGAAGAGGAGGGTCCATCGGATAGTCGAACCTCAGATTCAGGAGGAGCAGTGCGGTTTTCGTCATGGTCGTGGAACACTGGACCATCTCTACACACTCAGCAGGGTCCTGGAGGGTGCGTGAAAGTTTGCACAACCGGTCTACATGTGCTTTGTGGACTTGGAGAAGGCATTTGACTGCATCCCTCTGGGAACCCTGTGGGAGGTCCTCTGGGAGTATGGGGTACTGGGCCCTTTGATACGGGCTGTTAGGTCCCTGTATGAACCGTGTCAGAGCTTGTGGTCCGCATTGTCGGCAGTAAGTCGGGCTTGTTCCTGGTGAGAGTTGGACTTCGTCAATGTTGCCCTTTGTCACCGATTCTGTTCATAACTTTTATGGACAGAATTTCTAGGCGCAGCCAAGGTCTTGAGGGGATCCGTTTTGATGGCCTTTGCATTGTGTCTCTGCTTTATGCAGATGATGTGGTACTATTGGCTTCATCAGATCGTGATCTACAGCCTTCGCTGGAGCGGATTGCATCCGAGTGTGGCACGGAAGGGATGAAGATCAGTTCCTCCAAATCCGAGGCCATGGTCTTGAGCCAGAAAAGGGTAGAGTGCCCTCTCCGGGTCAGGGAGGAGGTCCTGCCCCAAGTGGAGGAGTTCAAGTATCTTGAGGTCTTGTTCACGAATGCGGGAAAAATGGAGCATGAGATTGATAGGCAGATAGGTGCTGCATCTGCAGTGAAGTAGGCGCTGTACAGGTCTGTCGTGGTGAAGAGAGAGCTGAGTCAAGAAGCGAAGCTCTCAATTTACCGATCGATCTACGTTCCTACCCTCATCTATGGTCATAAGATTTGGGTTGAGACCGAAAGAACATGATCTCGGATACAAGCGGCCAAAATGAGTTTTTTCCGCAGGGTGTCTGGGCTCTCCCTTAGAGATAGGGTGAGAAGCTCGGTCATCCGGGAGGGACTCAGAGTAGAGAGGAGCCAGTTGAGGTGGCTTGGGCATCTGGTTAGGATGCCTCCTGGACGCCCCCCTAGTGAGGTGTTCCGGACATGTCCCATCGGTAGGAGACCCAGAGGAAGACCAAAGACATGCTGGAGGGACTATGTTTCTCGGCTGGCCTGGGAACACCTCGGGATTCCCCCGGAGGAGCTGGCCGAAGTGGCTGGGGAGAGGGAAGTCTGGGCCTCCCTACTTAAGCTGCTACCCCCACGACCCGACCTCGGATAAGCGAAAGAAAATGGATGGATGGATGGATCTACAGAACAAGAACCTGTGCTTTGCTGAGCATTTGTCAGCGGCCAGCAGAGAGAGACGAAGGCAGCTGTGGCCCCTGGTGGCCAAGGCATGGGAACAGGAAAAATCTGCGTACTTTATTGGAGGAAGAGCCTTTGTTGAAGGAATTGAACTATTTCAAACTTACTGAGGATGAAAAACTGTTCTCAAGTCCACAAGGTCTGTAGTATTATCTGAGAAAGCAGGAGAAGTGATGATTGTGCTTCATGATCTAAATAATATTTAGATATGTTGAAGGTTTGATATGTAAAAATAATTCTACTCAGGCACATGTCTTAGATATCTTTATTTTATTCTTTCTTTGTACCCTTTAATAGCATTAGTTTATAATTTATGAGGTGCCCTGAGGGACTGTTGGTGTGTGGCAGAACAAGACTTCAGCTGCCTCCACTGCTAGAGCTTCACTTTGTTTCATTTTACATTTTATATTGAATTTAAGATGGGTCAGCTCCTATTGAGGAGGTTAGTACTCTTCAATTTACATTTGTTCATATATTGTTTTGTGATATTAATGGCATTATCTATTATTACTTTTAATGCCAGGGGGTTAAGAAATAATATTAAGCGCAAAGCAATATTTTTGTTTGCTAAACAGCACAAGGTTGATTTCTGTTTCATTCAAGAGTCACACTCAGTGCCAGATGATAAACGGTTTTGGAGATCCCAGTGGGGTAATTAGTTATGGCAGGCTCATAGTTCTGAACTCTGCTGGTGTCTCTACTTTAAAGCACAAGTTTTCAGGGACCATGCTATTAACAAAATGTGATTCCTCAGGTCATTTCTTCTTTCAAGTGGTATCTATTGAGAAATTTGTATTGGTATTTGTTAACATATATGGCTATAACTCACACAAGGATAACAATATACTATTGGACACATTGGAGAAACATATTCAAGATGCGGCCCTGTGATGGACTTGCGACCTGTTCAGGGTGTACTCCGCCCCTCGCACAGTGATTGCTGGACATGGGCACCAGCGACCCCCGTGACCCAAAAATGGAATAAACGGGTAAAGATAATGGATGGATGGATGGATGGATATTCAAGATGCATCTAATAACTTTTGTATTTAAGGTATTGTAGTAGGGGGAGATTTGAACATGATACTCGATCACAACATGAACTGTTGGCCCCCACACAGTTCTACTGCAGTTAATGTAAACCTGAAACTCTTAATGCATAAATTTAATTTAGTCGCTGTGCGGAGGCACCAAAATCATGACACTAATGCTTATACATGGAGTAATAAAAGTTCCACCAGGAAATCACAATCATCATTTTTGGTTGATTTTCGATAATCTGAACATTGATAAACGTCAGTTAATATTATTACAACACCTTTAACTGATCACAGTGCAGTCTCTATATTCATCCCTCTGCACTCTGCTTCTACTAAGGTATATAGAAAGTCTTATTGGAAACTAAACTGTTCACTGCTGAAACATGAGGCAGCTAAATCAGCTATAAAAAGATTAATATCAGAATTCTGGAACAGAGCATGTTCTGATGATGCCTATGGCAGAAACTAGGAACTATTGAAATTTAACATCCTGATGCATGCTCAATAATCCAGGTAGAAAAATCTAAAAAAGTTAAATCTGGTCCTCTGGACATTCAAAAAAACAAAACAAAGCAAATCAACATCTCTACATTTTTTTGTTGATTTGCTTTGTTTTGTTTTTTTGAATGTCCAGAGGACCAGATTTAACTTTTTTAGATATCGAAATTTAAAGTTGCTCAATATTTGAGGAGCTATGGCAGCACTCTCACTAAAAACAGGAGACTTCAAGAAGAAAGAGTCATCTCTAATATATTCTTACTTTCTCAGATGAACCCCGCTCATATGTCAGAAAAGGAATGCTTGGATTTGATCTCAGAGCAAATTCAACTAAATGAAATTTATCTACAGGAGGCTAAAGGTAAGGTCAAGAAAGAAGTGGCTGGAAGATGGAGAACAGAATTCAGCCTATTTTTTCAACTTAGAAAGACATCATGGAAAGCTGAACTTAATCCAACAACTCAGCATTAACAGTGTTTTAACTCAAGATCCAAGGAAAATCGCAAATTTCTGCTCCAATTTTTACAGCAATCTTGATAAAACCAAATACTGCCAACAATCGACAACTTTATTCCTTAGTTCTCTGAATAATGTTAAACAAATTACTGACGAAGACAAGAAGATATGTGGTGGTCCAATAACCCTACAGGAGGTCACCTCTGCCATTGAGCATTTCAAATCTAATAAATCTCCCGGCCTGTCTGAAGAGTTTTATCAGACGTTTATAGAAGACGTGGCTCCCTTCACACTTAAGGTAATTTTAGAAAGCATAGAACGAGGAACTCTACCTCCCACACTAACTCAAGGCCTGATAACACTGATTCCTAAACCTAAAAAGGACCTCCTGTTGATTGATAATTGGCGTCCAATCTCTTTGCTGAACACAGAATACAAGATATTTGCCTCCAAACTTGCGAAACAGATTAAAAATGTCTTGGATCCACTTATTGATGAAACTCAATCAGGATTCATGAAGAATAGACATATTTCTAACAATATTCGACTCTTTTTAAATTAAATTGATTGCTCATTTTTGTGTCCCGATGACAGTTTTATCTTCTTCTTGGATTTTTATAAAGCATTTGACACCGTAGAGCATAATTTTATATTCCAGACAATTAAGTATTTTGGATTTGGTATTTTTTTTCTGTAAAGCTGTTGAAACTATGTACACCAATGGGAACAGTTCCATTAGATTAAAAAAATGGGACTTCACCTAGATTCGAATTACAGAAGGGCATCCGACAGGGCTTCCCAGCTTCTCCATATTTATTTATCTTATGTACACAACTTCTATCCATCTTATGTACACAACTTCTATCCAATCGTATAAAAAAATAGTCCATTAAAAGGTATCTTTATTGCAGGTAGAGAACTTACAATCAGTCAACTGGCTGATGATACAACATTATTTCTAAAAGATGCCACCTAAGTTCCCATTGCTGTCCAGACAATAGATGTGTTCTCTACAGCTTCTGGACTCTGTTAAAATTAAAGAAATGCAAACTTTTTCCTCTTAAAGACTGCAAAAACACAGTGATTTATAACATTCCAGTTAAAAGCAAACTCTCCTACCTCGGGATTACTATAATGAAAAACCAGATGGATAGATGTTCTGAAAACTTGAACCCAATTATTGAAAAATTAAAGAATAAACTGAACCAATGGCTTCAAAGAGATCTATCCCTGAATGGAAGAATATTGTTAACGAAGACAGAGGGATTGTCTCGTCTCACATATGCAGCTATCCCTCTGGCAGTTGACAAGCCAATCTGCACCACCATTGATAAGTTATTATTCAATTTTACATGGAAAAACGCATTATGTGAAGAAATCTGTTATTATGAACACTTATGATTCTGGTGGTTTAAACTTTGTTGACTTTACTACTCTTAATTTTCATTCAACCTTTATTTAAACAGATAAATCACATTGAGCCTCGAAGACTCATTTACAAGTGAGACCTGTTTGGACAGACAAAAAACAGTGGTTAACTGGACACATGTAGGAATTGGAGGTGAAAAAAATTCCTATCAGACTTTTTTCTTGGCTGAGAAAAACCCCTAATATTGAAAAAACACCTCGCACAAACAAGCACATATTTACGAAGACATTCTGCAGAGCAGAGCAGGAAGAAGGAAGAGACGAGACCGGTCAACAACGCCTACAGATGCTCTCGAGGTCACTGTAATCAGTCAATGTCCTCCAGTGAGATCCACAAACATTCTCGAGGTATGTCAAGAAATGGCCAAGGATAACCTCTATAAGAATACAGAGTCCTGAAATGATGACATAAAGTTTTTTCAGCGGGGTTTCATCTGGTTATCAGTTGGAAATTCCTCAGGGAGGGGGTGGTGAGCGTCAGATCACATTTTCTCCAGGCGACATTAGATAAGATGGCCTTCAAGGACAACCAAGGCGACCACAATTTAGATAAATACACAGTTGTTTTGGGGACAGGCAGAACTTAATGACATCAACCTTGAGTATGTGTTGGTCCACTCTGTTCCGAAATGTCCAAATTAACATGGCCAACACCGATGGAAATGTGTCTGAGTAAAAATCCCCAAGATCTGATCCATTCAGCCCAAAGCATTTGAGTCCGGGAACTCCAGAACATGAACCAAGCCATCACAAAGGCAAGCAGCGTGATCGGGTCCAAATTTGCTGCTGACAACTTCCTTGATTGTAGATAAAACCAGCACCAGCTGAATCCAAAAAGCAGGAACCAGTTATCGAAAATCCAATTAAATATGCGTCCTTAAAATCCACAGATGGCAGCAGAGATGGACACATCATCAAGTTTTCTAGTCGATGAGATATCCAGCTGCATACGTGCCAAGAGGGTAAATCGGCTCGCCCAAAGCCTGTCTTCTCTTCGAAGAAATGTTGTAAATTGAGTTGAGGGACCAACTGGTCAAACAAGTCCATAATTATGGTTGGGAAGAAATGCAAGAGAGTCTCACAGCATTTTCACAGACAGACAGAGCAGCAAAGCAAAGCGGAGAGGGAGGGAGAGAAGCATCCGATCTCGTGGGGAGCGAGTGGTGAAGTGATAATAATACCTTTGAAATTATGGATAAAGCAGTTTTTGCAGAACCCTACATCCATGTGGAACTTTATACCCAAATATGTTTTTTCTACTATAGAGCTTAAGATCCAAAAAAGCTCAATCTGGTCCTCTGGAGATTGAGCTTTTTTGGATTTTTCTACCTGGATTACTGAGCATATATCAGGATATAGAGCTTAAGAGCATGACGTCACTTGTCCACGGCGCGGCGGCTGATGGGATAGGATTGGGCAGCATCCACCATTTTTATTGCCCTCCATATTAACTGTTGAAAAGAAGCTTTCTCACTAACTTTTTAAAAAAAAATCTAAGTAGGTTAAAACAGTTTAGCAATGGTCCGAAATTGCTGCGCTATTGGATGTAATGTCCGGTCACACGACTGGAATTGTAAAAAGATCGAAAACTGACTTTCTTTTATAGATTCTCTGCCAGGAAACAACGCGAGGGAGCTCATGTGTAGGACATAACAAAAAGGAGATGTGAGACATCCTGATAACTTTCTCCAATGTCCCAAGATACCTGCTAGTTTGTTCCAGATATTCTGGTGAGTGTCTAAATTCAGTTTGTTGGTGTTGTGCCATAAATTTGTGCCATGATTTTGTCCATGTGTATCGTGTTTAGTTCATGTTCACAGAAGTGGGCCAACGTGGTTTAGGTCGGGTTTATATTTTGCATGTAACTTAGTCCGAGTTTAGACAGAGTGGACATCTGTGTTATAGTGAAATAACTGTTTAAAGATGGCGCCCGTGTACATGGCTTGCAATCCACCTCTGCTGATGCTGTTCGGATTATTTTTGTTTTTTGTATTCCTCATCAATGACATCAACTCTCTGCTGGTGTATGACAGACAACAACTTTTGGATTCTCGTTTTTCTGGCAGTGATGTCGCTTATCTGGACCATTATAAGCGTACCTCTGGAACCCCTCCCCCCCCACGCTGGCGGACGTGCCAGCTTACCTTCGCTGCGCTCCTCACCTGCCTGCCCAGAGATCTCGCTTCAGACGCCGGGGAAAACGTGCTGGTCAGCTGGTGAAGCTGAAAGCTCTGCGCGCTGCATCTTCCTCTTCAGCTGGCGGTCATGGTCTCCAGCTTCCTGTGTGCCCGGACCAGGTAACCAGCAGGAGTTGTCAGCCATTGCGCAGCCCGGACCGACCTGGAGGGGATGTTATTGAAAACCTGCGGCCATTAGCGCGCGCTAACTCCACCGCTGCTGGCTCTACTTTGGACAATATCCGGATGTGTTTGGTCAACGCAAGATCTGTTACCAACAAAACCTTTATCCTCAGGGATTACTTTCAACAGCACGATCTAGACTTTTTCTGCATCACAGAGACTTGGATGTCTCCGGGTGAGTCCAGCGCCTTGACAGAATTACTGCCACCGAACAGTCTGTGTTTTAACGCCCCGCTGCCATCAGGCCGGCGCGGTGGTGGATTATTAACAATATTCAAATCAACTTTTGACTGTAAACAACTGCCCATCCCAGTTTCCCGCACCAGCTTTGAGCTGAGCGTCTTTGAACTCGGCCACTCGCCTCCGATGTTATTTGCACTTGTCTACCGTCCACCTCGATCTAAGGACTTCATAAATGAGTTTTCTGACTTCTTGGCTGAAATCACACCAAAATATGATCATGTTTTCATTATTGGTGACTTTAATTTGCACGTGTGCTGTCCTGAGAAGCCCTTGGTTAAGGACTTTTTAGATCTACAGTCCCACCCAAGAGCGTGGACATACACTGGACCTTGTTTTAACTCATGATATGACTGTTAATAATCTTGTTATTGGTGATAATGTTTTTTCAGACCACATGCCAGTCCGGTTTGAGTTCACCCTCCCCCATCTAACTCCTAAGCCGTGCATTCCTACACGTCGCAGCCGGACCATTAACCACTTCACTGCCACACGTTTCACAGATATTTATAACTCTGAAATGATCATTCAGCTCCCAGTGTTTCTCACCACCACTGAGGAGCTGACATCCTAGTTCAACTCTCTCTGCTTAAAGACTCTGGGTCATGTTACACCTGTTAAAACCAAAAAATCAAAACTCAGAGCAGAACCTTGGCTGAGTGACGTCACCAAGGCCATTAGGCAGCAATGTAGGAAGGCGGAACGAAAGTGGAGGAAAGACAGGCTGCAGGTCTCTTTCCAGATACTTAAAGAGAGTTGGCGCTGTTATCAGAAAACAGTAAAAGCTGCAAAATCAAAATTCTTCTCTGATATAATTACCTCAAACTCTCACAACCCACGTGTCCTCTTCTCCACCCTAAACTCTGTTCTCCACCTCACTGAACCATCACCTCTGGAAGCCTCGACTGAGCTGTGCGACAACTTCTTACATTTCTTTGTGGAAAAAATTGCAACCACCAGGGCTCGCATTTCCCCTCCAACTCATGACCCATCCATCCCACCTCAATCTGTAGCTCCTTTTGACCATTTTGAACCCATCACTCTATCTTCTCTAGAGCAGGTCATGTGCAGCTTGAAACCTTCTGGCTCCCCCTTTGATGTGGTACCCCCTCGACTACTAAAGGAGGTGTTTCTTACTCTAGGTTTGTCTATTCTTGCCATAGTAAACAGTAGTTTATCCACTGGCATGGTGCCAAAAACCTTTAAACATGCTGCCGTCCAGCCTCTCCTGAAAAAAACAAACCTTGACCCCTCACTCGTTTCCAACTACCGGCCTGTCTCCAAACTCCCATTTGCTTCTAAAGTACTGGAGAAAATAGTCGAGTCCCAGTTGAAGTGCTTCCTGGAGGATCACGCCATCTTAGAGCTTTTCCAATCTGGCTTTAAACACCTCCACAGCACTGAAACTGCCCTGCTGAAGGTCTTTAACGACATCTTCAGATTCACAGATATCGGTGAATCTGTGCTGCTTGTCCTGTTGGACCTCACAGCCGCCTTTGACACCATCGACCATGAGATCCTCATTGCTAGGTTGGAGCAGTGGGTGGGCGTCACAGGATCAGCCCTCAATTGGTTCAGATCTTACCTCACTGACAGATCCTTTTGTGTCTCCATGAAGGATTTTCGTTCCGCAGAGGCAGAGCTTAAATGGAGGGTTCCGCAGGGGTCGATACTGGGACCCCTCCTATTCTCTTTATACCTGCTGCCGCTTGGTGCTATTTTCCGGAAACACAACATGCCCTTCCACTTCTATGCCGATGACTGTCAAATTTACTTCCCCCTAAGACACAATGGTACAGGCTCTATTCAACCGCTGCTCAACTGCCTGGCTGACATCAGGGACTGGATGGCTTTAAATTTCTTAAGTTTCAATGAAAAGAAGTCTGAAGTCATGTTGTTCCCTCCCAACGACACGATCACAAACCACTGCATCGACCTTTCCGCTCTAACCCTGTCAGAAAAACAAAGTGTCACTAATCTGGGCGTGATAATGGACCCTTCCCTGAAACTTAACAATCATGTAAAAATGATTGTTAAATCATGCTTCTTCCAAATGAGGCGGCTGTCTAAACTGAAGCCCATATTGTCCAAAAAGAACATGGAGACAGTAATACATGCATTCATTACATCTAGGCTTGATTACTGCAATTCGCTCCTGTTTGGTATCAGTCAGACCTCCATTGCACGACTACAACTGGTCCAGAATGAAGCAGCCCGATTTTTAACCAGTACAGGCAAAAGAGAGCACATTACACCAGTTTTGGCCTCACTGCACTGGTTACCGGTTCACTTTCGAATCCAGTTCAAAATACCCCTGTATGTCTACAAATCACTGAAAAATCCCCCCCCTCCATCTCTCTGATCTGTTACAATCGTATGTCCCACCACGTTCCCTGAGGACAGTGGACCAGTTGCTCCTCACAGTTCCAGGAACTCGTCTTAAGCGCAGAGGTGACAGGGCCTTCTCTGTAGCAGGACCAAGACTCTGGAACGAGTTACCTCTGCTTGTCAGACAGGCCCCCTCTCTCTCGGTTTTCAAGTCCCATTTAAAAACTCACTACTATTCAGTAGCTTTCAACACAAGATAATCTGTGTTTTGATCCTGTATGCGCCACACTGGTTTGTCGTCATTATCTGCATCATTTTTTGTCTATATTCTGATTTACCTCATTTTGTATTTTGCTTTGTGTATTACCTGTTGCTTTGTCTGTACAGCACTTTGGTTGGCCTTGTTGCTGTTTTAAGTGCTTTATAAATAAAGTGTCAGGATTTGGTGGTCAGGGACGAACCCAGTTGTGCAGACAGGACTCAACTCGGCAGATTATAAAAATAAATATTTTAATGGTGAATAAAGAAAAAATAAACAGCTGACGTGGCAGCAAAACTTACGTGAACACAGAAGACTCAGAGGGAAACTCAAGAAGGACTCAGGGAGCTCAGGGAAGACGCAGGAGAACGCAAGAGAACACAGAGACCCAACGAATATGACCCGACGATGAACAAAACAGAACAGATGGCTTAAATACAGGGACAAGACGAGACGTGATTACAAACAGCTGTGATGAGACAAGGGTGGCACCAATTAAACTGACGAGGAAACACTAGGGAAACACAGACACAAACAGAACCAGCAAATGGTACCATCCTTATAGTACCGCCCCCCTCAAGGACGCCTCCAGGTGTCCCCAAAAAAAACCCCTCCCGAAGGACTTGGGCGGGTGGAGGGCGGCACTGCAAGGGTGGAGGGCCAGAGAAAACACAAGGAAGAACACAAGGACCTGAAAGAACTAAGGCAAAACATAAGCAGGAAAAACACAAAGATCTGAACGGTCAAGAGACCGTCCCTAGAGTCATTGTTCAGGAGGGCGGCCGGGAGGCCGTCCATCACGGGACCCACGTTCAGGGGTGCGGCCGGGAGGCCGTCCATCACGGGACCCACGTTCAGGGGGGCGGCCGGGAGGCCGTCCATCACGTAGGAACTTGGAGACAGCGGCAGACGGCGATGACGACTTGGAGACCGCGGCAGGCGGCGATGAGGACGAGGAGGCCGCGTCTGGCGGCGAAGAGGATGAGGAGGCCGCGTCTGGCGGCGAAGAGGACGAGGAGGCCGCGTCTGGCGGCGAAGAGGACGAGGAGGCCGTGTCTGGCGGCAAAGAGACCCTAGAGTCCACAGCTGGCGGCGAAGAGACCCAGGAGACCGCGTCAGGCGGTGTAGACGACGAGGAGGCCGCGTCAGGCGGCATAGACGACGAAGAGGCCGCGTCAGGCGGCGTAGACAACGAGGAGGCCGTGTCAGGCGGCGTAGACGACGAGGAGGCCGTGTCAGGCGGCGTAGACGACGAGGGGGCCGCGTCAGGCGGCGTAGATGACGAGGGAACCGCGTCTGGCGGCGTAGACGACGAGAGAACCGTGTCTGGCGGCGTAGACGACGAGGGAACCGCGTCTGGCGGCGTAGACGACGAGGGAACCGCTTCTGGCGGCGTAGAAACCTCGGAGGATGCAGCATGCACCATAGAGTCCTGGGGAGACGCAGCATGCGTCCTAGAGTCCAGGGGAGATGCAGCATGTGTCATAGAGTCCTGGGGAGACGCAGCATGCGTCATAGAGTCCTGAGGAGACGCAGCATGCCTCATAGAGTCCTGGGGAGACGCAGCATGCGTCATAGAGTCCTGGGGAGACGCAGCATGCGTCATAGAGTCCTGGTGAGACACAGCAGCCGACATGGAGGGCCATGGAGGCAACCCCTCTGGAGACTTGGAGGGCGCCGACCCCTCTGGAGACTTGGAGAGCGTCGCAGATGACGTGGGAACCCGGAGAACTGCAGCGGACGGCGTGGGAGCCTGGGGAGCTGCAGCTTGCATCATGGAGTCCTGGAGAGCTGCAGCGGACGGCGTGGGAACCTGGGGAGCTGCAGCGGACGGCGTGGGAGCCTGGGGAGCTGCAGCGGACGGCGTGGGAGCCTGGGGAGCTGCAGCGGACGGCGTGGGAGCCTGGGGAGCTGCAGCGGACGACGAGGGGACCTTGGAGTTGGCAGCAGGCGACGAGGGGACCTTGGAGTTGGCAGCGGGTGACGAGGGGACCTTGGAGTTGGCAGCAGGTGACAAGGGGACCTTGGAGTTGGCAGCAGGCGATGAGGGGACCTTGGAGTTGGAAGCAGGCGACGAGGGGACCTTGGAGTTGGCAGCAGGCGACGAGGGGACCTTGGGAGTTGCTGCTGCTGTCGGCGGAGAGGCCATGGGAATTTGCTGCTGCTGACGACGGAGAGGCCAGGGGAGTTGCTGCTGCTGACAATGGAGAGGCCAGGGGAGTTGCTGCTGCTGTAAGAGAGGCCTGTGGCTCTGCAGAAGACGACGGAGAGACCTGTGGCTCTGCGACAGACAACGGACAGGCCTGGAGCTCTGCAGCAGACGGCGTGGGAGCCTGGAGAGCTGCAGCGGCGGCAGGAACCGACTCCTCTGCGGCGGCGGCAGGAACTGATCTTCTGCGGCGGTGGCGGCGGCGGGAAACAGAAACAGATGCTGAGTCCTCTGAGGTGACAGGAGCAGGTGCACCAATGGCGAGGCGCTCAGCAGGCGGAACAACGGCGAAGGTGATGGGTGCAGGAGTCAGAGGAGCAGAGGAGAGTTCAGAAACGGTGGTACCAAAAGGTGCAGGATGGATTATGGTTTCAGAATGTGTACTAGTGACCTTGGGTGTGATGAGAGTCCTAATTTCTATTAGTAAACGATTATACTCAGGGAGCAGAATGAGACCGGGACGTGAAACTAAAAATTCTTCCATCAGGGAAAATATAACATCTGAACAGTCCGGGTTATGTTTAGCATTGAGAAATGAATCTAGTAAAGTCTGGTTTATTAGTGCAAGTTCATGGGATGAATATGTGACTGACGGGCAAGTGTCTTTAAATGAGGGTGTGGTGTCAGGTGTCAGCCTCACCGGAAACCTGGGAGGTGGGGCGACGGAAAACGCCCCCACAGAGTCACTGGGAGTTTGCTCAGGAGGTTCGGTCAGACTGGGTTGGACAGCTGCGGCACGGTGTGACGGTGGGAGGCCGGATTCCGCCCCCACCAGGAACCTGGAAGGTGAGGCGACGGAACCCGCCCCTGTAACGTCAACCGGACCGGACCCACCGAACCGAGCAGGAGTGGACCGGAGCTCCCGCGGGACGCTGGATCTCGCCCCCACCGGAAACCTGTGAGGTGAGGCGGCGGGACCCGCTCCCACAAAAACACCGGAACCAACTCTAAAATTCTGCTCAGCCAACGAGACCGGGCCGGTCGCCGCGGACTGCCCCCGGGACCGCTTTCTACCTCCCCGGCGACGGCGGGAGAGTCGGGGGACAGGAACAAAACAGAATTCGTCCTCGATTTCTTCGTCCTCCCCCGACGTCCACCCCGAATAACAGGGCGAGGCGGACTCAGAAACAGGAGCCCGGTGGGTTCCCCGGTGCCAAGACCTGTTCTCCTCGAGGACCAGGAGTGGTGAGGACAGGATTTCCACCTCCTGGTCATAATGTCCTTGTGGGCGGACGGGCCTGGTGCAGAACCCGCCGCACCGGATTGTGGACTTGCTCATCACAGGAAGGCTTGGAGGAGAAAAAGAAAAAAGGTAAGTTGCCGAGAGAATCCTGCCCGCTGGGTTCTGAAAACTGGTCGGGTCGTAATGTCAGGATTTGGTGGTCAGGGATGAACCCAGTTGTGCAGACAGGACTCAACTCGGCAGATTATAAAAATAAATATTTTAATGGTGAATAAAGAAAAAATAAACAGCTGACGTGGCAGCAAAACTTACGTGAACACAGAAGACTCAGAGGGAAACTCAGGAAGGACTCAGGGAGCTCAGGGAAGACGCAGGAGAACGCAGGAGAACACAGAGACCCAAGAATACGACCCGACGATGAACAAAACAGAACAGATGGCTTAAATACAGGGACAAGACGAGACGTGATTACAAACAGCTGTGACGAGACAAGGGTGGCACCAATTAAACTGATGAGGAAACACTAGGGAAACACAGACACAAACAGAACCAGCAAATGGTACCATCCTTACATAAAGTGGCATGGTATGGTATGGTAAAGTTTCTAGTGTTGCCACTTTTACTGTAGTAATACTGATCTGTGTTCTGATATGTCCTCTTCAAGACAAACCTTCAGATGAAGTGGATGAAACTCCAGGAGAGGAGCTCAGTGAGGCTGCAGATGATGGAGATGAGGAACATGAACCAGCAGCAAAAACGTACAAATACAATGTGTGAATAAAAGAAGAGCAGAAATAAACCACCTGTTACAGGAGAACTGGGAGCTCAGGTCAGAGCTGAATAAAAAACATCTGGACAAATAATTTTTATAGTATTAAATATTATACAGGACTTCATTGTTTTGCCTTCGTGTTGTCATTGTTTAACACTGTTAGGCATTTTCTGTCAGCATAAAAAAACCTCACAATTTCAAATGGTTCTATTAACACTAATGCATCCTGTTCAGCATCTTTGACATCTTTTTAAGGTGTCACATACAACTCTGTCTAATACCTGTGTCTTTCTTTTCTTTCCAAGGGATGGACGTCCATCAGACAAGCTCATAACAGAAAGCTATGGCCTTCTCTCCAGATTATTACCTGGGGACGTTGTGTTATGACAGAGGCTTTGATATTAAAGACAGTGTGGGAGTCAAGGCCAAGGTTCTTTATTGGCATTCACATCACATGTTGTACATGAGGTGGAACAAAACTGTGTACACAGAATCCCAGTTACATCCTACAAAAGTATAAATGAATGATGTGCTGAGGTTCAAATCCCATCATTCACTAAATGGTGATGTGAACTTGATGCTAAGGATGTTGAACACACACGAGCACCCCTTAGAGTTCATGTGGAAAGAGTGATTGGTTGCATGAGAAACAAATACACAATGTTACATAGAAATATACCAGTTAACTATACTGGTGCTTACATGTGAGGGTGAAGAGGTGACACTTCTTAACATTGTGTGTGTGCAGTAGTTTAGTAAACATTTGTTCTAATGTGGTTGTAAACCTAATGCTAATGAAACCTGCACATGCTGCTACTGATATATGTAAAATGTAGATTGTAGAAAAAATTACATTTGCTGCATTCATTGATTTGAAATATAGTTACAGTTGAATAATAACATAAGTGGTTGTTTTTTCTCATTTAATAAAAATTCATGTGGTAAACATTCATGAAACATTTAATTCATCACTTCATGTTCTTCAGTTCTCGTGGCTCAATGAGACTAACCTGGATAAATAAAGGCTAAATGAAAAAAAAAAAAAGTAACATGTAAACATGATGAAATTTATAACATTTGTAGTAAACATTTGATGTATTAACATATTCCAGGTAAGAAATAAACATGTAATGAAACAGATCCTATTTTTAAGTAAACATTTTATGTAATTTCTTAGGTTTAGGTTCCAGTTAAGTTAGGTTAGGTTCCAGTTTCTTAGGATCCACTGTGAGATGGACCTTTACAAGAGATCCTTCCTGTCTACAGCCATCAGCATCTATAACATCTCTTAATGAAACTACAATAATGAGTTACAACAACAAATAATTTCCCTTTGGGATTAATAAAGTATTTTTGAATTGAATTGAATTGAATTAATTAAACATTTCTAGTAACAAATGCGATGAACATTGTGTGAGGTAATACAATTCATAGAAAATTGCTACACAAAATAATCAAATATAAGTTACAGCATGATTTACTAAAATGTTAAAATATAAGTTAACAGCATGATTTACATATTTATGTCTCCCTTGAAGCTGCAGTACAAACGTGCTCTCAGAAATATATTTAAGAAGCTTCATGCTTTCTGTAGACGAGCTTCACAGAATTCCTGTTCTGGAGACACACAGACGACAGCCATGTCTTTCTGGGTCCACACAAGATCACAGTGGTTTGATTATGTACCTGTGCATAGTATGGATGATGTTTCTTCAGGTGAAGTTCACTGCCTGCCTCCACGGCCTGCTGGATGCCATATGTCCTATATTTGTAAGGAAACTTTCTCCAGACAGCAGCAATTACACATTGAGTCCATCAGGAGATGCTCCAAGTTCAGGGAAGTTAGTGTTTATGATGAAACCACATTTAACTTTTAGATTTTTGTACTGGTAGCTGTAATTTTAATGTAGGCCTTTTGAGCATCATCCTCATGATTCACACTCCATTTTGTTTGAACTGAGTAGACACAGTGTTGCTAAGCATGACCCACAGTGTTCTGGTGGCTCAGAGTCTGACAGTGCAGAACCTGTGAACACAATTATAATGGTGAATGAAAAGACAGAAACATAAATTTACATACATACATACATGCATACATACATACACAATAAAGTAATCTAATCAAAATTTGAAGTCAACATGTTGTTATTAGATGAGCTCAAGTCATTAAAAATAAGGTAGTGGACTATATGCCACGGGTAGTGGTGACGTACTTCCGTTAAAAAATAAGCCACGTCGATCACTTCTGGCTCCTACCTTCTGTTATTGTTTTTATCTTTAGCTCCTAGAAGTAGACATGAAAAAGACTCTAAAAGTAAAACATCTGCGAGCTACTGGTACTACAAGTGAGTTCTGTTGTGTGCCGTTGTGTCCACTAACCAGTAGGTACAACAGAGTAGTTAGTTTTTTCATTTTCCTGCTCATGAGGAGTTAAGGCGACAATGGATCGTGGCTATCCGCAGGGAAAATTTAGCTATAAAAGCTCACACTCGCGTATGTAGTCGGCATTTCAAACCTGAGGACATTCAACAGCCAGCATCAGAAATGGGAAGACGGAGGTTAAAAAAGGGAGCTGTACCTGCTTTGTTTGAGTGGAATAATTACTTCTTTACACCTCCAAGACCCGGTGTTTGGGAGAGAAGAGAAAGACCACCTCCAGAATCTAGCTGTTTTTTTGTTTTGTTACCTTTTTCCTTTTAGCCATCCTATTTGTTAAAAAAAAAAAAAAAACTGTAGTATGAGTTTTTTATAACTGCTTATTGTTGTTGCTGTTGTCCATTGTTGTCATCTTTCTTTGTTGAAATCAGGTCTCTCTTGTAAATGAGTCCTCGAGGCTCAATGGGATTTACCTGTATAAATAAAGGTTGATTGATTGACCACCTCCAGAAGACAGCGAGGAGGAAGATGGCACAACAGCCAGTGTAGACGTCCTTAAGGATCACAAAAATGCCGCTACTCCAGACCCTGCAGTTGAGGATTTCAATTCAATTCAATTCAATAATACTTTATTAATCCCAGAGGGAAATTATATGTTGGGTAACTCATCATCCTGGTTTCATTAATGAGTTGTTATAGATGCTGATGGCTGTGGGCAGGAAGGATCTCTTGTAGCGGTCTGTCCTACAACGGATTTGAAGAAGCCTCTGACTGAAGACATTTTGTTGTTGTATGACAGACTGATGAAGAGGATGCTGAGGGTTGTCTATAATGTCCTTCATTTTATGAAGAATCCATCTTTGAACAATCATCTCCAAAGGTTCTAGAGGAGTCCCCAGAACTGAGCCAGCCTTCTTTATGAGCTTGTTGATCTTTTTTAAGTCACTTGCTCTGGTGCTGCTCCCCCAGCAGATGATGGCAGAAGAGATAGCACTCTCTACAACAGACTTATAGAAGATATGCAGCATCTTGTTGCAAACGTTGAAGGACTTCAGCTTCCTCAAGAAGTACAGTCTGCTCTGTCCCTTCTTGTAGATGGCTTCACTGTTGCATTTCCAGTCCAGTCTGTTGTCCAGGTGAACTCCAAGGTATTTATACTTCTCCACCACCTCCACTTCTTCTCCCATGATGAAAATAGGGTTGGATCTGTTCCTGATTCTCCTGAAATCTACAATCATCTCCTTTGTTTTGTTCACATTCAAGATGAGATGATTGTTTCCACACCATGCCACAAAGCGGTCCACCAGTTCCCTGTACTCAGCTTCTTGTCCATCTCTGATACACCCGACTACTGCAGAGTCATCAGAATATTTTTGCAGATGACAGGAGTCTGTTTTGTACTGGAAATCTGAGGTGTACAGAGTGAAAAGGAATGGTGAGAGTACAGTCCTCTGTGGTGCTCCTGAGCTACTGACCACCTGGTTAGACACACAACCCTTCAGTCTCACAAACTGTGGTCTGTCCGTCAGGTAGTCTTTGATCCAGGCGATTGTTGAGTCCTCCACCTGAGTCTTCTGGAGTTTCTGACAAAGCAAATCAGGCTGGATTGTGTTAAATGCACTGGAGAAATCAAAGAACATGACTCTCACAGTGCTGTCTGCCTTTTCTAGATGACAGTGAGTTTGCTGAAGCAGGTGTATGATGGCATCTTCAACTCCAAGTCCACGCTGATAAGCAAACTGCAGTGGGTCCTGATATGTGCTTGTTTGTTTAGTCAGGTGGGTCAGCAGAAGTCTCTCTAGGACCTTCATGATGTGGGATGTCAGGGCAACAGGTCTATAGTCATTGAGGACTGATGGGTGCGTTTTCTTTGGCACTGGAACAAGACAGGATGTTTTCCACAACACTGGAACCTTCTCCTGGGTCAGGCTAAGGTTGAAGAGGTGCTGCAGAACCCCACAGAGATGCTCTGCACAGACCTTCAGGACTCTGGGACTGACACCATCTGGACCTGCAGCCTTATTCCGGTTCAGTCTCTCCAGCTGCTTCCTCACCTGACTTCTGGAGACGCAGAGGGGGGAGGCAAAGGAGGTATCAGCATCTTCTGATTTAGTTGAAGACCAATATGTAGAAGAAGGGTCCATGACTGAGGTGGTAGATACACTATTTGAGGTGTGACAGGACAGCCTTGGGGCAATGGAGGGTGGTATGTATGTTTGGCTGTGGGCAAGAGAGGAGGATGCTGAGCTTGTTCCTGAACTGAACCTATTGAAGAATGTGTTCAGTTCATTGGCTCTGCCCAGGCTTCCATCCTTCTGATCCTCCTTCTGCTTGAAGCCTGTGATCTGTTTCATCCCTGACCACACCTCTCTGATATTGTTCTGTTGGAGCTTGCTCTCCAGCTTCTTCTTGTACACCTCCTTGCTGTTTCTTATCTTGACTTTAAGTTGCTTCTGTGTGCTCTTCAATAATTCCCTGTCTCCCTCCCTGAAGGCTTTTTTTCTTTCTGGTTTAGCAGTTCCTTCAGGTCAGTGGTAATCCAGGGTTTGTTATTGGGGAAGCATTTCACTGTTCTGGTGGGGATGGTGTTGTTTACACAGAAGTTTATATAGTCGGTCACACACTCAGTCATGGCATTGATGTCCTCTCCATGTGGCTGACACAATGCATCCCAGTCTGTAGCCTCAAAACAAACCCGCAGGGCTTCTTCAGCTTCCGTTGACCATTTTCTCACTGTTCTCTTTATTGCAGGTTGCCTCTGAACAAGGGGTTTATATTTTGAGCAGAGATACACAAGATTGTGATCTGATTTGCCAAGAGGGG
Organism: Nematolebias whitei; assembly: GCF_014905685.2. Classification (NCBI taxonomy): domain Eukaryota; kingdom Metazoa; phylum Chordata; class Actinopteri; order Cyprinodontiformes; family Rivulidae; genus Nematolebias; species Nematolebias whitei. The sequence continues at coordinate 57,085,230 of NC_056501.1, read as the reverse complement.
GTCTTGCTTTAGCAATGTACGAATCCTTGACATTTGCATAAAACAAGTTCAGCGTTTTGTTTTCTCTGGTAGAGCAGCTGACAAACTGTTCGAATGTCGGAAGTGTAGCAGAGAGAGAGGCATGATTAAAATCCCCAGATATTGCAACAAACGCACTAGGGTGTTGTGTTTGTAGCTTAGCAACCTCGGAGCTGATGACATCACACGCAGTCTCGGCAACAGCATTGGGTTGAATGTAAACAGTTGCCAAAATAACACTGGTGAACTCTCTTGGCAAATAATATGGACGACAACTTAGTGCTAACAGTTCAATACCTGGACTGCAGAGACGACACTTCACAGTAACATGTCCAGGATTACACCATCTGTTGTTCACAAGCACTGCCAACCCACCTCCTTTCCTTTTGCCACTCCTCTTTAAATCTCTATCTGCTCATATGGTCAGAAAGCCTGGCAAGGAAACGCTGGAGTTGGGGATATGATCCTGCAGCCATGTCTCAGTGAAACACATAATACTGCATTCCCGATACTCTGGATGGGTCCTTGTTAGGGCTTGAAGTTCATCCAACTTGTTTCCCAGCGATCTCACATTGCCCATCATGATCGATGGAAGAGATGGTTTAAACCACATTCTTCTCTCTTTCTCCCTCTTCTTTGCTCCTGCTCTGCATCCATGACGCCTCCTTTTCAACTCATTTGGGATTTGAGGCTGTAGTTGAGATATTATTTGAGCTTGGAAGATGTTAATCAGCTGCTCCCGGTTGTAAAAAAAACCTTGTTGTTATGGTTACGCATCATAACAAATGTCCAAAAGTAAAGATATTTCTGTAAAAATCCTTCAAGCTGCACAGCATCCGACACCAGAGGAAATAATCATCCAAAAAAAGCGATTTATATCTAGAAAAAAGAGGAATTAAAGTTTTCAAAAGTAGTATCTCAGAATGAAAGTAACAGAACTACTCCAACATGCAGCCACCTTGAGCGGCGCAATTCTAGAACAATGTGCACATTTTGGACCGAGAACACAGATGGTTTGAGAGGGGGGTGAAGGAAGCAATTTATGTTAAAAGAGAAAAGCCGTCTCTTAACAGAGGAGGAGGCCTGAGATTTCCACTTTCAAAAACCTATAATGCAACTTTAAGACTGATTCCCAGCCAGTTTTCACAGCTGATGGGAACAGAGGGGTCTCATCTGTGAATTAGAGTAACAAAGACTTTAAGAAGCCCCCTACTGTTAACGTACTTAGGTGTGAATTGCCAATCTACATATGTGTGTGTGTGTCTTATCTCACTCAGCTTTATAAGCTGAATCTCTCACTCACTGCTCATTAAATTGAGAAAGCTCCTCGGATGAGGAGCAAAACGTCTTCTGTTACAAATAAAGTCCAGTTGTTTTTGTATTGAACGCTTTTTGAATTCATCATGTCCTGGATGACTGAGAATCTTCAACAGTATTCTTCTGAACACCTTCAGAACAAAACAGCTCCACACATTTCAGTTCATTGCTGTTTATTTAGCCTCAAGTCACATCAAAAGATTGACGCAAACCAGTCTAAATCATAAAAAACTACAATACAATCAGATTCAGTACCGGTAATTATAAAATAACAGTTAATAAAATGAAAAAAGACTTAGGAAAAGCTTAAAATTTAGATTTAGTCATTCATGCAGTAACAACACAAAACATTGCATCATGTTTCTCATTTCTGTGCTCACATGAGGAAAATTAACATGTTTTTTGTTTCTCCAGAGAGAAAACTTCTGCTTAAGGAAGCGTGAAAACCAAAGTATCCATGTGGATTACAGTCCTATCGTTTCTCCAGAAGAGTTTTTTGATACTATGATAAACCTTATTCAGTCCATCAATACCAACTGAGGGGAGAATCGGATCTCTTTCTGCGAAAAGACAAAACAAGCTTGACTTTTCATCAATGCTCCGACTCATCTTTAAAACTCAACCTGACTGCTGCAACAAAGTTCTCATGATGATTAGAAATAAGAGAAGACAGGCATGAATGTTTGATTCCTGATGGTATAATTTTATTTTATGTAGTCATTCCAGTTGTTCTATTTCTCATTCCCTTTTAAATTTCTATCTTTATAAGGTTTAAGCTCTAAGCAAACTGGACTGAAGGTTCTGGGAATTTTAAAAAAGGAATTAAGTGCATCATTTTATCATTTTAGAGTATATCAGTAATTTATCAAATCAATATAAAAGTAATATTTCAGTCAAACACTATGTTGGTATGAAAACAGTAAAAGTCATTTGATTTTTAAATGGTGGCATTATTTATTTTATTTATCAAATATTTATTGATGTGTAGAGAATGCACAGTGTTGAGTTACATTTTTGTTGTTGATTGATTTCATTTAGTGTTTCTTTATGAAATCTGAATTTGTTAGGACTTGAATCTGGATCTAATTTGGATTATAGGGGGCCAAGATGGTGTAGAGGCAGGGCAGCCAGCTTGGAACCCAAAAGTCCCAGGTTCAATCCTCAGTCACTGCACATCACGTGGTGTCTCTGGGCAGCACACCCCATCCCCAAAATGCCCCCCAGGTGCCCCCAATAGCCGCCCACTGCACCACCCAGCAGTGGATGGGCTAAATGCAGAGACCAATTTCGCCATTGTATGGAAACATATTGTGATGACATTATTATTATTATTATTATTTCTGATTTGAACGTCTTTCTTTTGTGTTGTTCCTGAGAAGTTGTTGTGGGTTGGAGCTTGATTAATAAAATGAATTGAATTCATGAGTTTTTCTTAATGGATTTCAATTTTTCGTTGGATAATGCGATCAGGCACATTAGCAGAGTTACATTATTATTATTCAACACAACAGGCCACATCTTTTTCATTTTTCTGAAATGTGCTGTAATTTTCTGTTTCTAACAAATCTTAACTTCCATCCATCCATTATCTTTTACCCGCTTCTTCCAGTTTGGGTCACGGGGGTTGCCGGTGCCCATGTCCAGCAATCACTGTACTAGGGGTGGGGTACACCCTGGACAGGTCGCAAGTCCATCACAGGGACGCATAGAGACAAAGTGACAAACAACCATTCACTCTCTCACTCACACCTAGGGACAATTTAGAGTTACCAATCAGCCTAACAAGCATGTTTTTGGTCTGTGGAAGGAAACCGGAGTACCCGGAGAAAACCCACGCATGCACGGAGAGAACATGCAAACTCCACCCAGAAAGGCCCCTGGACTGGGATTTGAACTGGGGACCTGCTCGCTGAGAGGCAGCAGCTCTACTAGTTGTGCCACCGTGCTGCCCAAAATCTAACTTTTTCTGCATAAATATAATTACTGGTGCATTCATCCATGGAAATCAAAACCAAACAGCTTTACTAATAGACATAATAAAATTGTCCTGATGCATGCTCAATTATCCAGGTAGAAAAAACTAAAAAAGTTAAATCTGGTCCTCTCGACATTAAAAAAAAAAAAACCCTAACAAATAAAAAAAGCAAAACAAACAAAAAAAATGTAGAAACGTTTCGTCTTTCATCCGAAAGACTTCTTCAGTCTGAGGTGCTGTATTCAGCTCAGTCTTATAAATAGCACCTTCTCAGAGTGGATCAATCAGTTTTGCTGCTGACAACCAAAATCAGTTGCTCACATGATCAAGAAGGACCATCAGCCTAACGATGGATCATTAGCACACTGATGGCTGTTTACTATTCACAGAGGGCTGAGTGATACTAGCAATAACAGCATTGTAAGAGGGGGACAGTTGAACATGGAGGCCTCCACCCTTGTTTAATGATGGACGATTTCTTTTCACAAAGATGGCCTCCTTTACTCCTCTCTCAAACCATTGTTCCTCTCTATCCAGGATGTGAACATCTTCATCCCTGAAAGAGTGACCGCTGGCCTGGAGATGAGTGTAGACCGCAGAATCCTGGCCTGATGATGTTGATCTTCTGTGCTGGGCCATACTTTTGGCCAGTGGCTGTTTAGTTTCCCCGATGTGAGACTGATCACAGCCCTCCTGACACTGAACAGCATACACAATATTACTCTGTTTGTGCCGGGGGACTGGATCTTTGGGATGAACCAGTCTTTGCCGTAATGTATTTTGGGGTTTAAAAGCCACTGGGATGTTATGTTTAAAAAATAAATGTCTCAGTTTCTCTGATACTCCCGCAACATATGGAATGACTACTGGTCTGGGTCTGGGTTCCTCCTTTTCACCTGATGGTTGGCTGGAGTCCTGTTTGGACTCCCAAATCAGGTGAAAAGGAGGAACCCAGATCCAGACCAGTGACGAAACTGGCTCAGTCTCGGAGCGGTTGCTTTTGTTCAGTTCCTGGCTGTTCTTGTGGTGTAAGCAAACAACCATATCTGTCCTACCATGCTTTTCACGATGTACCCAGACCAAAAGAGGCAGTGGATCCAAGCGATCAGAAGAGATGATGGTCCCGACTTCTGCATAAAGCCAGGGAGCACTTGAAGTCGGCATTTCACTCAGGAGGATTGTGTCCGCAGCACGGTGGCGCAACTGGTAGAGCTGCTGCCTCTCAGCGAGCAGGTCCTTGGTTCAAACCCCGGTCCAGGGGCCTTTCTGGGTGGAGTTTGCATGTTCTCTCCGTGCATGCGTGGGTTTTCTCCGGGTACTCCGGTTTCCTCCCACAGTCCAAAAACATGCATGTTAGGCTGATTGGTAACTCTAAATTGTCCCTAGGTGTGAGTGAGAGAGTGAATGGTTGTTTGTCTCGTTTGTCTCTATGTGGCCCTGTGATGGACTTGCGACCCGTCCAGGGTGTACCCCGCCCCTCGCACAGTGATTGCTGGACATGGGCACCAGCGACCCCCGTGACCCAAAATGGAATAAACGGGTAAAGAAAATGGATGGATGGATGGATTGTGTCCGCGGATCCACCACCAGCTGCTTTAAAAGTTGAGCTGTTTCTTCTCCCTTCACCTGGAATAATTTCACCAGCTAAGAGGGAGTCTGCTTTTAGAGGGCTCAGAAATGGCAGCTTGTCCTCTCACAGAAAGCTAGCCAGGCTGAAGCTGCTACTGCTGTCCATGTGAAACTCACTTCACCTGGTGGCACATCCACCCACAGGTAAATGTCAAATTATGATGGTACATTATAAACTTGTCATGTAAGTCATGGAGAGATCAAGTTACATGCACAGACTCACAAAATGTATTGATCTTCACGCAAATATTGTCAACAACAATAATAATAATGTCAATAAGCTCAATAATTGAAACGATTTTGCTAATCGTATTTTATTTTGTGGTTTTACAGGTGCACTCCCAGCTGTCCTCATTCTGTTCAGTCCTGCATTGGTGGACTCGTATAGCCTGCTTGAGTCACCATAATTAGGCAGTGACCTGAGAGAAGATTGGCTGACTGAACTAAAGGCTGGGGCCATTTTCAACTATTTTTTATATGTGATTGTGAGGACCATCTTTGTTTGTTTGTTTTGCAATTCTTAAATATTATTCATATTTATTTTTGTTTACTAAATTTCATATTTATGTTCCAGGTAGAAGGTGGCAGTCCAGTCTTGTGTACGTTTCCTTCCACTCGTATCTCGTGCATCACAGCTTGTGGATGAATTTCTGCTCATGTTACCTTGAACCATCCTTTTGTCTTTTTCTTGCCTGATCACTGGAAAGCCTCAGCCTTGCCTGAATATTTATTTTCAGAATCATTATTGCCTCCATTAGAATAGGTTTTTAACTTAGTGTTAATAAAATTTATATTGTATCTTGGAACACAGTCTCCTGCTTGCTTGTAAACAAACCCAAGTGCCTGTGTATAAATTATGTCCATCCATCCATTCATTTTCTTCCACTTATCCGGGGTCGGGTCGCAGGGGTAGCAGCCTAAGTAGGGATGCCCAGACTTCCCTCTCCCCAGCCACTTGGGCCAGCTCTTCCGGGGGAATCCCGAGGCGTTCCCAGGCCAGCCGAGAAACATAGTCCCTCCAGCGTGTCCTGGGTCTGCCTCTGGGCCTCCTCCCGGTGGGATGTGTCCGGAACAACTCACCAGGGAGGCGTCCAGGAGGCATCCGAAACAGATGCCCAAGCCACCTCAACTGGCTCCTCTTGACGTGGAGAAGCAGCGGCTCTACTCAGAGTCCCTCCCGGATGATCGAGCTTCTCACCCTATCTCTAAGGGAGAGCCCAGACACCCTGCGGAGAAAACTCATTTCGGCCACTTGTATCCGAGATCTCATTCTTTCAGTCACAACCCAAAGCTCGTGACCATAGATGAGGGTAGGAACGTAGATCGATTGGTAAATTGAGAGCTTCGCCTTTTGACTCAGCTCTCTCTTCACCACGACAGACCTGTACAGCGCCTGCTTCACTGCAGATGCTGCACCTATCCGCCTATCAATCGCAAGCTCCATTTTTCCCTAATTCGTGAACAAGACCCCAAGATACTTGAACTCCTCCACTTGGGGTAGGACCTCCTCCCTGACCCGGAGAGGGCACTCTACCCTTTTCTGGCTCAAGACAATGGCCACGGATTTGGAGGAACTGATCTTCATCCCGGTCACGTCACATTCGGCTGCGAACCGCTCCAGCGAAAGCTGTAGATCACGATCTGATGAAGCCAATAGGACCACATCATCTGCAAAAAGCAGAGACGCAATCCTAAGGCCACCAAAACGGATCCCCTCAACACCTTGGCTGCACCTAGAAATTCTGTCCATAAAAGTTATGAACAGAATCAATGACAAAGGGCAACCTTGGCGGAGTCCAACTCTCACCGGGAACAATCCCGACTTACTGCTGGCGATGTGGACCAGGCTCTAACACCGGTCATCTAGGGACCTAACAGCCCATATCAAAGGGCCCGGTACCCCATACTCCCAGAGTACCCCCCACAGGGTTCCCAGAGGGATGCGGTCAAATGCCTTCTCCAAGTCCACAAAGCACATGTAGACCGGTTGTGCAAACTTTCACGCACCCTCCAGGACCCTGCTGAGAGTGTAGAGATGGTCCAGTGTTCCATGGCCAGGAAGAAAACCGCACTGCTCCTCCTGAATCCGAGGTTCGACTATCCGACGGACCCTCCTCTCCAGAACCCCTGAATAGACATTACCAGGGAGGCTTAAGAGCGTGATCCTCCTGTAGTTGGAACACACTCTACAGTCCCCCTTTTTGAATACGGGGACCACCCTGGTCTGCCAATCCAGGGGAACTTCCCCCGATGTCCACGCAATATTGCAGAGTCGCATAAGCCAACACAACTCTACAACACCCAGAGCCTTAAGGAACTCCGGGCGAATCTCATCCACCCCTGGGTCCCTGCCACCGAGGAGCTTTTTAACCCCCTTAGTGACCTCAGCACCAGAGATTGGCTGGCCCAACCCAGAGTCCCCAGGCTCCGCTTCCTCAGTGGAAGACGTGCCGGTGGGATTGAGGAGGTCTTCAAAGTATTCTGCCCACCGATCTACAACATCCCGAGTTGAGGTCAGCAGCACACCACTCCCAATATAAACAGTGTTGGTGGCGTACCGCTTTCCCCCCCCGAGACGCCGGATGGTGGACCAGAATTGCCTTGATGCTGTGCGGAAGTCATTCTCCATGGCCAATCCGAACTCCTCCCTTGCCCGAGTTTTTGCCTCAGCAACCACCCGAGCTGCATGTCACTTGGACTGCCTGTACACATCAGCTGCTTCCAGGGTCCCACAGGCCAAAAAGGCCCAATAGGACTCCTTCTTCAGCCTGACAGTATCCCTCATCGACGGTGTCCACCATCGGGTTCGAGGGTTGCCGCTGCGACAGGCATCGACAACCTTGTGGCCGCAGCTCCGGTAAGCTGCCTCGACAATAGAGGCACGAAACATGGTCCACTCAGACTCAATGTCCCCCACCTCCCCCAGAAGGTGTTCGAAGTTCTCCCGGAGGTGGGAGTTAAAACTCCGTCTCACAGGAGACTCTGCCAGATGTTCCCAGCAAACCCTCACAATACCTTTGGGTCTGCCAGGTCTGACTGGCATCCTCACCCACCATCGGAGTCAACTCACCACCAGGTAGTGATCAGTGGACAGCTCCGTCCCTCTCTTCACTCGAGTGTCCAAGACGTGTGGCCGCAGATCAGATGAGATGATGACAAAATCGATCATCGAACTGCAGCCTAGGGTGTCATGGTGCCAAGAGCACATATGGACACCCTTATGCTTGAACAAGGTGTTCATTATTGACAATCCATGACGAGCACAGAAGTCCAAAAACAGAACGCCACTCGGGTTCAGATCGGGGGGGCAATCCTCCCAACAACACCCCTCCAGGTCTTACTGTCATTGCCCACTTGAGCATTGAAGTCCCCCAGCAGAACAAGGGAGTCCCCAGGAGGTGCACTTTCCAGTACCCCCTCCAAGGACTCCAAAAAGGGTGGATAATCTGAACTGCCATTTGGTGCATAAGTACAAACGACAGTCAGAACCCGTCCCCCCACCCGTAGGCGGATGGAGGCCACCCTCTCATTCACCAGGGTGAACCCCAACACAGGTACCAAGTTGGGGGCAATAAGTATGTCCACTCCTGCTCGGTGCCTCTCACCAGGGGCAACTCCAGAGTGGAAGAGTGTCCAGCCCCTCTCAAGGAAACTGGTTCCAGAGCCAGAGCCATGCGTAGAGGTGAGTCTGACTATTTCTAGCCGGAACCTCTCAGCCTCACACACCAGCTCAGGCTCCTTCCCCACCAGTGAGGTGACATTCCATGTCCCAATAACCAGCTTCTGTAGCCAAGGATCAGACCGCCAGGGTCCCCGCCCTCGGCTACCACCCATCTCACATTGCACCCGACCCCTTTGGCCCCTCCCACAGGTGGTGAGCCCATGGGAAGGGGGACCCACGTCTCCTCTTCGGGCTGTGCCCGGCTGTGCTCCATGGGTAAAAGCCCGGCCACCAGGCGCTCGCCCGCGTGCCCCACCTCCAGGCCTGGCTCCAGAGTGAATTATGTCCATGATGAAAATCCTAAGGTGGTGCTGCAGTAAATTTATAAAATAAAAATAGCATCCATATCCAAGCGTGTTACATATTGTTCTAGTGTTATGTAATTATTGATTTAAATGTTTTGAATTATTTTAAACATTCTTCAATTAAAACACACTTGAGCAGCATACTGTACTGTTTTTACAATTTCATTTGTGGATTGATTAGGTTGTATTGAAAGGGAAACAAGTGTAATTTGCAATATCTAGGAAAAAAAAAACTATTTAACATTTTATAACTTTACACTATAAATTGATAGTGGATTATAGATATTTTTCCCAAATTATGCAATTTCATTTTTAAGAAATTTGCACATTTATGTATTTTTCATGAGTAACAACTATTTACTGTATTTACAGTGATTCACACAGCTCGAGACTGAATTTTAATTAAATTCAATTCAGTTTTTTTTTATATATAGCGCCAAATCACAACAAAGTTGTCTCAGGGCACTTTACAGGAACATTCACATACATAAAAGCCAATTAGGTTGTTTTCACACCTGATAGTCTGGCAGACTCGGTTCGGTTGGGGACCAATGTTCATGACATTTTGTTTACATTTGAGCTGGTGCATTTGCATTCACACTGCACTGTGCAGTCGAGCCAACCTGTTGAACCGACCTATTCCCCCGCTCGCCTGTGGGTGCGCTGCACCAAGAACTACTGAAAGAAATTACACAAAAACTTTGCAAAAAGGAAAGTCTTAAGCCTAGTTTTAAAACTGGATAATGTGTCAGCCTCACGGACAGAGAATGGAAGTTGGTTCCACAAGAGAGGAGCCTGATAACTGAAAGATCTGCCTCCCATTCTGTTTTTGTAAATTCTAGGAACCACAAGTAAACCTGCAGTTTGAGAGCGAAGTGGTCTGTTAGGAAAATATGGAACAATAAGATCTGTAATATAAGATGGAGCTAGGTTGTTGAGAGCTTTGTAGGTTAGAAGTAAGATTTTGAATACTATTCTGGATTTGACAGGGAGCCAATGGAGAGAAACTAAAACTGGAGAAATATGATCTCTTCTACTAACTCCGGTTAAGACTCTGGCAGCAGCCTTTTGGATCAACTGAAGACGTTTTAAAGAAGTATTTGGACACCCAGATAATAAACTATTGCAATAGTCCAGTCTAGACATGACAAAAATGCATGGACCAGTTTTTCTGCATAATTTTTAGATATTAGATATAGATCATTTTTAGATGTTTCTAATTTTAGTGATATTACGCAGGTGGAAGAAGGCAGTTCTAGTAACGTTTTTAATGTGGGGGATAAAAGACATGTCCTGATCAAAAATAACACCAAGATTTTTAACATTAGAGCTGGAGGACAGATTAAGGCCATCTAAGGAGGGAGAAAGACTGAAAAATTCATTCCTAAGGTGCTCAGATCCAAAACCCAAAACTTCAGTCTTGTCTGTGTTCAACAGGAGAAAATTAAGGGTCATCCAGGTTTTTATGTCTTAAAGACATGCTTGTAATCTAAGTAGCTGATTGGATTCATTGGGTTTAATGGACAAATATAATTGTGTGTCATCAGCATAACAATGAAAATGTATCCCATGTTGTTTAATAACTTTACCTAATGGAAGCATATATAAAGTAAAGAGTATTGGCCCAAGCACTGAGCCCTGAGGACTCTAAGGCCTCGGCGTAAGGGCGAGCGGGCACCGACAGTACGCGTCGATGCGGGCACCGGCCTATACCTTGCATGGGGGCAACCTCCCCCCCTCACTATCGCGACCGTGCGTGCCACGGCTTCGCCGAGCACGTCCCCGAGTTCCGTCCGGCCCCGGGAACGCATTGGGGAAGACGGCGCGTTTCTGCCGCGCGCGGGGGCCGAGATTTTTGCCATACCGACTTCGGCCACCAGGCGGAGCAGTCGGGGGCGCCGAACGTACATAAGGGGCACGAACCTCCGCTCCCCCATATGGGGCACGGCTAGGGCACGCGCAAACACCGCGTATTGGCCATGCCCCTCATGAACCTTATATGCCCCTCGTCGACGGGCGCTCAAGGGGCACGGCCGGCGTGCCCCTCGAGGTGGGTCCGTGCCCATGTACGGGCACCAAACGTTCCGAGACGGGCACGAACACCGCGAAGGGCACACGCCATTACAAACGCATGGGCCGTGCCCCTCGCGTATCGAATATGCCCCTTTCTGGTGGGCACGTGCCCGCTGGCTTGTGATGTATGGGCTGTGCCCCTTATAGCTGGTTCGTGCCCTTTATGACTGCCATACACGTGTACGGGCCGTACCCCTTATAGCTGGCTCGTGCCCCTTATGACTGTCATAGACGTGTATGGGCCGTACCCCTTATAGCTGGAGCGTGCCCCTTATGACTGCCATAGATGTGTATGGGCCGTACCCCTTATAGCTGGCTCGTGCCCCTTATGACTGTCATAGAGATGTATGGGACATGCCCAGCTTGTGATGTATGGGCTGTGACCCCCTAACCCTAACTTGTCCTAACAGTAGACCGTGCACCTTCTGGGTAACTGCATGCCCCCATTTAGCAGCACAAAGTGGCAAGACATACGCACTGTCCACAAAAACATTAGATAGACAAAGCACTGGTCCTCAGCTACCAATATTGCCCATCAAAGTGGTAAAGTGACTGTGTGCTGCTGGTGGATTTGTACCATCACCTCTGGCATTGGACTGACCACACTCAGCATAGGAAGATCAGTTACTCTACATTAAATTGACAGTCTCCATCTCATACCTAATTGTGCCATCTGGCCATGCCAGTCAAGTAACGTGCCTCTCAGGCATGGAATATGTCCCTTTTGGCCGGGTACGAATTGACACACAAGGTACATGTGGCAGGTGAATGTCCATAACCCTAACCCATATCATAGTACTCCATACGTACGGGGCCATGCAACTTGGGTACTGAATATGCTGGCTGGCTTGTGATGTATGGGCCGTACCCCTTATAGCTGGTGTGTGCCCCTTATGACTGCCATAGAGATGTATGGGACATGCCCAGCTTGTGATGTATGGGTTGTGCCCCCCTAACCCTACCTTGTCCTAACAGTGGACCGTGCACCTTCTGGGTAACTGCATGCCCCCATTTAGCAGCACAAAGTGGTAAGACATACGCACTGTCCACAAAAACATTAGAAAGACAAAGCACTGGTCCTCAGCTACCAATACTGCCCATCAAAGTGGTAAAGTGACTGTGTGCTGCTGGTGGATTTGTACCATCACCTCTAGCATTGGACTGACCACACTCAGCCGCATGGTACCAAGGTATATAGGAAGATCAGCTACTCTACGTAAAATTGACAGCCTCCATCTCATACCTACTTGTGCCATCTGGACATGCCAGTCAAGTAACGTGCCTCTCAGGCATTGAATATGTCCCTTTTGGCTGGGTAAGAATTGACACACAAGGTACATCTGGCAGGTGAATATCCGTGACCCTAACCCTAACCCATATCATAGTACTCCATATGTACAGGCCGTGCAACTTGGGTACCAAAAATGCTGGCTGGCTTGTGATGTATGGGCCGTACCCCTTATAGCTGGCTAGTGTCCCTTATGACTGTCATAGAGATGTATGGGACATGCCCGGCTTGTGATGTATGGGCTGTGCCCCTCCAGCCCTATATTTTCCTAACAGTGGGCCGTGCCCCTTATAGCTGGCTCGTGCCCCTTATGACTGCCATAGCTATGTATGGGCCGTACCCCTTATAGCTGGCGCGTGCCCCTTATGACTGTCATAGAGATGTATGGGACATGCCCAGCTTGTGATGTATGGGCTGTGCCCCTTATGGCTGGCTTGTGACGTATGGGCCGTGAACCCTGAGAAAACATCAATTCAAATACTCCAAAAACAGTTACAAATGGAGCTGTGGCCTGCACTTGGCACTTTTCTGCATCTCTAGGATGAGAGCTTTCTGACGTGTGCTCGAAATCACTGTAGCTCCAAAATTGACCGAGTTACAGCTGTTTCAAACTCGCACCCGAGCATCTCCTCAACACTCTTGACGAAACGCAATTATCTGCTAACACTTGCTATGTTGCTAACCGGAAGTAGACTTGGGAACCACTTAGAAGCTTGTGCTTTGACAGACGTGTAGCGGCTTAAGAGGGTATAAGACTCGCTGAGTTTCGTAACAATCGGCCTAACCGTTCAGGAGTTATGGAGCATGAAATTCCATGTTGGGGGCATAAAGTGGCACAAAACGGGCACGGTCCATTCACATAGCTAATTCAATATCATAAAGTACTGGCCATGCCCGAGACGGGAACCGTCGATTCAGATTGGTAACTAAATATCACAAAGTACTGGCCGTGCCCGAGACGGGCACGGTCCTTTCACATTGGTGATTCACATTGTAAAGTATTGGCCGTGCCCATTTCCTGCCTTCTGGAGCCCTTGACCGTGCCCCCTTGGGAACGTTCTATGCCCATGGGCATAGAACGTTCCCACATGGGCATGGTAAAGGGCATAGAATTGTACGAGACAGGCACGGTCCATTCACAGTGGTATTTCACATTGTAAAGTATTGGCTGTGCCCGTCTCCTGCCTTCTGGTGACCTTGACTGTGCCCATGTGAGAACGTTCTATGCCCATGGGCATAGAACGTTCCCACGGGGACACGGATAGGGGCATAGAATTGTACGAGACGGGCACGGTCCATTCACAGTGGTATTTCACATTGTAAAGTATTGGCCGTGCCCGTTTCCTGCCTTCTGGAGCCCTTGACCGTGCCCCCTTGGGAACGTTCTATGCCCATGGGCATAGAACGTTCCCACATGGGCA
>NC_056501.1:57067751-57071473 GCF_014905685.2 Nematolebias whitei | reverse complement strand
TTGGGAACGTTCTATGCCCATGGGCATAGAACGTTCCCACATGGGCACGGACAGGGGCATAGAATTGTATGAGACGGGCACAGGCCCAGAACAAAGGCATTCCATGATGACACGCGTGTATTGAGCACTTGAACGTGCAACTCTCGACATATGTTGTTCAGGGGCTCAAGACGAATCCATCAATGTTGGTCTTGACTTTCTACGTGCCTCTGAAGCCAAGATATGACCTTTATTGGTCCTTAACGAGCTCGAACTTTCACCTAGTTACAGAAGAGGGGTGGGGGAGGGGAGGGATCAGCTCAGAGGAGCCCAGGCTTATGAGAGTCAGGTTCGTCCATGTAAAACGCAAGGGTCAGCGAGTAACGCACTAAGTTTTTTTTGGTGCCCGTCTCATACATTCACGTGCCCATTGGCCGTGCCCGTGTGAGAACATTCTATGCCCATGGCCGTGCCCATGTGGGAATGTTCTATGCCCATGGGCATAGAATGTTCCCACGGGGGCACGGAGAAGGGCATAGAATTGTATGAGACGGGCACCGTCCATTCACATTGGTATTTCACATTATAAAGTATTGGCCATGCCTGTCTTGTGCCTTTTGGTGCCCATAACTGTGCCCATGTGGGAACATTCTATGCCCATGTGCATAGAATTGTCCCACAAGGGCATGGCTAGGGGCATGGTAATGTATGAGACGGGCACGTCCAAAATCAAACAGAAAATCATAGTTTTATAACTTTGTTCAGGAATACAGGAACTGCTTCAAATGTACAGGGAGTGTTAAGCATGTAGACATGAAGGTTCGTACCAAGTTTCATGCCCATATGTGCAACGGTATATGGATCATCTCTCTATGATATTCCCAAAATGTGTAGTGCACGTCAGTGCAAAAATTCGACGTATGTTTTTTGGGAACTCGAGACGAATCCATCGGTGTTGACCTTGTCTTTCTACGTGCCTCGGAAGCCGAGATTCGACCTTGAAAACCTCAACTTTCAACTTTTCACAGCAGAGGACAGTGGGTTAAGGGGTTAAAACGCCCTGAGCTTTGCTGCTTTGTGGTGATTTAAAGACCATCTCATGTTAAGCCTATGGGCTCGTTTTTAGTACCACATGCACCGTGATCAGATGTCCCTATGTGAAGCTACAAGCAAAAACACACCCATCCATCCATCCATCCATCCATCCATCCGTGCAAGCAAAAAATAAATAAATTAATAACTTCCTTAAGGATTAAGCCAAAGGCTTCATGTTTTCAGAATTTGTTAAGCATGTCCACAAGAAGAAGTGTGCAAAGTCTCATGCTCATACATACATCACAGCATGAACAGCAGAGCAAGAAATGTAAACACTTTTCAGCTGCATTGTGACTCCTAGAAAACAGAGAGGTGAGACAGGTCTTGTTGGATCCATCTTTCCAAGACCTTTCCAACGATATCTGATTCATCTTCCTAGCACGTTCCTAGCTGAAGTTATAAGCTGATGAATGTTCGTTCGCATTTGTTACCGTAAATATTGGTCTATAGGCAGCTTTTTAGATTTTCATAAGGATTAAGCTAAATACTTCAAATTCACAGGGCCTGTTAACTTTGACCACCTGAAGGTGCGTGCACAGTTTCATGTCTGTGCGTTAACCATAGTGCGCACGGGTTCACATAAACATCCCATGTTAAGTCTATGGAGGCCCTTGATAAGCAAACTCTACAGCACGCTGAGTGTCACGGGAAGCACACACAGAGATGAGACAGAGCTCGTTGAACTCGTATTGATCAGAGCTTTACGTCGGTATCAAGATCACCCTCGTAGGATGTTCCTACGGAAAGCTGTGAGGCAAAAGGCACTCGTTTCACCTCGGTGAAGGCCTCAAATGGGTAGAGTATAAAAAGTTTCACAACTTCCTTCAGGAATGAGCCAACTACTTCAAATTTTCAGGGTGTCATCGGCTTGAAGCCCCTCTCTAACACTGACAATTTTGTGTCCCTAGCTGCTTTCCTCTATGTTTTAATAAAGGCTTGACCTTTTGACCTTTTGATTTTGGAGGGCCTGTTGACCCCTTTAGGAACCTCGCAAAGGGCTCAAACTCACAGGATCTGATCACCACATCACCCTGACCGTGTTCCGTGCGTTTGGTGTCCGTCCTGCGTTTTGCCTGGGGTTTATGGGTAATTACTTCTTCTGCCAAATTGGGGTTTGGTTGGCCCACTAAGCAAAGTCTTTGGGGTGCCAAACTCACAGGTCCTGTTCAGCACATCCCCCTGACCGCGTTCCGTGCGTTTGGTGTCCGTCCTGCGTTTTGCCTAGGATTTATGGGTAATTGGTGGTGAGAGAACAGGGCGCTGGTTAACTACCTAAATGAGGTCGTTGGTGGATAAAACTCACAGGTCCTGGTCAGCACGACCCTCTGACCATACTCTGTGAGTTTGGTGTCCCTCGTTCATTTACGCTATGAATTATGGGTACCTGAAGTTTGAGAAAAACGGGGTTCTGGTTCGCCCACTAGGCGGAGACGTTGAGTCACGAAACTCGCAGGGTGTCGTCGGCTTGAGGCCACGACCTAGCACGTAAAGTTTTGTGTCCCTGTGCCTTTCGCCCTAGGTTTTCTGGGTAATTGTATTTTGGACGAAACTGGGGCGATCCCCCCTTCGTTTAACGCCCTAAACGGGGTCCGATCTGAGCGGGGTCAACGCCTACGCGTCCGTCGGAGGCCCGGCAACAACATATACGAAAACGGCGAGTCTGGACCCAGTAGAAAAAAAATGTCTCTAAGAGGCCCAAATTTTCCATCAAAGTGATCTGTGGGTCTTAGACACTTAGACCCTCTTTTGGCTGACTTTTCAGAACGAATTTTTTTCTAAAACCGCTGGGGCCAACATGACACTGGATTCTTATTCGGGGTCCTCCCAGCACCCCACGCTTCTATTTTGGGGTCTCTACACCCAACGACCAGGGACTTGTGGGTAATTTTCCCCTGGTCCGACGAGGCGCTCGTTAACCCCCTAAACGAGGTCGTTCCTGCACCAAACTCACAGGTCCTGTTCTCCACAACCCCCTGACCGCGTTTTGTGCGTTTTGTGTCCGTCCTGCATTGTTGCTAGGATTTATGGGTAATTGTCCTCCTGCCAAATTGGGGTCTGCTTGACCCACTAAACAAAGTTCTTTCAGCACCAAACTCACAGATCCTGATCGGCACGGCCCCCTGATTGCGCTCTGTTAGTTTCGTGTCCCTGTTGCATTCAGGCTAGGATTTATGGGTAAATGAAAAACTTGCTTCCCCTTAATGGACACGAACGGTACCTGAGGGGCATGGCCAAGTCATTATAATATGAATTAACAATGTGAACGGACGGTGCCCGCGACGGGCACGGACAATACATTATAATATGAATTACCAATGTGAATGGACGGTGCCCGTCTTGTACTTTTTATGCCCCTAACATGGAATTTCACGCTCCATAACTCCTGAACGATTAGGCCGATCGTCACGAAACTCAGCGAGTCTAGTACCCTCTTAAGCCACTACAAGTACGTCGAAGCACAACCTTCTAGGTGGTTCCCAAGTCTACTTCCGGTTAGCAACATAGCAAGTGTTAGCGAACAATTGCGTTTTGTCGAGAATGTCCAGGAGATGCTCGGGTGCGAGTTTCGTGTAAATCCTTCATTGGTAAGTGCCTAAAAAAAGTCAAAAACTCTAAAGGTCAATTAGAGGTCACAGATGGGTCCCCCC
>NC_056501.1:57030161-57067741 GCF_014905685.2 Nematolebias whitei | reverse complement strand
AATGTATTGTGCGTGCCCGTTATGAACACTCTATGCCCATCCGTTGGTGTCCTATCACTGACCGCAGGTTGGTGGCGCTATAGAGTACTGTCCGTGCCCCTTATGGCAACTTAATGCCCATATTTTGGAAGTTCTTATCACTTCTGACAGGTTGGTGGCGCTAGAGAGCACTCTTGCATGAGGCGTGACCGTTCAGAGACCGTTGGTGCCCGTTCAGAGCCATAGATTATACTAAGGCGCCCCCAAAAGCATCATGCCCGTCAGCGCGGCACGGGCACGAAACGGCAGGGCACCGGCCATTAAAGACGTATCGGCCGTTTCCGGATGGTACTGAAAAAGTTGAGGCCTCATAGGAGCGCAAGTACACCGCTACCACCAAGGGGCATTTCGTCAACAAAACGTCTGGTCCGTGCCCGAAAATCTTGTTTTGTAGGTGCCCCTTCTCCCTTGGGAACTCCATGACTAACTTTGGTGTATGAAGAAGATTTATTATTTACATTTACAAACTGGAATCTATCAGATAGATATGATTTAAACCATTTTAGAGCTGTTCCTATAATCCCAATATCATATTCAAGCCTCTGTAGTAAAATATTGTGATCAACTGTATCAAATGCAGCACTGAGGTCTAACAGGACCAGTATAGACACAACTCCATTGTCTGAGGCCATGAGAACATCATTAGTGACTTTTACTTGTGCTGTTTCTGTGCTATGATAAGCTCTAAACCCTGACTGAAACTCCAAACAGATTATTTCTTTGTAGATGTTCACGCAACTGACCTGCAACTTTTTCCCTAGAATTTTTGAGATGAAAGTTAAATTAGATATAGGTCTATAGTTGGCCAGAATTTCTGAATCAAGATCAGACTTCTTAAGTAAAGGTTTAATTACAGCAATCTTAAAGTGCTGTGGTACATAACCATCCATTAAAGACAAATTAAGTAAATCCAAAATGTGGACATTAATTAGGCGACATACCTCTTTAAACAGTCTGGTTGGGATGGGATCTAGCAGACATGTTGAAGGTTTGGATGAGGTTATTATTTTTGACAATTCAGAGAGCTCAACAGGACAAAAACTGTCCAAACATAAATCAGGCTCTAGTGAAATTTTTAAAGTTGTCTCATTTGACAGAGGACTAGAAATAGTAGAAGGAAGGATGGTTTGGATTTTCTCTCTAATTGAAATAATTTTATTTAAAAAGAATCTCATGAAGTCATCACTACTTATAGTTGTAGAGATACATGGGACTTTTAATTAGTCTAGCAATAGTACTAAACAGAAACCTAGGGTTATTTTTATTTTCCTCTAAGATGAGTAAAAAAAAGTTCTAGCGTTACAGAGAGCTTTTTTATATGTGAATAGGGAATTTAATAAAGTGCAGTTTTCATGACTGTTTAACCTGGGATATAAAGTGTTTTTGGTAGATGTTCTTGAGTCACCGGGAGGCCTGGAAGGAGGGCTTGGCCCGCCCCCCCCTCGCACGCTATCTCAAAGTTTCTCACAGCTTTTTAAGTTTCTCACAGCTTTTTAAGTTTCTCAGAGTTTTTAGTAAACATGTTTTTCAGGTAAACATGTTTTGTTCACTGGGAGATGCTCTCACGCGATGTAGAGGGTGGGAAAGTATAAAATCAGTTTTTAGTAAACATGTTTTTCAGGTAAACATGTTTTGTTCACTGGGAGACACTCTCATGCGATGTAGAGGGTGATATAAAATAAGAGAGCGCTCAGTAAAGAGTTAGAGTCTGCTGTGAGTCTACCGATCGGGACATCCAGTTTTTGTGTTGATGTTTGCTCTGCTTGGGGCTGTGCGGCTCTCCAGCCTTTGTGTCACGGTGAGAGCTCTTTTACATCAATACTTGTGATTGTACATCTGAGTGTGATTGTACCATTGTTGCTTTGCTTGTTTGCTGTATCTGTGGCGGGATAATAAAGACACAATTATTCTAGCAGAACAGTGTTTGAGTATTTTTGTTCATTGTGCTGATCCCTCTTCCGAGTCCTGTGTCTTATCTGAGAACAATATGTTAGCAGACTATCTTTCCAAGTTAAATACAATTCTTCAACATTAGTAGAACATCATTTTCTCTCCTGGTTTCTAGATGCCTGCTCTAAAGTACATAACTCAGAATTGAACCAAGGAGCCAGTATCCTCTGATTGATTACTTCCTTTTTCATTGGAGCAATTTTATCAAGTGAAGTTTACACTGAAGTTGTAAGATGATCAACTATATGATCTAAGTCACTGTTCTCTGATGCATTACTCTGCAAGACAGAGGAAAACATTGATGGAAGAGATTGTTTAAATTTGGTTACAGCATTTTCTGATAAGCACCTGCTGAGATGAAATTTACTCTCAGTGACTGTGTAGTCATTTAATGTAAACTCAAAGGTTATTAAAAAATGGTCGGACAGAATAGGATTTTGAAGAACTATTACCAAGTTCTTAATTTCTATACCATAGGTCAGAACTAAATCAAGAATGTGATGATAAGAATATGTAGCTGTGTGGACGTTTTGGGTAAAACCAAATGAGTCTATTAAATTATTAAAAGCTATGCTTAAGCTATCACTCTCAACATCCACATGAATATTGAAATCACCCATTATGATGATTTTATCAGTATTTAATAGTAAATCAGTTAATAATTCTGAGAATTCAGACAAAAACTAACAAAAACTATTAAAAATATGAAGGAACAAAAGGTGTGATTTGTACATTTTATGATTCTTACTGCATTGATATAAACACATGGATGAAGGTGTTCAAGTAAAACATGTCAGCAAACTCCTCCTCCGCACTTCTTCTGTAAGCAACACAGAAACAGCAGTAAGCCTTGGTTGTTGAAGCTGTACCCCTGCAGAACATCTGGACTGCTCCCTGGTTCTGGCCTCTGTTTCATAAGACGTTTCCAGTGACACTTCCAGAGACTGAAGATGCGTGAAGTGTGAACACAAAACACGTTGGGAAGACTGCAGCATCAAAGGAAGAGCAGGGAAGTGTGGAGTCATGTGGTGCAGAATAATGCTACTGCCGGACTTCTCAGGTGGGCACTGGTAAGACATTTGTGAGCCCCGTGGCACAGGCCCAAATCTGGATGGTACCAGCTCCAAAGTTAGGATGAGCGATAAGTGGTTGGGACTCCAGCTCAAGGGCATCAGAAGCATTCGTAATGTGGGGGGGACACAATGATGTGGGTAGGTGTGTGTGTGCGCGTGTGTGTGCGCACAAAGAAGTGTACACTCATGTACAAAAAACAGCAGCATTTCACCTAGATTTCCTTGAATTCCATACATTTAAAGCATGTTTCTTAACAAGTTTGTGTAAATTCAGCTGTGGGTTTTAAAGACATTTTAACTTTAATACACTTTAATACAGAGCCTCAGATCAGCACTATTTGTCTTTATTTGTCATCCAAGATGGCGCCAGTGTGTGTGGCCGTCCGTCGGTCGCTCTTAGTTTGTTTTGTTTTATTTCTCTGTTTTGTGCTCAGCACTAAGTCTGTGCTTGTGTACAATCGTCAGTCCCTTCTGGATATTCGACATGTTGTTGGCAATCTCAATGCCTTTGATTATGGTGGACAGAAAACTTTACCCCCGCTCTTGTCAGGAGTCCCAGCTCATCTCCTCTGGGCACCTGCGCTACCCCCCCGGCGGAAATGTTGTCCTTAACGCGGTAAACGTGGAGGACAGCTGGTGAGACTAAAGATCTGCCTGTCCCATTCTAGATACATTTCTCAGACAAGAAATGGATTATTTTCGTCTTTCGCTGTGCCTTGGCATTTCCTGGATCCTGTTGACAGCTACCTGCTACCTGTCACTGGCCTGGATGCGAGTGTTCGCCCCCACCCCTCCTGCTTCTCTCGGCTCCACCAGCGCAGAGTGAACCTGCAGAGCATGAAGACGCTGCCCCGGGCCCTAGCGCCCATCTGTTTACATGCTACGGTTTCTGACAGGATTGGCCTGGTGAACGCCCTATCTCTGATAAACAAAATTTTCATCCTGTGGGACTTTTTCTGTTCCCGTCATTTGGATTTGCTCTGCATCACAGAGACCTGGGCTGAGGCTGATGACTCCAGTGTTTTTGTTGAACTTCTACCAGACGGCTGCTCTTTTCTAAGCTCCCCTTGGATGTCAGGCCGTGGAGGAGGAACGGTGGTGGTTTATACAAACAGTTTTAAATGCAAGCAATGCACTATACCGTCTTCTTTCTCCAGCTTCGAGGTGACTTTATTTGAGTTGGGTCGCTCACACCCCATGCTGTGCGCTGTCATCTACAGAGCCCCTAAATATAATAAGGATTTCTTGAATGAATTTTCTGATTTCTTCACTGGAATAATGATAAACTATGATTGAGTCTTTATTAATGGGGATTTTAACATACATGTATGCTGCCCAGAGAAACCACTGACTTTCTCAGCCTCACTAACTCTTTTAACTTGGTTCAGTGGGTGGCTGGTCCCATACATGAACATGGACACACGTTGGACCCGGTTCTCTCTCAATGCTTGTCTGTGAATGACATGGAACTATATGATAATGTGATTTCTGACCATAGGCCTGTTTTATTTGATGTTGGTTTGTCCTGTGCTCCAGTTAAATCCTGCGCTCCTGTCCAGCGACATAGAGTTTTTAACCCTTCCACTGCTGGTCAGTTATCTGCTGCCTTTGAACAGCTCTGTGCTCCTTCTGGCTCTGCTGCTGACACCGAACAGCTGAGCTCCTGGTTTGACTCCTATTGTCAAACTGTCATGTTCGGCTGTCAGGAGTGTTTGAACCCACGTGCAGGAGGATGACAAGGATGCTCGAGGAATAATTAACAATATTTATTAAACAAAACAAAATCAAAATGCTGACAGGGCAGCTACTCACAAAACTGGAAACAGGCAGATCAGGGCTGACAGGACAAAAGGCTGAACACGACACCATGGAAGGATAATCCCGAGACAAAGACAAGACACCAGTGAACTGAATATATACACACACACTGACAATGACAGACACCTGCGGTGATTAACATTAAACATAGGTGAGACAGGGGCTGAACACAAGGGAAAACACAGAGTGCTGGAAACATGAGGAAACATCCATCCATTATCTTTACCCGCTTATTCCATTTTTGGGTCATGGGGGTCGCTGGTGCCCATGTCCAGCAATCACTGTGCGAGAGGCGGGGTACACCCTGGACAGGTCGCAAGTCCATCACAGGGCCACATAGAGACAAACATGACAAACAACCATTCACTCTCTCACTCACATCTAGGGACAATTTAGAGTTTCCAATCAGCCTAACATGCATGTTTTGGGTCTGTGGGAGGAAACCGGAGCACCCGGAGAAAACCCATGCATGCACGGAGAGAACATGCAAACTCCACCCAGAAAGGCCCCTGGACTGGGGTTTGAACCAGGGACCTGCTCGCTGAGAGGCAGCAGCTCTACCAGTTGCACCACCGTGCTGCCCCACATGAGGAAACAGACAGAAACAAAACCCCACAGTACCCCCCACTCAAGGGATGGCTCCAGACATCCCAAGGACAAGCTACATCCAACTTGGGTGGAAGGAGGGACAAACCAAGACAGAGAAACACATAGGACCAGAACAACAAAAAACTGATAGGTAAACCTGGGTAGCTAAACACAAAACTAAATCCAGGAACCCCAACCACAATCAAGGTGGATGGTCAGGAGACTATCCAGGGCAGGACCAGTATTCAGGGGGATGGCCAGGAAACCATCCACAATGAGGCCAGAGCTCTGGTGGATGTCCAGGAAACCATCCATCTCGAGGTAGTACAGGCGTCCATCTAAGCCCTCCTGGACTCAAGCAGGTGAGGACCTCATCAGACAGACCAGGGGGCGGACCAGGGGGCAGACCAGGGGGTGGACCAGGGGTCGAAGCAGGGACGAAGACCTCTGCAGACGGTTCAGGGACGAAGACCTTTGCAGATGGTTCAGGGATGAAGACATCTGCAGATGGTTCAGGGACGAAGACCTCTGCATACGGTTCAGGGACAAAGACCTCTGCAGACGAGCCAGGGACGAAGACCTCTGTAGACAGGCCAGGGACGAAGACCTCAGCAGATGGGCCAGGGACGAAGACCTCTGCAGACGAGCCAGGAGTGAGGGTCTCAGACGGGCCAAGATCTTCTGCGGTCGGGCCAGGGACGAAGACCTCAGCAGATGGGCCAGGAGCGAGGGTCTCAGACGACTCGGGAGCAAGGACCTCAGACAAGCCGGGAGATAGGACCTCAGCTGAAGAGCCGGGAGCGTGGACCTCAGCCGAAGACGACTCTGGAGCGTGGACCTTAGCTGAAGAGCCGGGAGTGTGGACCTCATCCGAAGAGCCGGGGACCAGATTTGTAGCAGGTGGTGGTGGAGTCAGGAGTGCAGCAGGAGAGTCGGGGACCAGAGATGGGACTGTAGCTGGAGAACCAGGAACGGGAACCAGAGACGGGGCTGCAGCTGGAGAACTAGGAACGGGGACCAGAGATGGGACTGCAGCTAGAGAACCAGGAACGGGGACCAGAGACGGGGCTGCGGCTGGAGAACCAGGAACGAGGACCAGAGACGGGGCTGCAGCTGGACAACCAGGAACGGGGACCAGAGACAGGGATGCAGCTGATGGAGGAGCCATGAACCCTTCAGGAGAACTGGAATGAGGAGCATCCACATGGGTCTCCTTGTAGTAGGACAGAAGCGGAGCCAGATATGTTGCCACTATGGAAGCCTGCCACCGTTCTAGCTCCTCCAGTGAGGGAGGGCTGTACTGCTCCTCTGAGAGACACAGGTACCTCCCCCCCAGCAAAATTTTCCGCCGTTCCTCCGGCGACTGAGGGCTGGGCTTTTCCTCCAATCGCGAGGCTCTCCCCTTCTTGTGCTGGGTTCGGGGAGGGCCAACGGTTTGCCCCCCTCTCTCCGACAATTGCTTGGGACCACCAGGTGGAACGCGAGGAGGAGGTGGGCAGCGGGGTGCAGCGGCGCAGTGAGGGACGGAGAGGCTGTGAGGCTGAGGACCCAGGTTTAATGACCAGGCAGGTCCCCTAAAATGGATTCCTCCTCTCCTCCCTTTCTCTGTCTTTCTGGGCAGTCTTCTCTGTCTCACAGGCCAAAAACTCAAACAAAGTAACCAACCTCCCGCTGGATTCAGTATGGTCTTGGGATTCTGTCATGTTCGGCCGTCAGGAGTGTTTGAACCCACGTGCAGGAGGATGATGAGGACGCTCGAGGAATAATTAACAATATTTATTAAACAAAACAAAATCAAAATGCTGACAGGGCAGCTACTCACAAAACTGGAAACAGGCAGATCAGGGCTGACAGGACAAAAGGCTGAACACAACACCATGTAAGGATAATCCTGAGACAAAGACGAGACACCAGTGAACTGAATATATACACACACACTGATTAGGACAATGACAGACACCTGCGGTGATTAACATTAGACACAGGTGAGACAGGGGCTGAACACAAGGGAAAACAGTGAGTGCTGGAAACATGAGGAAACAGACAAAACCAAAACCCCACAAAGACACAACCAAAACCCCACACAAACCATTTTGGACTGTTCCCCTCCAACTCATGACCCATCCATCCCACCTCAATCTGTAGCTCCTTTTGACCATTTTGAACCCATCACTCTATCTTCTCTAGAGCAGGTCATGTGCAGCTTGAAACCTTCTGGCTCCCCCTTTGATGTGGTCCCCCCTCGACTACAAAAGGAGATTTTTCCAACTCTGGGTCCGTCCATTCTTGCCATAGTAAACAGTAGTTTATCCACTGGCATAGTGCCAAAAACCTTTAAACATGCTGCCGTCCAGCCTCTCCTGAAAAAACCAAACCTTGACCCCTCACTCGTTTCCAACTACCGGCCTGTCTCCAAACTCCCATTTGTTTCTAAAGTACTGGAGAAAATAGTCGAGTCCCAGTTGAAGTGCTTCCTGGAGGATCACGCCATCTTAGAGCTTTTCCAATCTGGCTTTAAACCTCTCCACAGCACTGAAACTGCCCTGCTGAAGGTCTTTAACAACATCTTCAGATTCACAGATACCGGTGAATCTGTGCTGCTTGTCCTGTTGGACCTCACAGCCGCCTTTGACACCATCGACCAAGAGATCCTCGTTGCTAGGTTGGAGCAGTGGGTAGGTGTCACAGGATCAGCCCTCAATTGGTTCAGATCTTACCTCACTGGCAGATCCTTTTGTGTCTCCATGAAGGAGTTTAGTTCCGCAGAGGCAGAGCTTAAATGGGGGTTCCGCAGGGGTCCATACTGGGTCCCCTCCTATTCTCTTTATACCTGCTGCCGCTTGGTGCTATTTTCCGGAAACACAACATGCCCTTCCACTTCTATGCCGATGACTGTCAAATTTACTTCCCCCTAAGACACAATGGTACATGCTCTATTCAACCGCTGCTCAACTGCCTGGCTGACATCAGGGACTGGATGGCTTTAAACTTCTTAAGTTTCAATGAAAAGAAGTCTGAAGTCATGTTGTTCCCTCCCAACGACACGATCACAAACCAATGCATCGACCTTTCTGCTCTAACCCTGTCAGAAAAACAAAGAGTCACTAATCTGGGCATGATAATGGACCCTTCCCTGAAACTTAACAATCATGTAAACATGATTGTTAAATCATGCTTCTTCCAACTGAGGCGGCTGTCTAAACTGAAGCCCATATTGTCCAAAAATAACCTGGAGACAGTAATACATGCATTCATTACATCTAGGCTTGATTACTGCAATTCGCTCCTGTTTGGTATCAGTCAGACCTCCATTGCACGACTACAACTGGTCCAGAATGAAGCAGCCCGATTTTTAACCAGTACAGGCAAAAGAGAGCACATTACACCAGTTTTGGCCTCACTGCACTGGTTACCGGTTCGCTTTCAAATCCAGTTCAAAATACTCATGTACATACATCACTGAATAGTGTCCCCGCCACCCCCCCCCCCCCCCCCCCCATCTCTCTGATTTGCTACAACCGTATGTCCCACCACACTCCCTGAGGTCAGCGGACCAGTTGCTCCTCACAGTTCCAGGAACTCGTCTTAAGCGCAGAGGTGACAGGGCCTTCTCTGTAGCAGGACCAAGACTCTGGAACGAGTTACCTCTGCTTGTCAGACAGGCCCCCTCCCTCTCGGTTTTCAAGTCCCGTTTAAAAACTCACTACTATTCAGTAGCTTTCAACACAAGATGATCTGTGTTTTGATCCTGTATGCTCCACACTGGTTTGTCGTCATTATCTGCATCGTTTTTTGTCTATATTCTGATTTACTTCATTTTGTATTTTGCTTTGTGTTACCTGTTGTTTTGTCTGTACAGCACTTTGGTTGGCTTTGTAGCTGTTTTAAGTGCTTTATAAATAAAGTGGTATAGTATGGTATGGTATGTGTAGCTCCATCTAAACTGGTGCGGCCTAAAGCCAGATCTGAACCCTGGTTTAATGAAAAAACTGTTGCAGCCAGACAGGAGTACCACAGAGCTGAACGGAGATGGAAAAAGGATAAACTGGAGGTTTCATTTTACGTTTTAAAGGACTGTCAACGTCAGTACCAGAACACTGTTAAAAAGGCCAAAAAACAACACTTTTCAGATATTGTGTCCAATCATAATAATCCACGTGTCCTTTTTAAAACTATTGACTCTGTCCTGAAGGCCCCACAACTTGTCTGTATGGAAGCCTCTACTGAACTTTGTAATAACTTCCTGCAGTTTTTTTTATAAATAAGGTTGTTACCACAAGGGCCCTTATTTCAGCCCCTGCTTTTAACCCCTCCTGCTTAGTTCCCTGCCTGGCTGTGTTCGATAGATTCGAACCAGTGACCCTGACCTTTTTAGAGGATGTGGTCGGCCATATTAACCATCCAGTTCTCCTCGTGACCCTGTCCCCCCTCGTCTTTTAAAAGAGGTGTTTTCCAGCATCAGGCAGGTGATTCTTGCTGTTATCAATAGCAGTCTGTCCTCAGGTGTTGTCCCAATAAGTTTTAAACATGCTGTGGTGCAGCCCCTGCTTAAAAAGCCTAGCCTAGACCAAACTGTCTTGGTTAATTTTAGGCCCATTTCCAAGCTGCCTTTAATTAAAAAAAAAAATGGAAAAAATTGTATATTCACAGGTCAAATGTTTTCTGGATGAGCACAATATCCTGGAGGTTTTTCAGTCTGGCTTCAAAACTCGCCACAGCACAGAATCAGCTGTAGTCAGAGTTTTTAATGATATTCTTATGGCCAATAATTCTGGTGAACATGTGGTTCTTGTCTTTTCTTACCTTGATAGCTGTTGATATATTCTTCATGGAAGAACTTATATCCTTTCTCAAGCTTATTGGTTCGTGAATTTGCCGCTGTGATTTCTTCCACATCAGCAAAAGAAAAGGATGTACTTACATAGACTCGCAATAACAGGAAGTGACCCAGCACCAGGAGACTGTTGGATATTTTTATCTAGACTGGTTCTATGGTTTTGATCTGCTCAGAGATGGGATTATAATGAAATTATGACCCGGTCCTGACTGGGTTGAACTAAGCCAGCAGCTCTAAGAGAGTCTCCCTGGGATTCAATATCTGTCAAGGAATAGAGTTGAATCTGCTTGCCACATCACTTAGAAAGGCTTTTGAAGCACCATCTCATATAGTTTTTCCTTTCCACTGTTGCCACTGTACTTGCTCAGGATGGGAGACTGCAACGAAGCCAAGATTCAACTTGTCTGCTGGATTCCTTAGATAGAGAACTTTACTAATTGACTTTTATGTATGTGAGTGTTTCTGTAAAGTGCCCTGAGACAACTTTGTTGTGATCTGGCACTATATAAATAAACTGAATTGAATTGAATTGAATATTTCCTAACACATCAGAACCACATAAGATGCATTGAGATCACACTTAGTCACACCCCCTCATACACTGACAGGTTGAGCTCCAGCGCTGTAAACTGTAACCTTTTCCTGCCTTGATTTTAATATAATTGATAAAACTTGGGCACCAGCGACCCCCATGACCCAAAATGGAATAAGCGGGTAAAGATAATGGATGGATGGATGGATGATAAAACTTAAATGACATTTCCTTGATTTATTGACATTGTGAGTTGCCACTTCTGAGGCAGATTCGAGCCGGGGGGGAAGACATGGGCTGGAGGGGGTTTCCGGGTCTGGTGACCCGCAGCCAGCTCCCATTTTTAAGAGTTGGTGCCGTAACCCCGATTCTAACCGGGGTTGCTGTGGTGACAACGCAGAGTACTCACTACTATACGATGACGGCTGGTCTGCTCAGTGTGGCGCGCGTGCCACACTTTCCAGACACGGAAAGGATTGACAGATTGATAGCTCTTTCTTGATTCTGTGGATGGTGGTGCATGGCCATTCTTAGTTGGTGGAGAGATTTGTCTGGTTAATTCCAATAACGAACGAGACTCTGCCATGCTAACTAGTTACACGGCCCCGTGCGATCGTCGTCCAACTTCTTACAGGGGCAAGTGGCGCTCAGCCACGTGAGAATGAGCAATAACAGGTCTGTGATGCCCTTAGATGTCCAGGGCTGCACGCGCGCCACACTGAGCGGACCAGAGTGTGCCTACCCTCTGCCGAGAGGCACGGATAACCCGCTGAACCCCGCTCGTGATGGGGATCAGGGATTGTAACTATTCCCCATGAACGAGGAATTCCCAGTAAGCGCGGGTCATAATTTCATTATAATCCTATCTCTGAGCAGAACAAGACGCTACTTTCAGTGGTCATGAAAAAGGTCTATGGCAGCGGTAGAGAAAAATGGCAGATCGGGTTGTTTGGAAAGACGCCACAGACTCCTCCCCCCGACCAATCAGTGTCCGACAGTAATTCTGACGTCACGGCTTGAGCCGCTTGGACCCCTTGAGAAGCCAGGCCAGAATTCTGGAAGGTGAGCCGGTCCCAAGTACTACGGAAAAGACCTCAAACACGGGTCGAGCCAGGAAATATTTGACCCGCGCCGTGACAGTAGAAAAGGGGCATTAGGTTCTTGTTTGTCCCTCAACTTATAAAAACATATTTCCCTCACTGCCTATTCTAAAAACTATCTATCCCTGTTTTTAACCATAACTCCATATGGTCTTCTACAGGTATACTTCTCTTAGATTCTTTCTAGGGATCATCCTAAACAGGTGTTTATTTTAAGGATTCTGCCGTATCAGGAGCACAGCCCCGAGCGAAAGAGAAAAAAACAAAAACATAGCTCGGGGATGCACTGCTGACCAGTCACATGACCACACCACTTGACACTTTCCAGACGTCCAAGTTTTAACGTGTTTCTAGTAAACAGCGACGGGCAATTACACCCGGAACGTCTTTCAGGCTGAGCACGCTTCTTGTAAAGATTTTAACGTCAGCAAAAATGACATCACAATTTTTATGTGGGGCTTTAAACTTTCAGCCACGTCGGATCCTTCGCATATCATGGATAAACAAACAACAAATTATATACATAAATATATACTGGACGAAGCATATTTTTAGAGGAAAAAACAGCATGTACTGCCTTTTAGTTCACTAAACTGCGAGCACAAGACCGAAAACAGAACAGCCTGACAGTCATTAAAGGGACACAGAGAAATTTGACATAACAGGTATTCTGCTTACCTCATAAGATGACAATAGCTGGCTTGTTCAGTCTGCTCACTTGCTGCTGTGTCACCATTAAACAATAAAAAACGAGCTACCACTTCTAAAGACGGGATACAGGGTCACCAAGCTGTTAGAACATGAGCTGGCTGCAGGTCACTAGTCACTGCTGCTAGCTGCTGCTAGCCATGGGCCTTAGGCCTCCTCTCGAACCCAGGACCCACCTCCAGCCCACGTCGCTCCCCCGGCACGAACTTCCCTAAGAAGCAGCAACTCACACTATCAATAAATCAAGGAAACATGAATTCAGTTTACCAATTGTATATCAAGGCAAGAAAAGGCTACAGTTTATAGTGCTGGCCTCTTCGGTACAGTTCGACGCGATCAGAAACCGGAAGGGCTGATGTCCCGTGTCATTACTGATTTATAGGGCCTAGACTCCTCTTTCACAGAAGGGGAGCACAACCTGTCACGTGTATGAGGGGGCATGACTAATGCCCCTTTTCCACTGTCACGGCGCGGGTCGGATATTTCCGGCTTCACGCCTGTTTGAGGTCTTTCCACTGTTCCTGAAACTGGCTCGCCTCCCTAAATTCTGGCCCGGCTTCTCAAGGGGTCCAAGCGAGCCGCGCCGTGACGTCAGAAACACTGTCGGTCACTGATTGGTCGGGGGGAGGAGTTTGTGGAGTCTTTCCAAACAACCCGATCCACCATTTTTTCTCTACTGCTTGCCATTAGCGATAACTCGAGGAGCGTATCTTTTAGTATTTTGAAGCTATAAAAAAAACTATAATATCAAAGCCATGGTCAAATGCAGAAGTGCAGGTGTTGTTGTGCTTGGTGGCCGACGAAAAAAGTCAAAGCGAGCTAGATGGAGGATTGGAGGGTGGTTTGGACACGGCCACTGCTCTACTTGAACCATTTATAGAAGATGGTGAGTGTTTTCTAACTTTAAACATATTTTAAGTTACTCATCCCATCGGTTCTGAACATATTTTTAACTAACAAAAGAGGCTGACGCCATAATAGGACAACATCGGTGCTACGATGCTAAGCTAATTTGCATAAACGCTAACTGTCCTCCGGTCCCGTTTCTCACTGTATTTTATCCAGAATGTATTTCAGCGCGTGATGGTTCGTCTCTAAACTCCACATTAAACCCTCCAAGCCTCCCGGCGTCTGCTCCTGCTCCATCAGTGGAGTCTACACCTGACAGAGCTCCATCACAGCCCAGCTGCACCTGACAGAGCAGCACAACGCTGCAGCTTCTGTGCTCGGTAAGAACAGATGCAACATGGTCCACATCACTTTATTTGTGCCGATAAGGACTTGATTTTATTTTATTTTTAAAGTAAAAAAAAAAAAAGTTGAATAAATACTGAATTGGGATGAAATTATGTACTTTGTACACAGGGTCCCAGTTACAGACAACAAAATGTAAAAGAAAAACAGTAATAAGATCTAAGATATGAATTAAGAAAAATATCAACTAAAAAACATCTACTAATAAAACACTAAGCACTAATAGCAGTAAACAATCAAAACAATACGTCAAACAGCAACATGAATTTGAGTTTGTGCAGCCTTATGAATATATAACACTGTGAAGAATCACATCATGTTGCTGCTGATCTGTTTCATGTTGCTGTGTTCATGCATGCTCGTCTGTTCACACAGACTCATGTCCGTGCTGCTGTTCGCGTATTGTGTTTAATGTTTTTATGCTATTAGAGCTTATCATATTTTTAGTTGATGTTTTTCTTAGTTCATATCTTTAGATCTTATTACTGTTTTTCTTTTATATTTTATTGTTGGATGTAACTGGGACCCTGTGTACATAATTTTGATCCACCACATGTACCACATGTGGTGCGAATGACAATAAAGAATATCTGCATCTGTATAATACTTTCTGATTCATATATCCATTATTATTATTATTATTATTATATTTTCATTATTTTTAAATCAATTTATTTTTCATTTTCTTATTTGCTCAGTTTATTATTATTAATATATCTATTAGAGCTGTTAGCAGCACCTTTCTTTGTTTGATGCATTTATTCAAAAACAGTATGTAGCTTGAATTAACCACCTTTTTCTTCTTTCTAGTCAAGAGAAAGAGAAAAGAGTCCAGTAAAGAAAAGTCTTATTTCATCACTGAATGAACATGAAGAACTGAACTGGACACAGCAGGAACAACACTTGTGTCTTCTTCTGGATGAAGCTCGTGAGACAAGGGACAGACAATCATTAGTTGGATGCAGTAGTTTTAATTTTTCTACATTTTTCACTTCTTACTTTTCCTATTAAACATTTTTTTCTTAAGTGGTGTCCTTGAACATTAAATTTCCTAAACAAATTTTACAATGTTAAGTTCAGATAGTGTTTGTTTAAATTCATTCTGGAAGTTGAGAAAAATTTCCAATTGCATTTGATCTTTAATGGATCCTAAGAAAAGATTACCAGAATCTGCTCAACTGTTATTATGTTATACATTTTTTGGTTCTAGGATGAAGTGAGACAAAAACAGTCAAAAATTCAGAAAAGACAGTTATCAGTTATCATTTAGCAGTTATGGTTTATCGTCCATACAACTGTGGCCTGAGAGATTCAGCTGAAAGTCCTGGTGCACCTTTTCTTTGAACCTGCAGAGATTTGAACAGCTGATCTGAAGCAAACAGGCAGGTGTTCACCTGAACTGACCACTCCTGCTGTGTTTGATGGTCTCCTCCTTCGCCATCCGTCCGTCCGTCCGTCCGTCCGTCCATCCATCCATCCATCCATCCATCCATCATCTTCTGCTTCAGGGTTGTGTTAGCAGCATCTTTACCAGGGAGGCACAGACATCAACAGCCACCTCTTCAACTCTTCTAGGACCCCATGGTGTTTACAGGCCAACTGACTATTTATTAAGTAATATCCTGATGCTGCTCAATAATCCAGGTAGAAAAATCAAAAAAGTTAAGTCTGGTCCTCTGGACATTCACAAAACAAACAATACAGTTTATAATAAATAAACAATAAATGTTTTTTGTTTGTTTTGTTTTTTGAATGTCCAGAGGACCAAACTTAACTTTTTTAGATTAATAAGTAATAAATTTATGTTTTTAAATTTAATGAAAGACAAATCTTTAAAATTCAAGGACAAAATTTAACCTAATTGCTTTCAAGTCTGTATCTTATTGTAAAAGCAGTTTCAAAGATTACAGCACAGTGTGTTGTTTTGCAATTTTAACATGAACCTTGTGCATATCTGCAAATAATAAAAGGGAAGATTTTTTAATACATCTTTATTGTAAAAATCTATACTAAAATGAAAAACCTGTATTTAAAGCAGGCAGGGAAGGCAGTAAGGTAGGATTTTGAATCAGGTTTAAAAGTTACAGCTCATGAGGTACTCCGTAAGAGCATGACATCTCTTCCACAACATTGTGTGACAAAGTCTTCAGGGTGTTCTTCTTCTAATACGTTTAGTGGTGGCTAGTAAGTAGCTTAAGGGAGCACTACCGCCACCAGGTGGTAAGACGTGTTGGATTCTAGTCCCCGCCTACAGAGCCAGTCCAGAAATGTACATGGAAATGCAACAGACCCGAGCCGATCTGAACCGACCCGAACTGACCTGAGCCGCACTGTGACAGTGGAAAAGGGGCATAAGTGTGATCTCAACAGATCTTATGTGGTTTGACGTGTAAGGAAAAATGAGACGGTACTTCAAAAGCCTTTCTACGTGATGTAGCAAGCAAAAATAAACTATATTCCTTGATGGATATTGAATCCCTGGGAGACTTTTAGAGTTGCTGGCCCCTTTTTAACCCAGTCAGAACTGGGTCATAATTTCATAATTTCCTGTCTTTGAACAGATCAGCAACCCCAGGACCAGTCTAGATAAAATATCTAACAGTAGTATCATGGGGTGGACTATGGCCATGTAGATACATCTGATGACCTTTGGAGTAGCACCCCATCGACTACCTGCAGTTATATGGCACTGATTTAAGCACAATGTTGCTTTCTTGCACTTTTAATGGCTTTTCCAGGTAAGCTTTCTGTCTAGACACCCAACACGGAAAGTTCTACTTCCTCCAACTTTGGACATGAGTAACCCTTTCATGATTTGTTACAAAGGGGAAAAATACAATTCTGTCTTGATTGGGTTGACAGTTCTTACTCTCTGTACCATCTGGATATTATATTTAGTCCTCTCTGTATTAGGTTACATAACAGTATCCAGACAGAAGCCTTCATAAGTATGACCAAGTCGTCTGTGTACCCCTGTGTATGGAGTCTAGATCTATTCAAATCAGTAGGCTGTCGACAACCAAGAGCCAACAAAAGGGCAAGATTACGTCTCCCTGTGGACAGCCCCGTCTGAGGTTGATGGTTACCATACAGTTCCCCAGAGCTGAAGATGTTTCTTTGACCAAAGCATGGAAATGAGTCAATTTGTATTCGTCTAATCCACACCTTTGCTAGCAAGTGCTCTTTCTATAATAACGAAGTCCATGCTCAATAATCCAGGTATACAATCCAACATTTTTCAGTCAGGTCATCTGGACAGTTTCTTTTTTTTTTGTGCTGAAACGTTTCGCCTTCGATCCAGAAGGCTTCATCAGTCAAGGAAACACACAACACAAAACTGATTCTTCCCCCACCAGCTGTAGAATCTAACAAACTTTATTAAATGGATATTCTGTTTTGTAATAAGGCCCAAGCAAATATGTATTTTAACTTACAACAACTGTGTTCAATAGAACTTGTTTTTAACAGATTCTGAGATGTGCTTGAAGATGACCTAAGAGTGCTTGTTTATCTGTATCTAAATGTACCAGGAATTTCTGGGCGTAAGATCAAGTGTTTGTGTAAGACTGTTCTATTTTGTATAGGTTTCGCCCTTTAAGAGATGTTGCTGGTGGGTTTTATACCTAAGGTGCTCAGCGATGCACTGAAAAACTTTAGTCCACACCCACCTGCTGTGTGGGCCTCTCCTCCGGTCCGTATAAATTACGGTGAGACCGGGAATCGGCTCCCATTTTTTCTTCAGCCAGCTAGCTAACACTGTCAGAAGAACGAAGAAGGAAAGTTGTCCAGCTTTAGCCGGCACAACCTTTGCTAAGGATGCCTGGGTCTCCACCACGCCAACCTCCTGCCATCATGGTGAGTTCTTCCTCCCCGAGGAGAAGCAGACGAGCAGCCTTTGTTCAAGGTAAGCGCCAAGGAGTACTTTTCCGTGGCGGGCCGTTACCCGCTGGACGACACCATCGCCTTTTCGAATGTTTTTTCCTTGCGATAATCCAATGATTTTGTCGAAAAAGGCGATGTTAGCAGCAGTCTTGCTGAATGTTTATTCCGTGGTGGGCTGCTACCCACTGGACGACGCCACAGCCGTTTCTATCGTGTTTGTTCTCGTGGTAACCGAATGTTTTCCTCAAAGGCGATGTTAGCAGCAGCCCCGCCAAATGTTTTTCCGTGGGGGGCCGCTACTCGCTGGACGACGCCACCGTCTTTTTCTAACGTGATTTTTTTCTTGAGGTAAATCGGACAATTTCCTTGAAAAAGGCGTTGTTGGCAGCATTTTTTCTGTGGCGGGACGCTATGCACGGGACAATGCCACTGCCTTCTTTGACGCAGAGTCACGTAGTGAACCGAATGACTCCTCTGGGAAAGTGATGCGGAGCTGCCCATTCCCTCCTGGAGAGCGTAGTGATGGAAGATGAGTGGCCGAGTGAATGCTCAGCCACCTCGGATCTTCCCACGTCGGCGACCACACTGCTCGCAGCCGTCGGTGCCCTCCTCTCAGAGCTGCCCGACATAATCTAGGAAGATGTTAACACAAGGGACTTTCCATCCCTCGCCTCCCTCCGCCCGGATCGAATGATCTGGCGGCAAGGTTGGCTCCGCCCGGGCTCATGACCCTGACCCCATCTGGCCTCGCTGTCCAGTTGTGACGTCACACTGGAACGAGGCTGCAGTTGGGCTGACAAGCTAAAGACAGACATCTTCACCTTCACCTCCATCTCCAGAGTGGAGGGTTTTACCGATCAGTGTTTTACCCTAGGTCCCCCTCCCCCTCCTGGAGCCAAGCCTGGTGGGTGGCACTTGGGGGAAAACGCTTCCAGGATGGACCAGCAACCTACCCCTCCAGGGAAGCATGACCAGATGGTGACAAAGTCTCCAACCGAGCTCACTAGTGATCATCCCAGACGGCCGCAGCAAACAACAATGTCGCCTTGCTGGCCTACAGCATCTCAAAGAGGCTGGAAGAAGCTGACTTGCTAGAGGAGATAAAGAGCTCTCTCTGTAAAGCTGCTGATGTCATCTTAAACATGTGCAACCTCTGCAATTTGCTTGTTCACATCACCGCCTGGATGATCATGATCCAGAGGATCACTTGGCTCCGCCTCTCACCATCCGTGTCCAAGAGGCTGCAGAAAGACCTGCTAGAGGGCCCCATCACCCCAGAAGTGCTGTTCTGGGCCAACTTCAGGACCATCCTTGAGGAATCGCAGAGGTCCGAGGAGGTCTCAGAGACTATACACCGTCTGATGACGTCACAGTCCATCTGACCCTCCGGCCGCTGGAGGGACCACCTTGGCCAGCAACAGCACCAGAGGCGCTCCACAGCTGCAGCAGCAATTCCATACCCCACTCCTCCGCCGGCCCCCTCAACCAGGTAACAGATCCTTGAGGGGAAGGTATGTGTTTTTTGATGATGTATGTTTTGTTATAAAACAGAAACACCTCTGAAAGTTTTTTCAACTGAGTCTGTTATATCAGCTGATCTCTCAGCTGCCTCTCTTCACACATTCTCCACACAGAATGAGCCAGTAACCTCTAAACAGCATTTTTTAAAAGGCACCGCAGTTCAGTAAATATCACAACACTCGTCTGCCACAACAGCTAAAATGATGTTTTTTCAGCAGACCAAGTCTGGTAAAATTCCTTGTTTCTCAGCCAGAGCCTAATTATAATTTCTGCTGTTTTTCTGCCCACTCACAGCGCAGCAGGAGTAAACATGTTTCTCTACGACAGCTGCAGCCTCCACCGAAACAGCGTCTCACTCAGAAGCGTTCACGCCTCGTTCAGTGCGCGCCAACTCACCTCAGCTCTATGTGAGACCACAGTCTGGGCCCAGCACAGAGGCACACATACAGACTTTTTTCTGTTGGAGCCCCCATTGAGTTAATCTGGAGAATCTTTGGAACGAGTGATAAGTAAGTAGTAAGGATTTTTTAGTATGGTTGACCTTCATGAGAATCATGACACAACATGAATGCGTGCCTGCTCTCTGAGCGCTACTCAGAGTGGCAGCAAGTGTGTTCCCTAGAGAGATGGATGGACCATCTGATCAGAAGGGGTTACACGCTACAGTTCGCAGCTCAACCCCCACTGTTTCAGAGGGATTATAGAAACGGTTCTGTCTTTTCCAGAACATAGCTCATCTCTCCATTCAGAAGTTCAGGAATTTCTGAAGAAAAATGTGTTTTCCAGAGCTCCCAACAGCTGCTGGAGAACTTTACCAGAACGGCTGGTTTTCACCTCCATAGATCTGAAGAGCACATATTTCACATTTCCACCATTCTGAAACACCCCACGCACGTTCTCGAAATGCGTGGAGACGGCTCTGCAGTCGTTACACATGGCAGGAATGAGAAATCCTTTTATCTGGACGATCGGCTCTTATTAGCTTGGTCCTGTTAGAAAGCTGCCGCACCGACCAAAACACTAGTGTTACACCTGTTAAACCTGGGGTTTTCTATAAACTGGGGAAAACTTCTGTTTGTCTGTCCTAGATGATTGTTTATCTGGAAGTGGAACTAACGCAACTACAATGAGAGCCCATTTATCACAGCTGAGAGTCGAAGCTCTGTCAGTTCAGCTCCTCCGTGTCAAACCCAGCTCCACCGCTTCAAACCCTGCAGCATAGTGACAGTTCTGCCTGTCATGCGACTCCTGGGACGATGTCAGCGGCCCACATCGTGGTTCCGTTGGGCCTACTTCACATGAGACGCCTTCAGAGATGGTTCGCCTGCCTGCATATAGATCCTGTGCGCCAGAAGAGGTGGATTATCTTTGTGCCCCCCTCCGTGAGAAACGATCTGAATCACTGGGGAAATCTCCTCATTCTGTCAGAGGGAGTTCCCATCAGCAGGCCTACGTCATCAGTTTTCAGAGACGCGTTCCTGTCAAGCTGGGAGGAATGTGTCTGTCCCAAGCAGTGGGATCACAGTGGCTGGACCACGTCGCTTCACATAAATGTGCTAGAATGTTTTTTCACGGTCTGAAACGTGATTCAGCATTTTGCCCCTGCTGTGGGATCAGCATGTTCTGATCCACACAGACAACAATGACGGCAGCTTACATATGCCGTCAGGGAGGTGTGCGCTCAGCCCAACTGTTATGTATCGTGAAACAGCTGTTGTGTCGGCCACACAGGAACCTGCTCTCCATCAGAGCAGTTTATTTTCCCAGCGTTCCTGAACAGGCGAGCTGATATCATGTCAAGGGGCGGTCCCCGCCTCAGAGACTAGAGCCTCCATCCCGAGCTGTTTTTTTCACGGTTTTTTGGAGCAGTTTTTGGCCGAGCAGCAGTGGATCTGTCCGCCACATGGGAAGACACCCAGTGCTAATTATGGTTCTCACTGAGCCCACGAGACGACCCACCGTTAGGAGTGGACGCATTCGCTAACAGCCCGGGCCAAAAATTAAACAAAGCTCTTTTATGCGTTCCCTCCAGTCCTGCTGATATCATGGACCCTGGACCGGGTCCAGGAGGAAGAACAGATCCGTTTAGAAAAGATGGGCCATCTACAGCATGTGGTTCATACGTCCAGGGCGCACAAGCTGCTTCCACCACAACGTTGTACACATCAAGTGGACAGCTTTTTTCTCAGTGTTGTTGCACGGAGAAGGCTGTAGAGGCCAGTTCATGTCCACTAGGTGGCATTCTGTCCTTTCTGCAGCAGCGGATGGACAGGGATCTAGCGTTCAGCACAATTAAGACTTATGCTGCAGCTATTTCTCCCTGTCACAAGGTTTCAGTGACCGAACAGTTTTTAGTCACCCGTTGATGAAGCGCTTTCTGAAAGGTGTACAGAGACACAGACCGGTGTCACGTCCACTAGCTCCACAGTGAGACCTAATGATGGTCCTGCATGCTCTGATCAAAGCTCCTTCTGAGCCTTTAGATCAGGTTTTACTTAAATTTCTGTCATTTAAAACAGCCCTGCTTTTAACTCTGACGTCGGCAAAGAGAGTGAAGGATTGTCTGCTCTCTCTGTTGCTTCCTCATATCTCAGAATTCAAGCTGACGGCAGTTCAGCTGCACTGCGTTTTAACCCTGCTCTGAAAAGCATCACAAGCTCACTCGGATCGAGAGTTGGATGGGTTTTTATCTTCTACCTCCAGAGAATCTAAGCGCATTCCAACAGAGGGTTTTCATCCTCCATGGCTCTGCATGAACGGATGACAGTGGAGGATATTTGTATGGCGGCTGCCTGGCCATTGACATGTTCAATTATTTGTTTTTATCTACGTGATGTTTCTACTTTCTCCATGACCCATTCTGTTCTCAGGGTTCTGACAGAATGATTATTATTTTTTTCATAGAGCTTCACTTTTGAGCTCACACCTACCTGCATGCAGTCGCAGTGTGAGATATTTATTATCAGTCACAAGTTCATGACTGCTGATTTTATCGTTATTAATCGGTTCATCCTATGGAGCTGTTGGTCTGCTCTTTTCATCGTTACACTGTTACAATTCGTATCCTCCATTGTTCCTATTCACAGCAGCAGGTCTGGTATCTCAGCCTTTTTTCCTCACCAGAGATTTTCTCCGTTACGCTCCTGTGCATGGAGAATGCAATTACGCAGCATGTAATTACGCACACAGAAGGCTGAGTGATGAAATGTTTTTTTTTGTGCAAGCAGGTGCTTCATGTTGTATCTGAATGGACCCAGTGAGGCATAGACTACATCCTGCTTTGCCTTTAACCTACCAGCGACAGCGTGATTTGTCTAAGTTGATGAGTGTTGGGAAAAAAATATTCTCGCTTACCTTGCTTATTCAAAAAGAACCACATTTGATGGCAGGAAAAAAAAAACAGGATTTTACTTGTAAGGTCAGATTTTCAGGGCAGGTTAAATAAATATACATATACTGTAATGTATGCAAATGAAGACCAATCACAAGAATCTACCTTGCACTGCCCCTGTAGGGATTGGTCTGTTTCATGGGTTTAGCCCCATATTGTTTTCTGGTTTTTTTTTAATCTTATGTCCTTCTTCTCAGTTTCTGTTTTCTATAGGGTTTGTGTTTTCCTAGTGTATGCTTCCATTTAGTGTTTTGTGTCTGTTCCGGCACTCCCTGGTTTCCTGGTTTGTCATTTTCCCTGATGTGGTTCAGCTGTGTGTCCTCAGAGGTGTTTTGTCTCGTTTGTCACTGTATATAAGTCTGTGTCTCTGTGTTAGTCCTTCGTCCTGGCATTGCTTCCTGTCACCTCGGTCCTCTGCGTTTCCTACATATTATGTAAGTTTGCTGCCCCGTCAGCTGTTGTTTTGTTATCATTAATAAATTATTTTATTCATCTCCTGAGTCCTGGATTGTCTGCCTGCACCCCTGGGTTTACCTTCACCAACCAACATTACGACAGCCCCCTCCGCTTGCTTTTATATCATTATCAGTTCAGTGAGTTCACAGAGTTCAGGTGTCCTTGGAGTTAGCTGTTTCCTCACCCACCTCCTCTTCCAGCTCTCTCCTTTAACCCAAACATATGGTTCATGGGCTGATATGTGATTCTCAGCTACAGTAATATAAACATCCATAAGCTTTGACCAAAAATTATCTGACAATGAGCCAGCAATTTACTTGAATTGTCCCCTTGTTCACAAATTTTGGATGTCAAGTATGTAAAAATTTTGTGGTGTGATGTGATAAGTTCATACGTATACAGCAGCAAATATTTTAATTCATTCTATGTATTAGTTGACATGTTTCTAACACATCAACTACAATGTTGGTTAAGGGTTATGTATGCCCCAAATGGATTTGATTCCACCAGCAGTCACAAGTTGAAGTGCCCCTGAGCAAGACACTGAACCCCTCATTGCCCAGTATCCCATCAGTGTATGAATGTGATCTAAAGCACTGATTAGTTTCTAGAGATTCAGATTAGCTTTGTATAGATCTAGTAGACCTGTGGATGAGTAAATGAGGGCACAGGTTGTATTGTAAAGTGCTTTGAGTATCTTGATTAGATAGAAGGGTGCTATATAATTACAGGCCATTTACGATTTATTTATCTATAAAACCAAATTGTGGGTTGATTTGTGGAAATCTGTGCTTTAGTCTCTTCAGAGGTTAGCCATTCAATACCAAAAGAGAGACTTGCAAAGAGGAAACACAGAAGCTCACACTTCTACGTAAGTATTCACACACACACAAAACGCAAACAGTTTTATTAGCTAACCTCTCCAAAGTGGTTTACAGTTACACCTTTAATAAATCAATAATATTGATGTTTTGAGCCATTAGCAGTGAACTACCTTTATTTTATTTGTCCTTTTTATTCCTTTAATTCCATGATTTCTGATTCAGGACTTATCCAACAGCTTTGGAATAACCTTGGCCAAAAAATATATTATAACGTCACAATCAGAAATAGTGTGCTATCATTTTGGTAGCATCCATCCATCCATCCATCCATCCATCTGTTCCGAAGTAGGGTTGTCGAGGGGCAGCAGCTTGACCAGGGAGGCCCAGACATCTCTTTCCACAGCCACCTCATCTAGCTTTTCTGCAAGGAACCCAAGGCATTCCTAGGCCAACCGAGAGACATAGTCTCTCCAGCATGTCCTGAGTCTTCCCCAGGGTCTCCTCCCAGTTGGACATGCCTGAAGCACCTCCCTAGGGCGACTCCAGAGGGAATCCTTACCAGATGCTCGAACCACCTCTCGATGTGGAGGAGTAGAGGTTCTACATTTTTTGGTCCCATGATGAAGACAAAATTTACTTAAACAATGGAAAATGTCTCCCTAGACAACAAAAGGATTTAGGTGAAGTGATTGGTGACATGATCTGTTGTTTAGTGTGTTGAACCTACAAGTAAGCAGACACGGGAGAATCCCAGGTAAAAATAAAGAGACAATTTTTTTAAACATAAACTGTCAGGACAGCAAAACTTACATGAATGACGAGACGATGGAGAAACAGACATGACAGGCTTTCAAGCACAATCCACCAACAAGAGAGAAACACAGAAACACTTCAATTATAGGAAAGTCAAGACAAAATGACAAACACCTGGGGTGATTAGGATTAGAGATAGGTGAGACAGAAGCTGAACAACAAAAAGGTAAAACACTGTGTAGTGCAGAAAACACAAGGATTAAAAGAGAACAAAATACAGATTCCCCCCACTTGAGTGGGGGAATCTGTATTTTCCATGTATTATCCCTTCAGGGATGGCATCAAACATCCCTAAGAAAATTACATGAAACTTGGGTGGAGGAGGGAGGAAATGACAGGACGAAGGGCACACAGAAAAATCACAGAACAGAAAACCAACAGGGTCAGAAACTGGGAACCAAAAAATACAAAAAGAGATTAAAGCTGCAAGCAGCATTGAAGGCCCTCGCAGTAAAGCGCCGCTCTGGCCTTACGGCGACCGTGGGAGCCCCAGCGACTCCGCCCAGTCGCCATTGTGAATGCTTTCGCGCCCGTCCCGTGCTCGTTCACCGGGTTGCGAATTTGCCCAACCTTCGACATCACCTGCGACCGCCGGAGCTCCAGTAACGCCTCCCAGTCGCCATTGCGAATGGTCTTGTGCCATTCCGGCACCATTCCAGGGTGCGCACATGCTGAAACTTTGCAATCACCTTCCGCCCATATCAGAATGAGGCCGCCTGCAAGCCTTACAAGTTTGGCCAAAATCCGACCTTCCAGATGGGAGTTATTCTCACTTCCTCTTTTGTCGCGAATGTAAAGGACTTCCTTTAGGCTTTTCAACATGTCATATGTGGTAATCAACAGTTAGCGAATCCAGTTTCAGTCTTATATCTTATGCAATGCCAAGCTGGGAGAGTCACCCAATAATCATCAGTTTCTTCACTGTATGGTCAGGGCTTAAGTCAAGTCATGAATGAAAAATCTGGTCTAAATCAAATGATGTATCACTGAGATATAACTGTTGGAATAATCTAGGGGGCACACTGGAGTCAATTGTTAAACAACAATACCAATGTGTGTAGAATGCTTAATTGATCATGTGCAATAAATCTGGTACAGATGATATATAAATGAGATATAACTATTGGAATATTCTAGGGGGCGCAATTGAGTCAAATGTTAAACCACAACATCAATATGTCTAGAAGTGCTCACTGATCATGCACAATAAATTTGGTACATATTGGATGATAATTCACTGAGATATAACTGATTAAATAATCTAGGAGGTGCACTTCAGTCATATGTGACACCACAAAATCAATGTGTCTAGATGTGCTCACTATTTATGCACCGAAAAGCTGGTTCCAATCGGATGATGTATCACTAAGATATAACTGTTGGAATAATCTAGGGGACTCACTTGAGTCAAATGTGAATAAACAATATCAATGTGTCTAAAAGTGCACACTGATCACGTACAATAAATATGGTACAAATTGGATGATATTTCACTCAGATATAACTGTTGGAATAATCTAGGGGCGGACTGGAGTCAAATGTTAAATAACACAAAGGTATATAGAAGTGCTCACCTATCACGCACCAAAATTCTGGTGCAGATCGTATAATATATCATTGAATTTTAATAGTTTGATAATCTAGGGGGCACACTTGAGTCAAATGTTAAACAACAATACCAATGTGTATAGAAATGCTCATAGATGATGCACCTAAAATCTGATGCAGATAGGATGATTTATCTTTGAAATATAACTGTTGGAATAATCTAGGGGGCACACTAGAGTCATATGTTAAACCACAATATCAATGTGTCTAAAATTGCTCACTGACGATGTACCATAAATCTGGTGCAGATCGAATGTTGTATCACTGAGATATATCTGTAGGAATATTGTAGGTGGCGCAGTAGAGGCTATTGGCCACTTATCATGGATACCTGTTCAAGGGGTGGATAATGATCAATCATAGCGATTTTGGTGCACCTCGGCTCAAATCTGTACAATTTAGAGCCAAACGTAT
The DNA here is from genome assembly GCF_014905685.2 of Nematolebias whitei. Lineage (NCBI taxonomy): Eukaryota > Metazoa > Chordata > Actinopteri > Cyprinodontiformes > Rivulidae > Nematolebias > Nematolebias whitei. Next base: position 57,040,933 of record NC_056501.1, on the reverse strand, counting down.
TGCAATGGTGTCACTTCTTGATTCGTCACGCTACCACACCCACATCCTCCAGCTATAACTGCTTGTAATTTACATCAAGTCAGACCATCTTATCTGTATTCTAAGACAGCATCATACTGTCAAGGGTGTCAAAGAGGGAGCATTCCAAGTAAAAAAAAAAATAGACTTCCTGTTCTGAGGGGGCGGGGCTTTGATGACGTCAAAATATGACCACAGTGGATCGTCGGGTATTCAACAGGGATGAGTCATGCCAAGTTTGGTACATTTTGATCTTTCAATGTGAAAGTTGTAGCGTTTGTAAATTTATGGCATGAAGTGCAACTTTGAGGCCAGGTCACGCCCCTTTAACCTAAACAAAACCAAAAGCTTTTGATAACTTTTTCTCCCCAATATCTTAAGTGCATATTAACCAATTTTGAAAGCAATCACTCAATGGCATTACGTCTTACTTTGCCACGTCGCCATACGTTTGGCTCTAAATTCCACAGATTTGAACCAAGGTTCACCAAAAACAGTATGATTGATCATTATCCACCCACTGAACAGGAATCCATGATAATTGCCCAATAGCCTCCAATGCGCTCCCTAGAATATTTTAAAACCTCAGCCCCAAGCCATTTTTTGACCAATAATTCTGAAACTCGGTGAACATTTGTATCTTCTCAGGACCTATGAAAAAGTTTCTTGGAGCCCTGGTCCAAACTCAACAGGAAGTCAGCCATTTTGGGTCAAAGTGTCATTTTTGGGCATTTCTAATGGCAAATTTGAATGAACTCCTCCTAGGGATTTTGAGTGATTGCCTTCAAAATTTGTTAATATGCCCTTAAGATATTGGGGAGAAAAAGTTATCAAAAGCTTTCAGTTTTGTTTAGGTTAAAGGGGCGTGGCCAGGCCTCAAAGTTGCGCTTCACACCATAAATTTGCAAACGCTATAACTTTCACATTGAAAGATCAAAATGTACCAAACTTGGCATGACTCATCCCTGTTGAATACCCGACGATCCACTGTGGTCATATTTTGACGTCATCAAAGCCCCGCCCCCTCAGAACAGGAAGTCTATTTTTTTTTACTTGGAATGCTCCCTCTTTGACACCCTTGACAGTATGATGCTGTCTTAGAATACAGATAAGATGGTCTGACTTGATGTAAATTACAAGCAGTTATAGCTGGAGGATGTGGGTGTGGTAGCGTGACGAATCAAGAAGTAACACCATTGCAATACGTTTGGCTCTAAATTGTACAGATTTGAGCCGAGGTGCACCAAAATCGCTATGATCGATCATTATCCACCCCTTGAACAGGTATCCATGATAAGTGGCCAATAGCCTCTACTGCGCCACCTACAATATTCCTACAGATATATCTCAGTGATACAACATCCGATCTGCACCAGATTTATGGTACATCGTCAGTGAGCAATTTTAGACACATTGATATTGTGGTTTAACATATGACTCTAGTGTGCCCCCTAGATTATTCCAACAGTTATATTTCAAAGATAAATCATCCTATCTGCATCAGATTTTAGGTGCATCATCTATGAGCATTTCTATACACATTGGTATTGTTGTTTAACATTTGACTCAAGTGTGCCCCCTAGATTATCAAACTATTAAAATTCAATGATATATTATACGATCTGCACCAGAATTTTTGTGTGTGATAGGTGAGCTTTTCTATATAGCTTTGTGTTGTTATTTAACATTTGACTCGAGTGCGCCTCCTAGATTATTCCAAAAGTTATATCTCAGTGATATATCATCCGATCTGCACCAGATTTTTGGTGCATCATTAGTGAACAATTATAGACACATTGGTATTGTTTTTTAACATTAGACTCAAGTGCGCCCCCTAGATTATTCAAAATGTTATATCTCAATGATATATTATCCGATCTGTACCAGATTTTTGGTGCATGATAGGTGAGCACTTCTATGTAAGTTTGTGTTATTTAACATTTGACTCCAGTGCACCCCCTAGATTATTCCAACAGTTATATCTGAGTGAAATATCATCCAATATGTACCATATTTATTTTATGTGATCAGTGAGCATCTATAGACTCGTTGATATTGTTCTTTAACATTTGGCAGAAGTGAGCCCCCTAGATTATTCTAACAGTTATATCTTAGTGATACATAATCTGATCGGAACCAGATTTTTGGTGCATAATTAGTGAGCACGTCTAGACACATTGATTTTGTGGTGTCACATATGACTGAAGTGCGCCCCCTAGATTATTTAATCAGTTATATCTCAGTGAATTATCATCCAATATGTACCAGATTTATTGTGCGTGATCAGTGAGCACTTCTAGACACAGTGATTCCTTAGATAGATAACTTTACTAATTGGCTTTTATGTATGTGAATGTCTCTGTAAAGTATCCTGATACATGCTCAATAATCCAGGTAGAAAAATCCAAAAAAGTTCAATCTGATCGTCTGGACATTCAAAAAACAAGAAAACAAAACAAAACCAACCAACAAAAAAAAAAAACAAAGCAAAAAAAATGTAGAAACCTTTCATCTCTCATCCGAGAGACTTCCTCAGTCTGAGGTGCTGTATTCAGCTCAGTCTCTTTATTAAATAGCACCTCCTCAGAGTGGATCAACCAGTTTGCTGCTGACAACCAAAACCAGCTGCTCACATGGTCAAGAAGGACCATCAGCCTAACATTGATACTCCCTCAACATACGGAATGACCACTGGTCTGGGTTCCTCCTTTTCACCTGATGGCTGACTGGAGTCCTGTTTGGGTTTCTTCTCTGCTTTCAGGAAGGCCCAGTTAGGATATCCACATTGCTGTAGAGCCTGTCTTGTGTAGGATTTCTCCTTCTGCCTGGCTCATGAGTTAGTGGGGATGCTGTCTGCTCTGTGATACAGAGTCCTGATGACTCATAACTTGTGCTCCAAAGGGTGATGGGAGTTAAACTGCAAATACTGGTCTGTGTGGGTGGGTTTGCGGTACACCTCAGTTTGCAAATGTCCTCTATCAGAGACTGAGACCTCACAGTCCAAGAAAGCCAACCTGCCGATTTTTACATCTTCTCGTGTGAATTTGATGTATTTATCCACAGTGTTGATGTGGTCAGTAAAATGTTGGACTTCCTGAGATTTAATTTTAACCCAGGTGTTGTCAACATACCTGAACCAATGTCTTCGTGGTGTCCCTGAAAAGGACGTCAAGGCTCTCCTTTCTACCTCCTCCATGTACAGGTTGGCAACAATAGGAGAAACTGGAGACCCCATAGCACACCCATGTTTCTGCCTATAATATTGCTCCCCATATGTGAAGTAGGTTGACTGCAGGCACAGTTTCAAGAGTTGACACAGTTCTGTGGAAAGCGTGGTCCTGCTGCTCAGAGTGGTGTCTGATTTTAATCTTAAACTGACCACCTCTACTGCATCATCAACAGGAATGTACGTAAAGAGTGATGTGACATCAACAGAGACCATTGTTTCATTAGTCTCCATGATGACATCCCTCACCTTATCCACAAAGTCTATGGTGTTCTGTATGTGGTGTTCTGAGCTGCCAACTAAAGGGATGAGTACAGATGCCAGATATTTGGAAACATTGTAAGTGACAGAGTTAATCATGCTAACAATAGGTCTTAAAGGTACACCTTGTTTGTGGATTTTAGGTAAACCATACAGACTAGGTGTGGCCTCCCCTGGGTACAGTCTGTGGTACAGAATATGGTCAATAGCCTTGTCCTGCTCCAAATTTTTCAGGCAATCTATTAACTTCTTCTTGTAACCACTTCCTGGATCTCTTTTCAGAGGTTCATAAGTGCTTAAGTCACTAAGGAGTGTCATAACTTTCTCATGATAGTCTTTCTGGTTCAAAATCACTGTGCACCTTCCTTTGTCTGCTGGGAGAGTGATGATGTTTTTGTCCTTGCTAAGAGTGATGAGTGCATCCCTCTCCTCTCTACTGATGTTGGAAGGTGGTGGTTTGGCATTGCTGAGGCAGGATGAAACTTTGATTCTGAGCTGTTCTGCTTCACCCTCTTTCATTTTGTTGTTGTGGATGGCTGATTCTGTGGCTGTGATCATCTCCACCAGAGGATTTCTACTTGGTGCAACTGCAAAGTTCAGTCCCCTGGCAAGAATCTCTGTCTCCGGCTGGGTGAGCTGTCTGTCAGATAAATTCTTCACCCATTTTTCTGTCTCCCTGGCATGTAATTGACTACTGGAGTGTTGTCCTACACTGAATGTGTTGTTATTGGAATAGTGATGGTGTTGATGAGTTGTTAGTAAGTTAAACTTGTTTTGTTGTCAAGTCTTGGACTTGACATGCTGTGCTAAGCGTGCCTGATCTGTAAAGTCTAACACTTGCTGAAGTGTGGTCTGATCTAGACACGTTGTTAGTTTCTGTTTAATGTGATCTTCTTTGGCCTTCAAGGCCTCAATAGTAAAATTGGTCTGTCTCACCCGTTCATTCAGCACCTGGGTCTGTGCCTTCTGAAGGATCTTGCTTGCCCATTGCCTGCTGACTGACGATTTTAGTTCCAGGCTCTTGGGAATGATGCCACTTTGTCGACATCTGAGGTTGAATCGCAAGTGGTTCCTGTAGTCTGCCCTCTTCCTTGCTGTTTTCTCAAACTCTCTAACTAGTTTGAGGCAATCCTGGCCAAAGTGGTTCAAAATATCCTGATACATGCTCAATAATCCAGGTAGAAAAATCCAAAAAAGTTCAATCTGGTCCTCTGGACATTCAAAAAACAAGAAAACAAACAACAACAACAACAACAACAACAACAAAAACAAAGCAAAAAAAATGTAGAAACGTTTCGTCTCTCATCCGAGAGACTTCCTCAGTCTGAGGTGCTGTATTCAGCTCAGTCTCTTAAATAGCACCTTCTCAGAGTGCATCAACCAGTTTGCTGCTGACAACCAAAACCAGCTGCTCACATGGTCAAGAAGGACCATCAGCCTAACAATGGATCATTAGCACACTGATGGCTGTTTGCTATTCACAGGGGGTTGAGTGATACTAGCAATAACAGCATTGTAAGAGGGGGACAGTTGAACCCGGAGGCCTCCACCCCTGTTTAATGATGGACGATTTATTTTCACAAAGATGGCCTCTTTTACTCCTCTCTCAAACCATTGTTCCTCTCTGTCCAGGATGTGAACATCTTCATCCCTGAAAGAGTGACCGCTGGCCTGGAGATGAGTGTAGACTGCAGAATCCTGGCCTGATGATGTTGATCTTCTGTGCTGGGCCATCCTTTTGGCCAGTGGCTGTTTAGTTTCCCCGATGTAAGACTGATCACACCCCTCCTGACACTGAACAGCATACACAATATTACTCTGTTTGTGCCGGGGGACTGGATCTTTGGGATGAACCAGTCTTTGCCGTAATGTATTTTGGGGTTTAAAAGCCACTGGGACGTTATGTTTAGAAAATAAACGTCTCAGTTTCTCTGATACTCCCTCAACATACGGAATGACCACTGGTCTGGGTCTGGTTTCCTCCTTTTCACCGTAAGGCCGGAGTGGCACTTTGCTGGGAGGGCCTTCAATGCTGCTTGCAGCTTTATTCTGATTTTATAATTCTTTCAGCTCAGAGTTCAACATAGATCAGGGGGTGTCTAATGCCCCTTTTGCGCTGCCCTAATAAGCCCCAACTCTGCTCAGCCCTGCACACGGCTACTCAGCCTGGCTCAGCTCAGCCTGGATTTGCACCTGCACTTTAGGACTGATTCTGGAGGCGTGTCCAGAATCCAAGTCCTTCTAATGAGAGTTCTGCTATGAGTTATTCAAAGCAGTCTGCTCTTCAGACAAATATTATTATTTTTATATATGAATGTTTCTTTTAACTTTTTTTATATATGAATATTTCTGTTCAGTGCCCTGGCACGACTTCTGTTGTGACTTGACGCTGTATAAATAAACTGAACTGAATTAAATCTGATGAACCAGATTCTACAAAAACATTTATATTTAAATCTAAAAGAGTTAAGTCTGGTCCACTATGGCAAGCCCTTTTAACATAAAATAGGATTCACCACGCTTACATTCCAGATATCTGAAACTGAGTTTTGACTAGACATATTAGTTATTTAAGATATCTTGAATTGCATTTTGACTAGTCAAAATACTCATTTAAGATATCTCTAATTACATTCTGACTAGTCATAATGACGTCAGATTTACCATTGAGTTGTATGGAGGCTTCAATTCAAGATATCTTGAACTGAATTTTGACTAGTCAAAAATACAGTTCTAGATATCTCTAAGTTAATTTTGACTAGTCATTATTTGCTTTCAAGATATCTCACTTTTAGTTCTGACTAGTCATAATTACAATTAAAGATATCTTAAATTACGTCATTATTCAAGATATCTTAAATGTATTTGTAGATATCACAAATGAAGTTTTGACTAGTGCAAATTAAATTGTAGATATCTTGATAGCAAATAACGACTAGGCAAAACTAACTTACAGATATCTAGAACTGTACTTATGACTAGTCAAAATTCCTTTTAAGATATCTCAAAATGAATTCAAGATATCTTGAATATTTTATCATGTAGACGGCTTTTCTATTCAAGATATCTTGAATTGACATTTTGACTAGTCAGAATGATGTTCAAGATATCTTGAATTGTTATTCTGACTAGTCAAAACGTCACAGATTTACGTAGCATTTTGGCAGAAAAATCATAAGACATTGTAGCCTTTTTATCTTATAATCTGCAAAATCAGGTCAGTCCAACACAACGCTCGTATTTTTAACATGATTTTTAACACGGCAGCTCGGATTATTTATTGTATCTGCAACAAGAAGACTTTTTTGCGACATCTTTTTCACGACAACCGGAAACCGACACTTCCTGCTTTGCGAGTTTTTGCACTAAGGAGAAATGTCTCTCTTTTCAACATCTTTGCTTAATTTGCCAATCTTTTCTTTCGCTGCTGAGGAGGAAATCGCAGCGGCGAATTCTCGAACTAATAAACGTGAAAGGACAAAAGTTTTTCCTTGAAGAAAATATCCTCAGCTGTCAAGGTAAGAAAAGACGTAGCTTAGCAAGCTAACCGTTAGCTACAACATATGAAGCGCATAAACATCGTGATAAAGAAGCCTAATTTAGTGTGCTAAATTATTTGGAGTGTTTGAGACAGACATGATATAAATTTTTTTATTATATTTTTATGAGGTTCCATTAGTGCCAAACATATGTTTATGTGTGTATGTAGCGTGCTGTGTATATGTAAGGTGATGTGTTACGTGAATCAATCTATTATACAATCTATTACTTGTTTAAAGCTAAATATGTTATAACAAGTATTATCAATCAACCTTTATTTATACAGGTAAATCCCATTGAGCCTCGAGGACTCATTTACAAGAGAGACCTGATTTCAACAAAGAAAGATGACAACAATGGACAACAGCAACAACAATAAGCAGTTATAAAAACTCATACTAGTTTTTTTTTTTTTTTTTTAACAAATAGGATGGCTAAAAGAAAAAAGGTAACAAAACAAAAAAAAAAAACAGCTAGATTCCAAGACAAATGTATAAAACTAAAAACAGGAACATGTCTGCATTGGTCCCTGTCAGGAGTCCAACAGATTCTTAAAGCCACTTAGAGAGGTCAAGGTCGAGAGCTTCAAATCTTTTTGTAAGATATTCCAGGAAACAGGAGCGGAGTAGGATAAGGCCCTTTTGCCTAGTTCAGTCCTCACTGAGGGAACACTGCAGGTAATAATGTCCTGAGAGCGCACTCCGTAGCTGCACTCACGCAGAGACATGTAGGAGGAGATGTATGAAGGCAGCAGACCAAGAAGTGATTTAAAGATGAAAATGTACCAGTGAGAGAGTCTGCGTGAAGTTAATGATGTCCAGTTAACCAATGAATACAGGGTGCAGTGGTGGGTACGATAATCACAGCCAGTTATGAATCTTAGTGCACCATGATAGACAGCATCCAACATCTGCAGGGTTCTTGTAGGAGCGTTCATGTAAATAATATCACCAAAATCAATTGAGGGAAGGAAAAATGTAATGTAATGTAAAAAAAATTAATTATATATATGTGTGTGTGCTAAAATCAGATCTATTTTAGATCTCACTGGGTGTTGAAAAAAGAAATGTTGGCTTATTTCTGCAGAAGTGCAGCTGGTAAAGGTTTTTGTAACCATGTAGTTGCACTTTTTTTTTTTTACCAGACTGCCCACTACTCCCAACTCCAGCTGCCAACTGGTCCTCCTGTACTGGCCGGCACAAGAGATTTACAAAGATGGCACAGACAAAGAACACAGGTAAAAAAATAAAATAAGAGTGGAACACATTCTTTTCTGTTATATTATTTAGTATACAATGGTTATGATTCTCATAATAACAATAATTGTAATAACTTTCCCACCTGTATATTATTAGTGCCATGTGAAATTTGTCATAGTCTCAATATTACTTGTGTCAAATATATTTTTCTCTCCTAACTTGTTTAGAACTGTTTGTTTTTGTAGGTAATGAATAAATGCAGGTCTAACCTCTATGAATTAGTAATATTTGCAAGTTAAGTAAAAATCTTATCTCTCAAATCTGTCCCACTGTGTCCTACCAAATTGCTCACTTGCCTCTTTACATTTATTTATTTTTTAGTTTGACATATTTTATGTTTATTTCTTGAAAGGGAATCCATCCTGAACCTGCCAGCGAGGTGGTGGTGGTGCGAAAGCCCAAAACTGTGGTGAAAAGATGTTTGCATTCCACGCTTTACAGAGCGTATAACCTTTGGGTTAATGTTTTTATGTCCATGTTTCCTTTGTCAAAACTTATTGTGATTCTGTCACTCGTGTGTTTGTAGGACCACTTCCAGATCCTGACATCCTGGCATCGGGAGAAAAACTACACCAGCTGGCGTCCCAACCACTTATCACACTTATCCTAGAGATGGTCTCTCAGCTTTGGAGCTGGTACCATCCCGACTTGGGCCTGTGCCACAGGGCTCACTGAGGTCTCACCAGTGCCCACCTGAGAAGTCCTGCGTAGCGTCATTCTGCACCACATGGCTCCAGACCTCCCTGCTCTTCCTTCGATGCTGCATAGTCTTCCCAACATGTGTTTTATGCCCACACTCGGTCAACTTATGCACCTTCAGTCTCTGCAAGTGTCACATGAAGTACAGGCCAGAACCAGGGAGCAGTCCAGATGTCCTGTGTGGGTACAGCTTCAACAACCAAAGCTTACTGCGAGCTGTTTCCGCTTTCTGTGTTGCTTACAGAGGAAGTGCAGAGGAGGAGTCTGCTGACAGCACTGGCAGCTCACATGATCAGGGGGTCCACTAAACAATAACTGTTGAACGGGTATGGTGTGATGAATGGATTGATGATTGATTGATTGATTGATTGATTGATCAGATGAAGTCTAAACTGGACATGTTTTACTTCAACACCTTCATCCTTGTGTTTATATCAATGCAGCAAGAAACATAAAATTTACAAATCACCCTTTTGTTCCTTCATATTTTTAATCAGTCTCAATCTGTGTGAATCACTGTAAATACTATATCTTGATGCTGCTCAATGATCCAGGTAGGAAAATCTAAAAAAAGTTAAGTCTGGTCCTCTGGACATTCAAAAAGCAAAACAACAAAACAAACACACACAAAAAAAGTAGAAATGTTTTGTCTCTCATCCGAGAGACTTCCTCAGTCTGAGGAACTGTATTCAGCTCAGTCTCTTAAATAGCACCGTCTCTGAGTGGATCAACCAGTTTGCTGCTGACAACCATGTGTAAATATGTGAACCATTTATTACTTCATTTTATGCTTATGTTTAATAAATGTTTTAATGTTAAATGGTTATTGTTGCACGGGGTCTGAGAGAAATGTAATTTCAGTCCTGTGTATGTCCTGTATATATTGCTGTAGTGAACTAGGCCTGAGGTCAAATCCTGACCTTAAGGACCTTATGGGACAGAAACTGTCATTTCATTGATTTGAATCCAGAAATACAGGTTGACCCATCCTGAGACTTTCTTTCTTGAATTGATCAAGTGAAAGAACACTACTTTCCATTATCATTATTATTTTTAATATCCTGATAATCAAAGTGTGTTTAGTTCAAACCATTTTCAAATGTTGAAGTGAACTACTCGTTTTGAATCAACTGTGAAACAGTATTAGTGATTTTTAATCCTCATTCAAAGTGGAAATCAAGTTAGAATGTGTTACAGAGTAATGATTCAATTTCTTGATCTTCTGTCTTCAATGAGCAAATTGTGAAGTTGGTCAAAGGTCAAGTTTCGGTCAACTGCAAGTTTACTGAAAAAGAAATGTCATGTTTAACTTTTTCAGGCAGATATTATTGGGGTTGTGTGTGTGTGTGTGTCTGGGAGAACTCACCTTGCAGATGCTGATTAGTTGAGACGGAGCTCCTGGGTTGCCACCTGTTTCCCATCTGGCTGACGAGTCCAGCCACTATTTAAGCCTGTGTGGAGGTTCCAGTCTTCGCTGAATCATTGTTCACCTTGGGGTATTGTGAGACAGCCACTTTAGTACCATTCCTTGAGAATTCTGAATTATTCAACTCGTGTTCTTCTTTGATTTCAAGGCAAGCTTCGGACACACCTGGAGTTTCTAAACCTGACGAACCTCCTCTGCACTGGACTCCTCTCGAAGCTCTATTCTCCAACCTGCCACTCCACCTCTACTACAACCCCCATCAAGAACCCTTCAAGGTATCTTCATTTTCAAGTGGACTCACTTACCTGTTGGACTTCTTCCTCCTTGAGTCTGCCTCCTCGTC
>NC_056501.1:57018381-57030061 GCF_014905685.2 Nematolebias whitei | reverse complement strand
CGAGATACCGCAGCCGTTGTCGCCGCTGATGGGTCATCCTCCGGAACACCAATGATGCGGATGTTCTGACGTCGAGACCGGGACTCCAGGTCATCGCACTTATCCTCCAACTGTGCCACCGTCTTAGTAAGGACGTCAACTGTTTTCTGGAGGCTCACGATGTCGTCAGTGCAGGTGGAGACGGACTTCTCCACCTCTGTTACCGTTAGCTTTAGCCCCGTGAAGCTCTCCTGCACCGCTGCTAGCCCAGACGATAGCTCCTTTTTGAAGGCGGACAGCTCGGCATTAATCGACGAGAGACTTTCACCCAGAACAGCATGGAATTCTGCTTTAATTATAGCAGCAAGGTCCTCTCGGAGAGCTACAAGTAGTTCTTGCTTAAGGCTGCTGACGTCGCCCTCAGACGGAGGAGGTGATCCAGGACAGCTCGAGGCTTCACTACGAGGATTAGGCCGCAGGTGAGCGTGGATCGAACTTACCCCTTTAGTCGGTTTTGGTGGCATTTTAATGGCCAAATAGGAGGGTTATGTAAAGTGTGTAAGTTAGCTATTGTTTGCTGTCGGACTCGGGAAAAAGTGCCCAGGCATTAATCAGAGAAAAGGCTAATTCTGTAGGAGCACACCCAAACACACCTTATCTCACCGCCATTCAGCCGGAAGTCCTTGTTTCCGTCCACATTTAATAATTCAACACATGATATTATTCAGTCCAGAAAAATGAATGAATCAGTTTAATTTATGGATAATATATCACAGATATACGTTACCCTACATCTGGTGGCCTCGTACGGTTCATAAATGGACTGTTATTCGTGTAACAATTGAATTAGCATGTTGGCATGAAAAGTGCAGAGTTGCTGTGTGAAACGCAGCGTTGTGGCAGCTGAGATGCTCAGAGAAAATACAGCAATGCTTGCAGTTGTACAGTTGTGAAAGCTGAAAATAAAGTCAATGTTTCATTTTAAAAGCTGAAATGTACGTCTGTTGTGTAACTGAAGCTGGGTTTGTGTTAAAACGCTTTATTCTGTTTAAACTGTGACCCAGACGTGGTTCTGGTCCGGCTCGGTTCTGATTCGGTTCGAACGAGTCGTGTTTGAAGAAAGAAACTGTTGTTTTGAACGGGCGAAGTCCCAGTGAAGCTTTGAGAGTTGATTTGTTACATTTTTAACAGAAAATAGTGCATTTTGAAAGTTAATGGACAGAAAGTTGACCGGACTTTTTCAGGCTAAATGCTAACACGCTAGCTGGAAAAACGATCCGTCATTGGCTGAAGACCGCTGTGTGGTACGCCCTGATTCGCTGAGAAATGAGTGACGTGTCTGCGTCACTTCCTCTGAGTCAGCGATATAAAACCCACCCCCACTGTTTGGCTCTGTGATTGGTTGAAAACGGCTGTGTGGTACGACCTGATTCGCTGAGAAATGAGTGACGTGTCTGCGTCACTTCCTCACACCTAGGGACAATTTAGAGTTACCAATCAGCCTAACATGCATGTTTTTGGACTGTGGGAGGAAACCGGAGTACCCGGAGAAAACCCACGCATGCACGGAGAGAACATGCAAACTCCACCCAGAAAGGCGCCTGGACCGGGGTTTGAACCAAGGACCTGCTCGCTGAGAGGCAGCAGCTCTACCAGTTGCGCCACCGTGCTGCCCTAACTTTACCTAATGGAATCAAATATAAAGTAAAGAGTATTGTCCCAAGCACTGAGCCCTGAAGAACTCCATGACTAACTTTGGTGTATGAAGAAGATTTATTATTTACATTTACAAAATGGACTCTATCAGATAGATATGATTTAAACCATTTTAGAGCTGTTCCTGTAATCCCAATATCATATTCAAGCCTCTGTAGTAAAATATTGTGATCAACTGTATCAAATGCAGCACTGAGGTCTAACAGGACCAGTATAGACACAAGTCCATTGTCTGAGGTCATGATAATATCATTAGTGACTTTTACTAGTGCTGTTTCTGTGCTATGATAAACTCTAAACCCTGACTGAAACTCTTCAAACAGATTATTTCTTTTGTAGATGTTCACGCAACTGACCTGCAACTATTCTCTCTAGAATTTTTGAGATGAAAGTTAGATTAGATATAGGTCTATAGTTGGCCAGAATTTCTGAATCAAGATCAGACTTCTTAAGTAAAGGTTTAATTACAGCAACCTTAAAGAGCTGTGGTACATAACCATCCATTAAAGACAAATTAAGTAAATCTAAAATGTGGACATTAATTAGGGGGAATACCTCTTTAAACAGTCTGGTTGGGATTAGGGCTTTAACAGACTACTCGAGTAATTGACAGGTCGATTCCTAGGACATCTATCGAGTTTTTAAATTTCACATAGAGTATTCGCAGTGACGTCATTGTGTCCCGTGGTCTGCACGGGGCTACTAGTAGAAGCTACCAAATGGATTCCTCCCAGTAGATGGACTGAGCGGAGCAGGCCCAGTCTTGGCAAACAGGTAGAAATGCATCAATAGTCTGGAAATATTTCACTAAAGATGAATCTTCCGGTTCAACTACCGTAAGGAAACAGAAAATGAATCAACTTCCTGACTGTTTGGAGCTCGTTGCAAACCGGTGTAACACTATATTCTGTGACCACCGTATACTGTGACCATAGGGGGCGGTGTTGCATGCACTGTTGCAGGTCACAGAATATGGTGTAACACCGGGTCCAATGACCAAACCAGAAGCAGCTTCCTCTGACCTTGTTTCACAAACAAAAAGCAAAAAATATTAATCTCTAAACCTATAAAAAAACCTATGTAGTGAAGCAGGGACAGCTTTTCTGTAGTTTCACTACTAATTAATTATTCTTAAAGCTAGTTCAAGCACAAAGAATATTAATTATTTAAATACAACGGATTCTTTCTTTTTCGAGTTAAATTATGTGTCATGTGACCGAGATAACTGTGAGGATTGTTTAATCAGTGACATGAGAAGCCATTTTATATTTGGCCCATCAGAATAAATGTGGTCATTTATTTAACAGAATCAAAATTTAACATCAAGACATGTACACATTGATTTGCTGATCTGTTTCTGATTAATAAAAACTTGGCACGTTTTACTAACAAGACAACAGAACATTACTGATTGAGGCATCTAGGTTACTGGCAAAATAGAAAAGTTTAAGGGAAGGAATGGAGAAGTTTAAAGGAAGATGGACGAAGGAAGATGTATGTTTTGTTGACCAGAATTAGCATGCTTCTTTCAACACCAGCTCAAACCCCCCAGTCCACTTAGTGCGTAACAACTCGTGACGTCTCTTTACCTTTGCAGAGGATGGATCAGCTCCGGTATAGATGTCCCTGTGCACGCTACCTTTACAGCGGCTCCGGTCAGGGTGGCTGGTCATCGTCAGAAGTCGTGTGGGTTTTACTCGGTTCAACAGAACCAGCTCCCTTCGAAGTTGTAGGGCGTTACGCCCGGGTGAGTTCACAGCGAGGTGCTGTGACTCCAGCTGGGATGGACGGACCCTCGTCTCACGGTCAAATCCAGCAGCTTTAATAATAAAAACTAATAAATCTGAATTTATTTCAGATTAAATCTGAAAGTTCCTTAGGAACTCTCAGGAAGACTCCATAGTCCCAAGTTAGACTCAGGAAAACTGAGTAAGACTCCAGGAAGACTGAAGCAGACTGAAGAAGACTCAGTCCGAAGTTCCACTCAGAAGTGGAAGACTCCGGTGAAAGACTCTAGGAAGACCTAGGAAGACTGAATAGTTCCAGGAAGTGTTGACTTTTAAAAGAGTACTCACTTCCGGTCACTTGGTACTTCCTGATTGGTTGAAACAACTAGCAGGGGGTGGTTCTAGTGATGTCAGAGGGTTACTAGGAGTCAAGTGGGGATGCAGGAATGTTTAGGAACGATTAGTACAGACAGAGAAATGTTTTGAAGAAGTGAGAAACTTTGCAGGTGCTAGCTTCTTGTTTACTGTCTGCTAGGTTTAAAAGCAATACACTTCGTTCTAAAAACTTGCTTTCTGACTGTCTCTGACTTTTGACCGACATCACTACTCCTCATTCAGACAGAAGATCAAAATGCATAATTACTTTGTAAATAGACATTTAACTTGATTTCTAATTCTAATGAGGTCTAAAAATCATTAATACTGTTTCACAGTTGATTTAAAATGAGTGGTTCACTTCAACATTTACAAATGGTATGAACTAAACACACTTTGATTATCAAGATATTCTAAAATAGTAATGATAATGTAAAAAGAAGAGTGTTCTTTCAATTGATTAATTCAGGATACAACTAAATAGTCTTTTGATGAGATAATTTGTATTTCTGGATTCAAATTAATGAAATAACAGTTCCTGTCCCATGAAGTTCTTCAGAGATAGATTGTTGTCGGAGGCCTAGTTCACTACACCTATAAACATATTAATCTCTAAAACTAAACCTAATGCGCACCATCGCTGGCGGTGGTGTGGGGTCGTCCTCCGCCCCACTGTTTTTAGTTTCGTTTATTTAGTTGCCGCACGTTATTTCTTTCACTTTTGCATCTTAATAATAATAACGAATAGTTTTGGTTTTCCTGTGACTTATTTACAGTATGATAAATGGTAGGAGCATAATATATGCTCCCAATGTTTTGTTGGTCTTTTTTGTTGTTGTAACTAATAAATGACGTTTTATTGCGGTTTTATTTTTTTATTTATTTTTTCATCTTGAGATCCTATGACGTCATCAACTGCTCGAGTTCTACTCAAATTTTATTATGTTAATGTCGAGTTTAAAAATTATGTAGTTGTTCAACCCCTAGTTGGGATGGAATCTAGCAGGCATGTGGATGGTTTGGATGAGGTTATTATTTTTGACAATTCAGAGAGCTCAACAGGACAAAAACTATCCAAACATAAATCAGGCTCTAGTGAAATTTTTTAAGTTGCCTCATTTGACAGGGGCCTAGATATAGTAGAAATTTAGAAAATTAGTCAACACTTCGAGACACATTGGTATTGTTTTTAACTGTGACTCCGGTGCACCCTCTACATTATTCCAACAGGTATATTTCAGTGAAATATCATCCAATATGTATCAGATTTATTGTGCGTGATCAAAGAGCACTTATAGACACATAGGTATTGTTCTTTAACATTTGACTCAAGTGTGCCCACTACATTATTCCAACATTTATATCTCATTGATATATCAGCCGATCTGAACCAGATTTTTTATGCATAATCAGTGAGCACGTCTAGACTAGGGGTTGAACAACTACATAATTTTTAAACTCGACATTAACATAATTAAACTCGAGTAGAACTTGAGTACTTGATGACATCATAGTATTTAAAGATACAAAAATAAATAAATAAATAAAAAGCAAAGAAAGGTCATTATTTACACAAAAAAAAAGACCAACAAAAAATTGGGTGCATATATTATGCTCCTACCACTTATTATACAGCAAATAAGTCACAGGAAAAACTAAACTATTAGTTATTGTTATTATTGAGCTGCAAACGTGAAGAAACGTGCAGCATGTCAAAAACGAAACTAAAACGGGGGGGGGGGGGGGGGTCAACCACCCCGCACCACCGCCAGTTGTGGTGCGCATTAACTTTAGTTTTAGGGGTTAATATGTTTATAGATTTTTTAAATAGGTTTAGAGATTAATATGTTTTGCTTTTTGTTTGTGAAACAAGGTCAGAGGATCTGGTTCTGGTTCGGTCGATTGGACCCGGTGTTACACTTCTGTGACCTGCAACAGTGCAAGCAACACCGCCCCCTACGGTCACAAAATATGGTGTAACACCGGTTCACAACGAGCTCCAAACAGTCAGGAAGTTTATTCATTTTCTGTTTCCTTACGGTAATTGAACCAGAAGATTCATCTTTAGTGAAATATTTCCAGACTATTGATGCATTTCTACCTGTTTGTCAAGACTGGTTCTGCTCTGCTCCATCCGTCTGCTTGGAGGAATCCATTTGGTAACCCACGCCCGGTGCGGATCACGTGACACGTGACGCAATGGTAACGGTGGCGAAATGACGTCACCACAAATACTTGACATGAAATTAAAAACCTCGATAGGTGTCCTAGGAATCGATGTGTAGATTACTCGAGTAGTCTGTTAAAGCCCTAGTCTAGACACATTGATGTTGTGGTTTAACATATGACTCAAGTGCATCCCCTAGATTATTTAAACAGTTAGAGCTCAGTGATATATCATCCGATCTACGCCAGATTTTGGGTACTTGATTAGTGATCCTTAGAGAACTTTACTAATTGGCTTTTATGTATGTGAATGTTCCTGTAAAGTGCCCTGAGACAACTTTGTTGTGATTTGGCGCTATATAAATAAACTGAATTGAATTGAATTATAGACACACTGGTATTGTTGTTTAACTTTTGACTCCAGTGCGCCCCTTAGATTATTCCAACAGTTATATCTCAGTGAAATATCATCCAATATGTACCAGATTAGATATTGTTTTTTAGCATTTGACTCAAGTGCACCCCCTACATTATTCAAACAGTTATATGTCAGTGATACATCATCCAATCTGTGTTAGGATTTGTGGTCGGAGCGAACCCAGAGTGCAGAACAGGGACTCAACTCGGCAGTTATGCAAAAATAGGTTTTTAATGATAAATGAAAAGTACAAAATAAACAAGCTGACGGGGCAGCAAAACTTACATAAACAAGGAGGGAGGCACGGGGAACTCAGGAGACACGGGGAACTCGAGGAACCAGGAAGACAAGGAGAGACTCAGGAGACTCAAGGAAGCGTACCCAATGAAGAACGACCCGACAAAGGACAAGACAGAATAGGACTGCTTAAATACTGGGAGAAGACGAGACATGATGACAAACAGCTGGGACGAGACACAGGTGGCAACAATGGAAACTAATGAGGAGCACGAGGGAAACAGACACACCGGGCCACAGAAAAGTAACATCCTTACAATCTGAACCAGAAATTTCGTGCATAATCAGTCACCACATCTAGTCACATTGATATTGTGGTTTAACATATGACTCAAGTGTGCCCCCTAAATTATTCTAAGAGTTATAACTCAGTGAAATATCATCTGATCTAGGCCAGATTTTTGGTACATCATTAGTGAGCACTTCAACACACACTGAATTCAAAAATCGTTCAATACAAAAACAACTGGCCTTTATTTTTTTTTATTTTTTTTATTTTTTCTGGCCTTTATTTGTAACAGAAGACGTTTTGCTCCTCATTCGAGGAGCTTTCTCAGATCAAACAGCAGTGAGTGAGGGATTCAGGTTATAAGACTGAGTGAGATAAGACACACACACATGCAAACCGGATTCCAAAAAGTTGGGACACTAAACATATTGTGAATAAAAACTGAATGCAATGATGTTGAGATGGCAAATGTCAATATTTTATTCGTAATATAACATAGATGACAGATCAAAAGTTTAATCTGAGTAAATGTAACATCCATCCATCCATTTTCTTTACCCGCTTATTCCATTTTGGGTCACGGGGGTCGCTGGCGCCCATATCCAGCAATCACTGTGCGAGGGGCGGGGTACACCCTGGACGGGTCGCAAGTCCATCACAGGGCCACATAGAGACAAACGTGACAAACAACCATTCACTCTCTCACTCACACCTAGGGACAATTTAGAGTTACCAGTCATCCTAACATGCATGTTTTTGGTCTGTGGGAGGAAACCGGAGTACCCGGAGAAAACCCACGCATGCACGGAGAGAACATGCAAACTCCACCCATTAAGGCCCCTGGACCGGGGTTTGAACCAGGGACCTGCTCGCTGAGAGGCAGCAGCTCTACCAGTTGCGCCACCGTGCTGCCCTAAATGTAACATTTTAAAGGAAAAATATGTTGATTCAAAATTTCACAGTGTCAACAAATCCCAAAAAAGTTGGGACAAGTGGCTGGAAAAAGGAAATTGAGCATATAATGAACAGCTGGAAGACCAATTAACACTAATCATCATCAACTGTGCATAACATCATCAAAATATTCAGATAATCTGGAACAATCGCTGTGCGTAAGGGTCAAGGCCGTAAAACTCTACTGGATGCTCGTGATCTCCGGGCCCATAAACGTCACTGCACCACAAACAGGAATGCCACTGTCAAGGAAATAACAGAATGGGCTCAGGAATACTTCCAGAAAGCATTGTCAGTGAACACAATCCACCTTGCCATCCGCCGTTGCCAGCTGAAACTCTACAGTGCAAAGAGGAAGCCATTTCTAAGCAAGCTCCACAAGCTCAGACATTTGCACTGGGCCAGGGGTCATTTAAAATGGAGTGTGGCAAAATGGAAGACTGTTCTTTGGTCAGATGAGTCACGATTTGAAGTTCTTTATGGAACACTGGGATGCCATGTCATCTGGACCAGAGAGGACAAGGATAGCCCAAGTTGTTATCAACGCTCTGTTCAGAAGCCTGCATCACTGATGGTATGGGTTTGCATGAGCGCTTGTGGCATGGGCAGCTTGCATGTCTGGAAAGGCACCATTAATGCAGAGAACTATGTTCAGGTTCTACAACAACATATGCTCCCATCTAGACATCATCTCTTTCAGGGAAGACCCTGCATTTTTCAACATGATAATGCCAGACCACATTCTGCAGCAATCACAACATCATGGCTATGTAGAAGGATCCGGGTACTGAAATGGCCAGCCTGCAGTCCAGATCTTTCACCTATAGAGAACATTTGGCGCATCATAAAGAGGAAGGTGCGACAAAGAAGGCCCAAGACAATTGAACAGTTAGAGGCCTGTATTAGATATGAATGGGAGAGCATTCCTATTTCTAAACTTGAGAAACTGGTCTCCTCTGTCCCCAGACGTATGTTGAGTGTTGTAAGAAGAAGGGGGGATGCCACACAGTGGTAAAAATGGACTTGTCCCAACGTTTTTGGGATTTGTTGACGCCATGAAATTTGGAAACAGATTTTTCCCTTAAAATGATACATTCTCTCAGTTTAAACTTTTGATCTGTGATTTGTGTTCTATTCTGAATAAAATATTAAATGTTTGCACCTCTGCATCATTGCATTCCGTTTTTATTCACAATTTGTTTAGTGTCCCAACTTTTTTGGAATCCGGTTTGTATGTAGATTGGCAATTCACACCTAATTCCACCTCTACCTCATCCGAGGGCTTTCTCAATTTTTAACAGCAGTGAGTGAGGGATTCAGGTTATAAGGCTGAGTGAGATAAGACACACACACACATATGTAGATTGGCAATTCACACCTAAACACCTTAACAGTAGGGGTTTCTTAAAGTCTTTCACAGACGAGGTCCCTCTTTTCCCATCAGGTGTGAAAACTGGCTGGGAATCAGTCTTGAAGTTGCATTATATGTTTTTGAAAGTGGAAATCTGAGGCCTCCTCCTCTGTTAAGAGACAGCTTTTCTCTTTTTACATAAATTGCTTCCTTCACACCCTTCTCAAACCATCTGTGTTCTCGGTCCAAAATGTGCACATTTTGGTCCTCAAAAGAGTGTCCCTTATCTGTGAGGAGTGAAACGTCTTCTGTTACAAAGTCCAGTTTTTTTTTGTATTGAACGCTTTTTGAATTCATCACGTCCTGGATGACTGAGAATCTTCACCAGCATTCTACACACACTGGTATTGTTGTTTAACTTTTGACTCCAGTGCACCCCTAGATTATTCCAACAGTTATATCTCAGTGAAATATCAGCCAATATCTACCAGAGTTTATGTGCGTGATCAGTGAGCACTTCTAGACACATTGGTATTGTTCTTTAACATTGGACTCAAGTGTGCCACCTACATTATTACAACATTTATATCTCAGTGATACATCATCCAATCTGAACCTGAGTTTTTGTGCTTCATCAGTGAGCACTTGTATACACATTGGTATTGTTGATTCATGACATCACTTAAGCCCCACCTACTCAGAGAAAAAACTGTCAATTATTGGATGACACTTCCGGCTTCGCACTGTGTAAGATATAAGACTGAAACCTTATTCGCTAACTGTTGATTACCACACATGACATGTTGAAAAGCATAAAGGAAGTGCTTGTCAAACATTCGCAACAAAACAGGAAGTCACCATAACTCATGTCTGGAAGGTCAGAATTTGCCTATACTTGTAAGACCTGCAGCTGGACAAGTAATGACATGGACGGAAGGCGATGTCGAAGATTCGGGAAATGCGCCCCGTGGTGAATGCGTGCAGGATTGACACAAGAGCGTTTGCAATGGCGACTGGGTGGACTAGCTGGAGCTCCCGCGGTCGCCATAAGGCCGGAGCTGCGCTTTGCTGTGAGGGCTTCCAATGCTGATTGGAGCTTTAATTTTTATTTTTTTTAACCGAGTCGGATCCTCCACGGCGCGACCTGTCCATCAGTCCAGTAGGTGTGTCAGCAACTGACCAATCGACAATCTCAATTTGTCCGGAAGATAAACGCCTTTACCTGCTGACAAGCCCATCAGGGTTTTTTTTTCTAGAATTTTATTAACAACACAAAACAGAACAATGAAACAATATACAAATACAAACTCGTGAAGGCTGTCATAACTACATTTCACAAAATAATGAAAGAGAAAAAAATAAACATAAAAAATTTAATAAATAAAAAACAAAGGAGCGTGACATATGAAAAACTTGTTTTAATTAAAACAACGTTTTATCTGTTGTGAGATGATTCTACTAGTTTTGAAGTTTTTTAATCTACTTAATGAAGAATAGTATGACCAAATCGTTCATAAAACAGGAAGGAGGATTTATTATCCCTCCTTTTACTATAATGAATGTGGTACTTTGCTATAAGTATCACTATTTTTATGGCATCAGAGAAAGCTGAGCTTAAGTTATCCACATAAAGTAAAATGGCATCAGTATCAAAAGAAGGAATATTAAGTTTGAGATTAATCCAGTTTCTGATGTCTGACCAAAGACTGTATTGGCATGAAAAAAAAAAAAAAATGCTCGAGGGATTCATCTTCTGATTGACAAAAAGCACACAAATCAACCTCAAATTTAAATTTTATTTCAAAACAGGATATATCTTATTTATTATTTTTAAATGATTCTCCTTCATTTTAGGAGATTTAGGCCATTTGACAAATTTAGAATGAGCAGAAGTCATTATGGTTTTATGATTTATATTGGGAGGTTTCTTGAAGGAATCTTTGTTATAATCAGTAAATCCTTTGTTGCAAACATTCATTGATCATCTTATTACATTTGAAGTCAACTAAGTTACAGTCATTTAGTTTTAATGTGGGTTTCAAATCGTCACCTTGAATATAATAGTTTTAATTAATTGAATAAGCTGTTGGTCAGGCTACTTCTTGTTGTGCCATTAGCTCTAAAATATTTATTGAATCAAGTGTTTACTTGTGTAGGTAAATTTAGATGTTTAACAACCGTTAAAATACACCAGAATGCAGGAAATGGCATCTACTTTTTTCACAATTTTCTGGGGGACAACCCCAGAACCCCCCCCCCCCCCCTACAAATGCTTCTTACACCAATGGCCAACACGATGCTAAACAAGTACACATGGTGTCGTATGGTATGCAAAGTGTGTTCAACTTAACTCAGACTTTATGATTTGCTTAAACAAGAGGATGTTAGAATTACGCGGGGAACCCAGATGGTATGAGACCCAGAACGAGGCAGACACAGGGGAAGTACAAAAGAACAGTGTTTATTAT
>NC_056501.1:57013156-57018281 GCF_014905685.2 Nematolebias whitei | reverse complement strand
CAGTCCAAACCCGAAGGAGGGGAGCTGGTCCTTCAGTCCAAGGAGTGGGCAGCAGAGGGAAATCCAACGAGGGTCCAAGGGAATGAGGAAGGCTGGCAACTGGAGGCAAAAATGGCACGAGGAATACCTGACAGGCCAAGGGATCCAGATCAGGTCACGAGGAGATCCAAAAACACGAGGAACCAGGAAACTGGAAAAGAGAACACAGGTGAACAAATTCTTTTCACCTAGACGTATCTAGCTCAACAGTACTATACCATGAGAGGTGATATGCTCCAACGATGAGTCACACTGGGCTGCAGCCTTTTGTAGATGGAGAGGCTCATCAGGCTGATGACCACCAGGTGTTGTTAATCAGCGGCCATCAGCAAGGCAGGCTGCAGGCAGTGGGACCCTTACAGTACCCCCCCCCCTCAAGAATCGCCTCCAGGCGACCTGAGGCGCTTCTCGGGGTGGTCTCTGAAGAACCTGGAGATGAGGCTGGGGTCGAGGATAAAGGACCTGGGGATCCATGACCTCTCCTCAGGACCGTACCCCTCCCAATCGACCAGGTACTGGAAACCCCTACCCCTGCGTCGCATGTCCAGGATGGATCTGACGGTGAACGCAGGGTGGTTGTCGATCAGGTGGGGTGGCGGGGTGAGCTCAGAAGGGGGGCACAAGGGACTGAGGGAGACGGGCTTGACCTGGGAGACATGGAAGGTCGGGTGAATCCTCATGGCCCTGGGGAGTTGGAGACGCACCGCAGAGGGGTTAATGATGCGGGTAATGGGGAAGGGCCCAATGAAGCGGGGAGCCAGCTTGCGGGGGGTGTCCCGCAGTTTGATGTCCCTGGTGGACAACCAAACCTGCTGGCCGACCTGGTAGGCGGGTGTCGCTGAACGGTGGCGGTCCGCGAACCGTTTGGCCTGGGCCGCGGTCCTAAGGAGGGCCGCCTTGGCCTGGCGCCAGATGCGACGACAACGCCGGAAGTGGTGCTGCACGGATGGGACCGAGCAGTCGCGCTCAAGACTGGGGGAAAGAGGAGGAAGGTACCCAAGGGAGGCCTCGAAGGGGGACATACCAGTGGCAAAGGAACGGTGGGAATTGTGGGCGTATTCCACCCAAACCAAATGTTGGCTCCATGAGGATGGGTTAGACTCGACCAGGCAGCGTAGGGTGGACTCCAACTCCTGATTGCAGCACTCGGCTTGTCCGTTAGCCTGAGGATGGTAGCCGGAAGTAAGGCTAACGGACGCCCCGAGCGATTTGCAAAAGGAGTGCCACACCCGGGAGACGAACTGCAGGCCGCGGTCAGAGACGATGTCTGTAGGGATGCCATGGAGCCTGAAAACATGCAGGGTAAGAAGGTGAGCGGTCTCGAGGGCAGAAGGGAGCTTAGGAAGGGGAACAAAGTGAACAGCTTTGGAAAAACGGTCAACAACCGTGAGGATGGTGGTGTTGCCGTCAGACGGGGGAAGACTGGTAACAAAGTCGAGGGCGATGTGGGACCAGGGGCAACTAGGGGTTGGGAGGGGAAGCAGGGGGCCAGCCGGAGGTTGGGTAACAGACTTGTCGCTGGCACAGATGGGACAGGCCGAAACAAAGTCCTTTATGTCCTTGGACATGGAGGGCCACCAGAAGTGAGTCTTAGTGAGGGCCAGCATGTGGTTGACTCCAGGGTGGCAAGAGAGCTTGTTCGAATGGAGCCACTGGAGCATATCGGACCGCACGCTGGAAGGAACAAAGAGGGTACCGGGGGGACCACCACCAGGATCGGGTTCGGAGAGGAGGGCCTCCTGGACGGTAGTGGTGATGGGCCAGGAGAGGGAGCCAACAACACAGGAGGGGGGAACAATGGTATTGGAGCCCTCAGGTGAGTCGGGAGGAGCAAACTTTCTGGACAGGGCATCGGGCTTAACATTTTTTGAGCCCGGACGGAAGGAGAGAACAAAATTGAATCTATTAAAAAAAAGCGACCAGCGAGCTTGACGGGGCGTCAGACGCTTGGCGTTCCTAAGATATGTCAAATTTTTGTGGTCGGTCCAAATCAAAAAAGGAATATCCGTGCCTTCCAACCAGTGCCGCCATTCCTCTAGCGCGAGCTTGATTGCCAACAACTCGCGGTTGCCCAAATCGTAATTGCGCTCAGACTGCGAGAAACGTCGGGAAAAGAAGGCACAGGGATGAACCTTATTGTCTGCAGGCGATCTCTGGGAAAGGACCGCCCCTACACCAGTGTCAGAGGCGTCCACCTCCAGTATGAACTGGTGTGTGGGGTCTGGATGGCAGAGGATGGGCGTGGAGGAAAAGAGGGATTTGAGCCTCTTGAAGGCGGTCTCAGCCTCAGGGGTCCAATGAAAAGCTCGGGCAGTGGAAGTGAGCTGAGACAGGGGGGCGGCGACACGGCTATAATTCTTAATAAATTGCCTGTAAAAGTTGGCAAAGCCCAGGAAATGTTGTAACTGTTTCCTGGACTCGGGGGTCGGCCAGTCGACTACCGCTCTGGTTTTTTCAGGGTCGGTTCTACAACGTCCGCCCTCAAATATAAAGCCTAGGAAGGAGACGGTGGAGGTATTAAACTCACATTTCTCCGCCGTAACGAACAACTGGTTCTCCAGCAGCCGCTGAAGAACCGTGCGGACGTGAGCAGTGTGCTGAGAGGGGTCACGAGAAAAAATAGGAATATCGTCGAGGTAGACGAAAACAAAATTACCAATAAAGTCGCGCAGGACATCTTTGACGAGCGCCTGAAAAACGGCAGGGGTGTTGGTCAACCCAAAGGGCATAACCAAATATTCAAAGTGACCCAAAGGAGTGCGAAAAGCCATTTTCCACTCATCACCCTTCTTAATACGCACGAGATGATAAGCGTTTCTTAAGTCAAGTTTTGTAAAGCAAGAAGCCGACTTCAATTGTTCCTGCAGCGAGTCAATGAGGGGGAGCGGATACTTATTTTTTATAGTTATGTTGTTTAATCCGCGGTAATCAATGCATGGCCTGAGAGTTTTATCTTTTTTAGAAACGAAAAAGAAACCGGCTCCCAAAGGGGAGTTCGAGGGTCTAATAATATCTGAGGCAAGGGATTCATTAATATAATTAGACATAGATTCCATTTCGGGACCAGAAAGATTATAAAGTCTACTTGACGGCAAGGGGGCGCCAGGTAATAAGTCAATCGAGCAGTCATAGGGACGATGAGGAGGAAGAGACAAGGCGCGTTGCTTGCTAAAGACTGCCGCTAGGTTGCGGTATTCAGCAGGAACAGAGGTGAGGTCGATCTCCTCTAGAGGAGGCGTGTCTCGAGGGAACTCGTTACTGGCGGAGCCAAGACAGTTACTGAGACACTTGTCGCTCCATTTGTCAACGCAGCCGTGCTCCCAATTAATAACAGGGTTATGGTTTCGAAGCCAGGGGAAACCTAAAATTATCTGGGGCGTACGAGAGTTGAACACAAAGAAATCAGTCATCTCATGATGATTAACTGAGATGATGACATGCAAATTGGTGGTTTTCTGATTAATGCGGGCCAATGCGTCTCCGGTTAAGCCGGCGACAGAAATCTGAGGAATCTCACGAGTAGGCAAGGAATGTTCTCTAACTAAATCAGCACTAATCAGGTTTTGTTCAGCACCCGAGTCGATGAGAGCTGAAAACGAAAAGCGATGGTCAGGAGTCTGAATGACCATGGGAAGCAACAGTTTAAATGGGGAGGTTAACGCAGAAGTTCCCACCAGTAACTCCCGCTTTACTGGTGGAAGTTCTCGTCTTCCCCGAAACGGACAGTGTGGCATAAAATGACCAAGGTTACCACAATAAATGCAGAGACGGGCGGATACACGCCGCTGTCTCTCTGCAGGAGTCAGCCGTGCGCGCCCCACCTGCATAGGCTCGGGTGAGCGATCTCATGGAGAAAAAGAAGACGATTGGTTGAGACCAGGAAGCATGGAGGACTGGGAGTTGTAGTTCAAGTGCGGCTGCTTGGGTGAAACGGACTCATGGCGAGGGGTCGTAAACCCGGAAGTGGGAGGATTCTGGGAAACGTAGTACAAAGGTGCAGACTTGGGCTCACCTGGAGGAGTCGGAAACCCGGAAGTCGGGGGTCGATGGGAATTGTAGCTTGCCTCCCTCCTCCTTTCCCGGAAGCGGTCATCGATGGAGATGGCAAGGTCTATTAACTTGTCGAAAGTCTCGGGCTCGTCTCGTGTAGCCATCTGATCTTTGAGAAAATCAGATAAAGAGTTTAAGAAAATACCTTGGAGGGCAGATTCGTCCCATCCTGTTTGGGCAACAAGGATCCAAAACTCCAGGGCGAACTCCGAAGCGCTACGAAGTCCTTGTCGTAAATTCAACAAACGCTTGGCGGCATTTGACGTCTGTAGGGGGCGATCAAAAATCCTACGAAACTCATGCAGAAATAGTTCATAGGTTGCAGAGGGATTTTCATGGCTCAGGAGAAATGAGTGAGCCCACCGGAGAGCGTTACCCTTGAGCTGACTTACGAAAAAGGTGATCTTGGCCGCATCCGAGGAGAACTGTGAGGGAGCCGCCTCGAAGGCGAGTCTGCACTGCAGCAAGAAGCCGCCACATTGGTCAGGGTCTCCGGTGAAGAACTCAGAAGGTTTAATTAACATTTGTTGAACAGGAGGAATGGAACCAGAAGCCACGGGGGCTGGCGGAACGACTGGAGCTGAGGAAGAAGAAGCTTGCAGTTGACGTTTAATGGAATAAATCATACCTCCGAACTCCTGAAGGTTGGACTGGACTGTGGTCTGGTGAGTCAGTACTTGCTGTAAAACTTTTTCCAACCCATCGATCCGTTCCTCCGGGGAACCGGGGGTTGTCTGCTCGCTCTTGGTCTCATTCTGGGTCTTTCTTGGCTGGAGCATTTCTGTTAGGATTACGCGGGGAACCCAGATGGTATGAGACCAAGAACGAGGCAGACACAGGGGAAGTACAAAAGAACAGTGTTTATTATTTACAGTGAGAATAAATCCACACGCTGCTTCTCAGCAACTCCTGGAAAGAGGGACGACAGGTTAATGTTGGTCCGGAGGGGAAGACAAGAGTGGTTTGTTTGAAGAGCGTTTTTGTCCTTACAGTCCAAACCCGAAGGAGGGGAGCTGGTCCTTCAGTCCAAGGAGTG
>NC_056501.1:57008355-57013056 GCF_014905685.2 Nematolebias whitei | reverse complement strand
CGTTCATTGAGAGAAGTATTAAACACGCAGTTTATTGGAAGAGCTGTAGATTTTGACCAATTTATAGAATAATCAGAAACTTTTGAGAATGAGTTTATTAATTCGATAACATTAGATATTGACTTTTCTGTGTTCTGAAGAAAAAGTAAAACATCGTCAGCATAAAGACTAATTTTATGTTCTATATTTCTACACAGTATACCTTTAATATCAGCAGTTTGTCTTATTGCTGCTGCTAAAGGTTCAATAAAAATAGCAAATAGTGCAGGTGAAAGTGGACATCCCTGCCTGGTCCCCCTCTGTAAACAGAAGCTTGAAGATATTTGATTATTTGTCCTGACACATGCTCTTGGTGAGTTATATAATATTTTTAACCAATTAATGAAATGGTCCCCAAAACCAAATTTACTCAATGTAGAAAATAAAAATTTCCAGTTTACCCTATCAAATGCTTTTTCTGCGTCCAAAGACAAAATAGCTGTTTCAATATTTTTACTATATGAATACTCTATTAAATTATATAATCTGCGTGTGTTTGTGGTCGAGTGTCTTCCTTTTATGAATCCAGTTTGGTCAGGATGAATAATGAGAGGAATTATTTTCTCTAATCTTTTAGAGAGGACTTTACTAATTATTTTAACATCCACATTAATAAGAGAGATGGGGCGATAACTGGTAGGTAGTACTGGGTCTTTGCCTGGTTTTAATAGTAAACTAATGTTGGCTGAATTCATATGTGTTGGAAACCTGCCATTTTCTTCTGACTCATGTAGCATTCTGTGAAATATTGGTTCCAGGATGTTCCAGAACTCTTTATAAAATTCTGCTGGATATCCATCTGGGCCTGGAGATTTCTTATTAGGCATGTTTTTAATGGCTTCACGGAGCTCATCTGATGTTAATGGTGAGTCTAGTTCTGAAGATTGACTACTGTCTAGTTTTGGAAGTATTACTCTCTCCAAGAATTGATTAATATCTTCATCTGTCGGATTTATTTGTGGAGTGTATAGAGTTTTATAGAAATCTCTAAAAACACTATTTACTTTTTCCTCGTCATAAGTTATGTTACCATTTGTGTCTTTAATACCATATATAGATGTTTTTTCTTTATTTAATTTGAGTTGATTAGCTAAAAAGCTACCGGATTTATTACTGTGTTCAAAATGTTCCAAGCGAAGTCTTTGTACCAAGAATTTGTTTTTTTTGTCAATACATTCATTTAGTTCTAATTTTATCTTGCGTAGTTTTTTCTGTGTTTCCTCTCCTTGTAAACTTTCTAATAATTTGATAGATTTCTCTAATTCCTCAATACGTTTATTTTCTTTTTTCTTTTTGTTTGTTGCGTAGGATATTATTTTCCCTCTCATAACTGTTTTCCCAGCCTCCCAGAGTGTACACGCTGATGTACCTGGCAAGTCATTAAACTCTAAATACGATGTCCATTCATTTTTAAAGTATTGTATAAATTCTTCGTCCATAAGCAGTGAGGTATTTAATCTCCAGTTTATACTTTTTGGGATTTCTTTCTTATTATCTAAATTTAAAGTAACTGGTGCATGATCGCTGACAGCAATAGGGTGTATCTTAGTGTCTGAAATGTTGGTCAGCAATGAGTTGCTGATTATAAAATAATCCAGACGAGAGTAAGAGTGATGCACATGTGAAAAGAAAGAATACTCTTTACTATTAGGGTGAAGAGACCGCCATGCATCGCAGAGTCCATAATCACTCATGTACTGTTTAACTACATTTATGGATTGCCAACTGCGTTGAGCTCCTACTGCATTCAGCCTGTCTATTTTGTTATCTAGACCAAAGTTAAGATCACCTCCCAGTACCAGCGAGCAATCCATGTGATTTGATAGAGTAGAAAAGAGATCATGAAAAAAAGCAGCATCGTCCACATTTGGCCCATATAAGCTAACAATACAATATTTTTGACTGAGTATGGATAATTTTAATATTATATATCTACCTTGCGGGTCTATAACTGTGTCTAATATTGTGAAGTTCACATTTTTATGTATTAATATTGCTACTCCTCTCTGTCTTGAGTTATAGCAGGCTGAAAATACATGAGGAAACTCAGGAGACTTTAGCTCATCCACAGTTGACGGTAATTTATGAATCTCTTGGAGTAATACAACATCTGCCTTTAATCTTTTAATCTGGCTAAAGATTCTATTTTTTTTATGTTGGCTACCGGCTCCATTAATATTCCATGTGACAAACCTTAAGATACCCATATTTGTGCTTGTGAAAATATAATTAAACCACACCCATTATCACAAATATCAAAAATAGTAAAACACCCAGACAATAACATAATCCTTAATGATTGATTATTTATGATTTATAGATAAACTAAGTGCTGTTTTTGAAGGTAAATCATGGATGTATTCCTTTATGATGTATTTGTATGTATGTATATGGATATATATAAGCCTTTGTGCCTGTGTGCTAATAATTGTTGAGTCAGAAAAATAGAGACAAAAAA
Source organism: Nematolebias whitei (assembly GCF_014905685.2). Lineage (NCBI taxonomy): Eukaryota > Metazoa > Chordata > Actinopteri > Cyprinodontiformes > Rivulidae > Nematolebias > Nematolebias whitei. The sequence continues at coordinate 57,010,559 of NC_056501.1, read as the reverse complement.
AAGAAAGTGAGATGATAATAAACACAATAAACACGTAAAGATAAAAGAAGAGAAAATAAAAAAAGAACCCCCTTACCACATTAAGTGTCATGCCACCGTGTACCACCACCATCTGTGTAACCCACCAACCGAGCTGTGCTGAAAAATTACATATATATCTGGTAAGTAATATGAATATATATGCTTGCTAATACATTTTAAGTAAAATTAGCAACTTATATTTCTATAATCACACATTCATATTCTGAGTTGTTGGCAATTTCCTTATATGCAATTCCTTTTTTAATAAATGTCGCACACCCTCCTCCTCTATTCCCGACAGTTCTGTCTTTCCTTACTGAATCGTAGCCCTGAATTTTAAATTCTAAAATAGGTTTTAACCATGTTTCCTGTATACATATTATGTCTGGAGCTACTTTTAATTCATATATAAATTTTTTAAGTTCTTGTCCATTAGCAATAATACTCCTAGCATTCCATTGTAGAATATGAAAGACCATCCTATTCCTTTCCTTGGCTGTTTCCTGATGATTCAACTGTATTTAACAGAGAATGAATCTGATCTGCTTGTAATTCTTTCATGTCCAAAAATTTTCCTGCTGCTGCTACTACTGTCTTTATTTTATCACTTTTCTTTTTCATTTGGATAGTTACGTTGATAATATGACATATGAATGCCACAAACTTTTCTTTTTCTACAATCATTGATTTGTCATCTACTGTACATTTGTGAGAGCAAACATTGTGTTGTTCTATTGGTTGTAATGGTGATGTGCTCTGTTGGTTATTAGCACTTTGTTCCGAGTATCTCTGATCTATTTCAACACTTCTCATTTCTTTCGTTTCTACTTTTCTTACCCTCTTCAGTGCTTCTGCGTATGTTATTTTTTCAGTTGTTTTAATTCGTAGTGCTTCTCTTGCTTCTCTCTGAACTACACATCCCCCATATGCAGCACTGTGCTCTCCTCCACAATTACAGCATTTAACCTTCAAATCTTTTTCACATTTACCATACTCATGTGGACCTCCACATCTTGCACACCTTATTTTTCCTTTACATTCATTTGCAACATGCCCCATTCTTTGGCATAAATAGCACCTTATTGGATTGGGAATGTATTCTCTTACCCTGTAATTTACATAACCCAGCTGCACACATTCCGGTACAGAGTTTTCGAACTGTAGTATAATCGACATAGTTTCTTTGATGATTCCATCTTTCTTGGTTTTAATCCTTGTTGCGCCTGTTACTTTTCCTCCTTTGATTTCTTGTTTAATGTCCTCTACAGTCATTTCTACTGGAACTCTTGAAATCACCCCTTTTAGTTGAATATTAGAACCTGGTATGTATGTTTTAATTTCTTCTCCCATCAGTGTTGTCATTTTCAATATTTTCTCCTGCTGTTTTTTATTTATTGCGTGAATTAGAACTTTTCTATTGTTTATTAATCTGGCTAACTTGATTTCTCCCATTTTTTCCTCTATGCCTTTAGTTAGTTTAATCGGATGAAAACATTTTCCTTCTTGTTTAAATTCTATGATTACTTTCAGTTCCTCTTCCCTGATTGATTTCACCTGTGTTTGATTGCTTGGACTGGGATTAGATTTTGACTTTTTGCTCATTTCTATTCTTGAGTCACTTTCTTGTGACCAGCTCCTATCTCTTTCTTGTCTTTTCCTTTGAATTCTTTTCATTTTTGCTGTATTTGCCATTGTCCACTCCATTTCATCTCCACTATTTCCTCCTGATGAGGAAGCCATAATGTTGCATTCAGAGCTCAGTTTATGCAAATCCGCCAACTGTGTCCAGCTCCTACCTTCTCTTCCAGATGCACTTTTACCTTGTATTTTTTAACTTTAGACCAACTCTCTTTCCGAAAGCTCCAGACGAAGCTCACGCGCCACCCAGATGGGTCCTCGATGACTTCTGTTGTGACTTGGCACTTGTTATGTACCCTAGGGTGCCCCTAGTGACACCTTCTAGGTTTTGTACATATGAGCTGCAGTTTTGTTTCTTCTTGGGCACGCCTCTCTATTTTAATCAGCTTAATTGCAGTCAGCTTGGGAGTTCTGACTGAAGCTCCTATATAAGCTTCAGAGTGTGGTTCTTAGAGTGCGGAGTCTTGAGGAACTCAGAGGTGGTGGTGGTGGTGGTGGTGCTGCTGCTGCTGCTGCTGCTGCTGCTGCTGCTGCTGCTGCTGCTG
>NC_056501.1:57003578-57008345 GCF_014905685.2 Nematolebias whitei | reverse complement strand
TGCTGCTGCTGCTGCTGCTGCTGCTGCTGCTGCTGCTGCTGCTGCTGCTGCTGCTGCTGCTGCTGCTTGCTGCAGTGCTGTTTGGTACTAGGGTGTTCTCCGCCCACCCTTGTTGTCTCGTTAGGAGGTAAGCTCCTGTTGAGGGGATGTGAAAGAGCTGCTGAGTGCTCTTTGTTTGAGATTTAGGCCTGGGTGCTTAATATGCATTTAGACCTTGAGTATGCTTGTGGAAGCCTAGTTCAGCTCAGGTAGAGGGGCCTGAGCTGTGTGATTGTGGACGTTTGGGTGTTTCTGTTTATTGTCCAGGGAGGTGATTTTGCTGACCGTAGACGGTCCTGCGATTTGGGTCAGTTTTGTTTCTTTCCTCCCGTTCGCTGTAGTCATTCAGACTAAGGCCCTCTGACTGGGTGAGATTTGGTAGTCCTGTTTTCGTCTTTTTTCTTTACTCCTAGACATCTTTTAGACAGGTAGTCCGCTGTCTGTGAGGCTTCGACGACCCTGTACAGGGTTGGCCCTGCTCAGGCGGCGTTGTATTGATTTTGGCCAAACTCACCTGGTCCACCTTTCTTTTTATTACTTTACTTTTTTTTTGTTTGGTGACACGGGTCCTGAAGAAGGTGCTCTCCAGTCCAGGAGGGAGGAGCCCACGAAGACTTCGCCTGCTGCCCGGAGTGATTTATAAAACTTAGGTTTAATAAAGTTTTATTTTTTAAACCTTCTTTTGGTGTCCTGTGTCCCTTAAATATGTTCGGTCTGAGCTGGCCGTAACAGCACTATATAAATAAACTGAATTGTACTGAATTGAATTTGTAAAAATGATAGATCTAAAGAAGCCTGCAGATTGCATTGAATCCACTTCATTGCTACTGTATCTTCTAAAATAAGGTATTGTGTTGTTTAGGCTTAATCTACATACTCCAGAAATGAGGTAAATGTGAAGTCTCATCTTAAAAACTGTGATTTTTTTTTATGTCCAGGTTACGTAAGGAGTCCATTGGTGGTGTACCTCCCCATCTCCATACGGTCCACTCAGGAACCGACCACAATTCATGCCTCCTCTGTACCCAAGTACGATCCAAAAAGGGGCGCAGACAAAGCAGAACGTCCCGCTTCAAACAGCGACATGGAGAGCAGACCGTCCTTTCCGTTGGAAGGTAATGACTCAGTCTTCTGGAAATGAGCAATACAATAGAGCAATAAGGTCAGTTGAATGGGACTACATACATGTCCAATCTGTCTCCACAGGTTTCGGGTGACACACACTGATAAAAAGCTCCATGGGAGTCTGAATCCAATGGCTGTTTCAGAGGACCAGTTGGACCAGTCCCAGGACAGCGCGGACAGGAAGGAGGGCGGGTATAATCTGAAGAATATGTTTGGGGAAGTCCGACCGCTTTCAGAAGGAGCCAATGGAATAGCTGCAAATATGGGAAAACCAAAGAAGAGCATAACTATCTTTGGGCTGCGGCGGGGCAGTGATCCTCTGGGTTTAAAAGTAAAGGAGGGGATGGGGAAGGAAACTGGGGGTGCCATGTTTCTCTTTCAAAAGCCACTTGTAGTGCCAGAGGAACCTTTAAAGGCAGAGAATGTTGACCCTGCTGTTAGTATAGTACCAGCTTCTGTTAATTCTCCCTCTGCTCAGAGTAAAAGACTGGACTATGACTCCAGCTCTGGTCCCCAGGAAGGATCTAAGACTGTGACTGAATCCTCCACCTCCCTTCCTGTTTTACCTGAGACAAGAGTTAATATTGATGGTAATGTATTAAAGACTGAAGTGACACCGCAACAGACCTCAACACCTATCAGTCCCATATCCATTCTTGATTCCACCTCGAGCAATCATTCAGAGAAAGGCTCTGTGACTCCCCAGAACTGCTCTGACCTCTGCTGGAGTCCAGACGAAGCAGGTACAGGAAGTGACCTGGCTGTAACATGTTTAGACTCATCTCCACAAATCTCCTTCCCAAACAAGACCCTGTCCTCTGCCTCTTCTATTAAAACACCTACCTCATCTCTAACAGAGTCTCCAAGTATTAAAAGTATTTCAAGAAGCATGGAATCAGCTACAAATGACCAAAGCTCGTCCCTCGCAAATCCACCTGATCCTTCCCTGAATTTAGAACATGCAATGCTGGTAACACCAGCAACCAAAAGGGACATTGGTTCATTTTTTGTAAAGAAACAGAAACCAGAAACACATGCAACCCTGAAGACTGATGTGAAGACAAAAATAAAGAGAGCTGGAATTCTAAAAACAGCTAAACTCTCCACAGATGGTTCTAAAGGTGGTCCTTCCTCTCCCTCTGATCAAGGATTGAAGAGTATTTCTTTAATTCCTTGCAACCAGTTGTCACAATCCTCACCTAAGGGAAGCAGAATAAGTAGTGTAGCCATTGTTAAAGCCAGCCCAGACAGCAAGAGAGAGTTCTCTGTGATCACCCTGCTGGATGAAGAAGAACCGTCCTATTCATCTAAAGACCAGAATAAAGAGTCTGCTGGAGGTGAGGAAGACTCAGCCATCAGTCAGCAGGGAGACTTTTCTGTTTCAGGTGGTAAAGAATGTGGTCCAGCCTCAGGGGCCAAGGTTAGACCAGCTCTGTGTCCAGAAAAGGATGACCTGATGGAGATGGATGATATCAAAGACTGTAAGGTAACACATGTGGGAGGAGCCAATGAGATGGATGAGAAGGGTGAAGCAATAAAGAAACAAAACCGACAGGTAAATTCTCCAAAGGATGAAAAGATGGATTCAGAGGAGAAGAAGAATACAGATTGAACTCTGGATAGTATCATGTTCAAAGACCATAGATCGTCCTGAACACTTTCATTCAGTGAAATCCATCTGTTGCTCAGAAACTGGACTTTTTTATTTAAAGAAAAGTTTGTTTGTTTATCCCATCAACAAGTGTAATTCAAACCAACACTTTGCTCCAAACTGACATCTCAGCTGCTTGTTCACAGATGATGGATCAATTTCCCTCTGTGTATCTGACTACAGTGGTTTGCAAAGGTAGTCACTCCCCTTGGTAATCTTTATTTATTTATTTATTTATATTTTATTTTATTTTAATTAAATTTTTTTTTTTTTGGGGGGGGGGTGTTACCTTAGAATCTGGAATTTAAACTATTTTTTTTTTAAACTAAAACATTAGGGCATCCTCAGGGCCTTCTATGTATTCAGACAGTGGTGGGCACAGCTAAACAAAACATAGGCTTTGCTAACCCATAATCCTATAACTAAAGAATTTGCTTTGCTAAAACTAAACAGCCAAATAGGTAAAAAAAAAAAAAAAATAGTGGAGGCTAATAACTGTTAACCGCTAAGGCAACTGTCAGTCTGTTTTTTTTCTGAGAATGTGAAGATTTGTACGACGAAGTATTAGGACCACGCTAAGAACAAAAACTACATTCTGAGAAAAAAGTCATAAAATTACAAGAATAAAGTTGTAATATTTCAAGAATAAAGTCATAATATTACATTTTATTATTACATTTCTTTGACATGTCCATTTTCCGTTCCTGAGTCGGCTTGCACCTGCTGTAGACAGTCTCCATTTCAAGTCACTGTGTTTATGAAGTAGTCCACGATCACTTCTGGGTCACTGTTTGTGAAATATGCCTTCATCTACATTATATGACGACTAAGTCCATCAATGCAGCCATTAATTGCAATGCCATACAACTTCAGTTTATCATAAGAATCCATATATATGCCACAGAGCGCTGGGTCCCCTGCTATTGTACTACCAACGTCGGAGATGCTGTGCTCGCCGAAGTTCAACTCCCACTGGATCCAAAATCTTAATGACCATCCTCATTGTTTGCTGAGAAATAACAAAACCTCTTCGAATGGCCCACATATGTAACCACCTATAGCCTTGCAGTCGACCACTGCCTGAAAACTCCTCTTCCAAAAAAGAAGCAAAATCTTCTACAAACCGGATTCCAAAAAAGTTGGGTCACTAAACAAATTGTGAATAAAAACTGAATGCAATGATGTGGAGGTGCCAACATCTAATATTTTTATTTAGAATAGAACACAAATCACAGATCAAAAGTTTAAACTGAGAGAATGTATCATTTTAAGGGAAAAATCTGTTTCCAAATTTCATGGCGTCAACAAATCCCAAAAAAGTTGGGACAAGTCCATTTTTACCACTGTGTGGCATCCCCCCTTCTTCTTACAACACTCAACAGACATCTGGGACAGAGGAGACCAGTTTCTCAAGTTTAGAAATAGGAATGTTCTCCCATTCATGTCTAATACAGGCCTCTAACTGTTCAATCGTCTTGGGCCTTCTTTGTCGCACCTTCCTCTTTATGATGCGCCAAATGTTCTCTGTAGGTGAAAGATCTGGACTGCAGTCTGGCCATTTCAGTACCCAGATCCTTCTCCTAAGTAGCCATGATGTTGTGATTGCTGCAGAATGTGGTCTGGCATTATCGTGTTGAAAAATGCAGGGTCTTCCCTGAAACAGACGACGTCTAGATGGGAGCATATGTTGTTCTAGAACCTGAACATAGTTCTCTGCATTAATGGTGCCTTTCCAGACATGCAAGCTGCCCATGCCACAAGCGCTCATGCAACCCCATATAGGCTTCTGATCGGAGCGTTGATAACAACTTGGGCTATCCTTGTCCTCTCTGGTCCGGATGACATGGCGTCCCAGTGTTCCATAAAGAACTTCAAATCGTGACTCATCTGACCACAGAACAGTCTTCCATTTTGCCACACTCCATTTTAAATGACCCCTGGCCCAGTGCAAA
>NC_056501.1:57001524-57003478 GCF_014905685.2 Nematolebias whitei | reverse complement strand
TCCATTTTGCCACACTCCATTTTAAATGACCCCTGGCCCAGTGCAAACGTCTGAGCTTGTGGAGCTTGCTTAGAAATGGCTTCCTCTTTGCACTGTAGAGTTTCAGCTGGCAACGGCGGATGGCACGGTGGATTGTGTTCACTGACGATGCTTTCTGGTAGTATTCCTGAGCCCATTCTGTTATTTCCTTGACAGTGGCATTACTGTTTGAGGTGCAGTGACGTTTAAGGGCCCGGAGATCACGAGCATCCAGTAGAGTTTTATGGCCTTGACCCTTACGCACAGCGATTGTTCCAGATTCTCTGAATCTTTTGATGATGTTATGCACGGTTGATGATGTTAACTTAAAAGTCTTTGCTATTTTACGCTGGGTAACACCATTCTGGTATTGCTGCACTGTCTTTCTCCGCAACAATGGTGGAATTGGTGATCCTCTTACCATCTTGGCTTCTGAGAGACACTGACACTCTAAAAAGCTCTTTTTATACCCAATCATGTTGTCAATTGACCTAATTAGTGTTAATTGGTCTTCCAGCTGTTCGTTATTTGCACAATTTCGTTTTTCCAGCCACTTATTGCTACTTGTCCCAACTTTTTTGGGATTTGTTGACACTGTGAAATTTTGAATCAACATATTTTTCCTTTAAAATGTTACATTAACTCAGATTAAACTTTTGATATGTCATCTATGTTATATTACAAATAAAATATTGACATTTGCCATCTCCACATCATTGCATTCAGTTTTTATTCACAATTTGTTTAGTGTCCCAACTTTTTTGGAATCCGGTTTGTAAATCCATATGGTTGTTTCTTTGAAACAGACATAGTTGTGTGCACAATCGTTTCAAAGTACTGGTACTGATACTGATAATAATCTGATGTTGATGTGCTAACAGATGAAGTATTTCCTTATTTGTAAAACCAATACCAAATTATAACTTAACAAGATGCTCAACATTCATCATTTTACCACAGTTGTAAGATTGCTTTTTCGTCTTGGAGTTCTGATAATATTATGACTTTATTCTGGTAATATTACGACTTTATTCTGGTACTATTATGTTTATTCTGGTAATATTACGAGTTTATTCTGGTAATATTACAAGTTTATTCTTGTAATATTACAACTTTATTCTTGTAATTTCATGACTTTTTTCTCGTAGTGTAATTTTGTTTTTTCTTAGCGTGGCCCTAATACTCTGTTGTAGATTCGGGATGCATTCAGTGGCAACATATAAATTAAAAGATCCACACCTAAATTTTTGCTTACTCTGAAAATGAAGGTTAAATATCAAATTTAGTTTTACATTAATAATTTACTGGAAATATGATGGCATTTTACAGAAACAGTAAGTTCTGTGGGTTATTGTTACATTTGTATGAATGATTGAAAATACACCTTGTATAAGACCTGTACCTGTAAAAGGCAGGTTGAGCTGCATGACCTTCTGGATAATCTTGGGACTGAAACGGGTGGACTTTTTCAGGTTAGGTTCAAGACTGAGAAAGACTGACCTGACAACACAAAAGACTGATCCAGTAAAACAGCATAAGCAACAGAATTAAACATTATAATCACAAGATACAGAAAACCATACCTAATGCGCAACAGGAAAACTAAACCGATTAAACCCAGCAGTTTAAGTCAGGTCATCTGGACAGTTTCTTTTGTTGCTGAAACCTTTCACCTTCCATCTGGAAGGCTTCATCAGTCAAGGAAACACACAACACAAAACTGATTCCTCCCCCAAACAGCTTACTCCAAAGTGGAACAAACCAGTTATGTTGGTGCTAAGATGGTGTCTTTGGCACGCTTCCTCCTGTTGTGCCAGCCCACTTCCTTGTTGACAGTCATGTCAAACTGATTCAAAACCAAAAATGTCCATGCTCAATAATCCAGGTATACAATCCAACAATTTTCAGTCAGGTCATCTGGACAGTTTCTTTTTTT
>NC_056501.1:56995003-57001424 GCF_014905685.2 Nematolebias whitei | reverse complement strand
AGCGACCCCCGTGACCCAAAATGGAACAAACGGGTAAAGATAATGGATGGATGGATGGATGGATGGTCATTTAGTTGGGTTTTTTTTCCCCATGAACTTTATAACTGCCAAAACTTACCCTGAATTCTGATTCAAAACAAATTTTGAAAAGGTGACAAAAGACAGACTGATAACTCGTTTTAGTTTTTTACGCTTACATTTTAAAGTATTTAACATAATATTTAGCTAATAAAGGGCAGAACGCTGCAGAAAAATGGGTTCAGGGTTTGCATGTCTCTTGTTTTTTTATGTAATAATATGAGTTTATTTAGATTTGGACACTCTGGCTCTGAGCCTCATGTACTTCTGTTCCTCTGGGCCTAAGTACCGGTTCTCAGTTGACTGGGTCAGAACTGGGAGAGTTCAGAGTTCTCAGGTCAGAGCACATTATTTACAGGACTTGATGGGAAACTGACCAGGCAGTGTTTCCTGCATCACGTTCCCATGATCTTTCCAACTTTGTCGAGTGCAGAAACATCTGCTTAAGATGTGAAGTTAAAATCCTCCAGTTGGACTACTTCTGCATTCATTCTGGATCAAACTGGTTTTGTTGAGTCCAACCCTTTCGTCATTACAATAAACCTCTCCGACCTCTGATTCTTTTCATTACAATGTATCTTGCTAATAATATATGTAATAATCATGTAGCGGTGAATGTTGAAATAAAGTATTTAATCAAATGTTTATTTTGGTGCAAACACAAAACCATCCATCCATTATTTTTACACACTTCTTTTTGCCCACATCTTGCTTTCCGGGTTGCTGGTTAGTGAAGCAGCTAAAACCAAGAATTGTGTAAAATGTGATACAAGCACAAATGTTGGCATGGCTGTTCACAAATTATTCTGAACAATTCTACCCAATTGGCCATCTAAAAATCCATGATGTTTAATTTTATTATTATAATTATATTATCATTATTTTACTTATATGTGTTGGTCACATAGAACAAATCTGCTGACAGAAGACAACATGTAAACTGACACAAGGATCATTTCAGTGGATAAATTAATTGCAGTACCATACGGTGACTGTGCAGAAATAAGAATGGTACCACTTTACAATAAGGCTCCCCTTATAGATGGCTAATAAATAGTTTATATAATGTCCCATCAGTGTATGAATGTGATCTAAAGCACTGATTAGTCTCTTTAGAATGATTCGTTCAATAAGCTTTGTAGAGATCTAGTAGAGTGCTGTGTGAATGGGTAAATGAGGACACAGATTGTAGTGTAAAGCGCTTTGAGTAACTTGAAATAAGATAGAAAGGCGCCATATAAGTACAGTCCATTTACCATTTACCATTTAAATAATTAATAACTGCTTACTATGCACTAATTAAGGGTAACAGAGACAAAACTGACCAGTTTATTACCAAACAGTGAGGCAAATCTGTTCACCTATATATTTCATGTGGAGTTGTTATATTAAACATTTTAGACTAAGTTAATACTTTGTGAGCATAATAAGCATTTGTAAACCTAATTTTTTAAGGATATAATATTAGTTCTAGATACTTATAATGCAGTGATAAAATACAATATTATATGCTAAAGAAATAGGTTTGCAAATGCTTATTGTACTTACAAGGTAGTAACTTAGTCTGAAATGTTTAATATAACAACTAGATGAACAGATTTGGCTCACTATTTGGCAAGAAACTGGTCAGTTTTGTCTCTCTGTCACCCTTAGTTAATGCATTATAAGCAGTTATTAATGATTTATAAAGTGATATAGAGGAATGAATAACATATCTATAAACTATTTATTAGCCATTTATAAGTGGAGCCTTATTGTAAAATGGTACCATGAGCTTTTTTTTTTGGCAGCCATCTTGAAAAAAAGACACCCCCCCCCCCCCAATCTTGGATTTTCAAATGACCAGTCACGTAGATTTGACAAATACCTCAAAGGAAATCATCAGGAAATCATCAGTGCTTGTACAGAATCACAATTTGGACAATTGTTCCATTTTCTGCTCTGGGGGAGTGGTGGCACAGAGCTTAAAGAAGATGAGCCTGTTATCGGAAGATCGCCAGTTCCCCTGGACCAACAGAATCAAAATGTGGGTGGGAAAGTTGAAGCACCCATACCTGTCTCCACACTCATTTGCCCCACTCTGGACCCTTGAGCAAGGTCCTTAGCCCCCACCATTTGCTCCCATGGGCACCCTGGATGGCAGCTCTCTGCGACACAGAGAACTGCCATCTGCCATCTTGGCTGTGGTAGCTCGGTGGTCAATGGTTGTGTCAGGAAGAACATCCAGCAAACATCTTACAGAGAGGCAACAGTTCTACAAACTGCACCACCGGTCCGCCCAGATAAAACCATATACAGAAATACATCAAAGAGTTGTGAGGCAGTATCAGTCTGCGTTTTTACATTTACTCTGTCAGATTAATATTTTATGACTGAACTTGACAGTCTGCCTTCAAAAGACAAAATCAATCCAGGAATGTGGCCGTAAAGTACAAACTAAAAACCAAAACACTATGGAAGAACACGTTGAATTAAACACGGCTTCAAATGTCGAAATTGCTCATCTAATGGAGACATCTAGACTGTTCTTGTCTCACAATGCACAGATGTGACGGATACATTACCAGAGTAATCCATGGGGGAATATGTGACTTCAATAATCTGTTGTGATTTGTGTGCAGCAAGGTTAATAATAATGTGAAACAACATGCTGCTGTGGCTGCAGCACCAGCTACAACATACTGAACTTTCTGAATAACTGGGAACTTCAAAAACTAACTGGGAGGGAGACAGAGTCCAGGTAACAGGACGGTCTGAGGAGTAGGATGCGTGGGGAGAGGTATGGTGGAGGCCTGCTGTGATGAAGAGGAGCTCGGATAAGATGAAGAGGCTCGGGCTGAGACAGTGATGGTGGTTGAAGCTGCTGGGTGAAGCCACTGAGGACTCTCAGCAGAGATGAGTGCAGATGTGTAGAAACAGACAGGACAGCCGCAGTGAGGGTGGGACCAAAACACAGACCTCTGAGACTGCCTTCAGGAAGGCCCTGCAGCTATTTATTTATTTATTTATACCATGTTAAAAATCCTAATGCATTAAATTGATGTAGGTTTACAATGATAATTTTCAATAATAAAGTTGTATTTTGGTTTCATTACACAATATACTTTTATAGAAACAGTTATGTGAGTTAAATTTCTATGTGAATTATTGAAATTATATGTTGTACTTGTCCGTAAGAGGCAGTGTGAGCCGGATGTCCTTCTGGGTAGTGTTGGAACACAAATTGGTGAATTTATTTTCTGGTTGTCTTTAGATGTGTTGTCCCTGTTGGGTTTTGTGTTCAGTGTTGGGTTTTCATTAATGTTCAGATTATTAATGATTGTAAACAAACAAACAAAAAAACACTATACATCTGATGTTTTACTTAATGTGTAAAAAGGGGGGATTACTTCCAGTTCAGCAGATTTCTGGATAGTGAAACTAAAAGTAAAGTGATGTAACAATCGGACATTACTAGATCATTAGCATTTATCAAACTACTACAACAATGTGACCTAATTGAAGGCCTAACTCTTAAAGTCTCAATTTGCCACTGCTACAGGGTCATTTATTCTATAATGATGCACAAATGTTTGTGTTAAAAAAAACACAACAAAACATGCATCTAATGGATGCACTGGATGTACTGCTATAGTTGCATGTGAAATATTAAATATATATTTTAAAACAATTAACTATTTAAACAGAGGTACAAATATTAAAATCTATGCTGAAGAAATGGGTTTTGATTTTGAAAGAGTTGTTAGTTGACCATCAGGACCACCTGATGAAGGCGATGAAGGTCAAAAAGGTCACAGATCTTTCTTGTTGTAAATGTTTCATGTCATGGTAAAAAAAAAAGAAGTAATTTTCTTAAATAAAAGTCACATCGTCACGTAGTTTATATAAATGCAAATGTTCAAATGAAATTATTTTTGCCAGATTATGCTTACTCGGAAAACGTGCCGCTTTTAAGCCAAACCCGTAAATGTGCAAAACACAATTCACACGACTCCTTCTTAGATTCAGCTCAATACGTTTAAAAAAATGTATTCAATATTTACTAGAACTACTGGGAACCATCTGAGATTATTTATACATTTTTATTTACAGGGGCGGCTGTGTCTGAGTGGTTAGAGCAGTCGTCATCCAATGCAAGAGTTGGGAGTTCGAATCCACCAGTAGTCACATGCTGAAGTGTCCCTGGGCAAGACACTGAACCCCTCGTTGCCTCCGATGTGTGTCCCATCGGTGTATGAATGTGATCAAGCACTGATTAGTCTCTTTAGAATGATTTGTTCAATTAGCTTTGTAGATGTCTAGTAGAGTGCTGTATGAATGGGTAAATGAGGACACAGATTGTAGTGTAAAGTGCTTTTAGTATCTCGATAAGATAGAAAGGCGCTGTATAATTACAGTCCATTTACCATTTAAAAATACATATTTTTGGGACAAATTAGATTATTTAATTTTTTTACTTCAGGCGGTGCAGAGGTTAGAGGAGGTGTGCCTGTGATAAGAAGATCGCTGGTTTGAATCTTCCTGACTGTAACAGCAAATTTTGAGTGGAAAAGATGAAGCACCAACATCTGCCTCCTCCCTCATTTGCCCCACTTTGGGCCCTTGAGCAAGGCACTTTAAGCCCATCTGCGCCCCTGAGCACCCTATGGCAGCTCTCTGCTCCACACATGTGGGCTACGATAGCTCAATTGTCAGTGGTTGTGTCAGACAGGGCACCTGTTGTAAAAAAAAATTGGCAAATCTTAATGCGAGTTCACTCGCTGAGGCAACTCCTGAAGAAGGAAGTAGCAATAAATAAATAAAACTCATAGACAGGATATTTATTTAAACAATCACAAAACAGTCTAGCATGGTTTGAACAGTGAAGTGATCTGGATCTTCTTTTGGAAGCCATAACAGTGAAACTTTTTATCTTGAGTAAGACAAAACTTTTCACTGATGCAACATTTTAAAAGACAAACGTTTCAAAACATTGGCAGATGATCTGACTCCAAGCAAAGTTCCACTGGGACGAAAATAAAACAGAATAAAATACTCTTGAATGTCATTTCCCAGTCCTTTACAAATGAAGGAGTACCAATGAACAGCTTATAGCTTCTGTATTGGAGGAGGAGGGGGGGCACGACACTGAAAATAACAGAGGGAAGGTGGAAAAATGTAGAAGTTATTAATGTAGAAGTTATTATACTTTTAGCTTAAAGATAAATGGGTGTTAAAATATGTGAGTTTATTTCCTTCAGCAAGTTAGAATCAGTACTTACTGGTCTTATTCGATCAGTGGGAAACTCTGGAGGAGCGGGGCCAATGGCTCCAGCCTCTGATGGAAAAACACACAGTCAGTGCATCTAAAATCAGATTTATACAGTAAATACTGACAAAACAGCTCTTGCCTGCCAACTTTGGGACATCCATCAGATTAGACTGCTGGCTATCTTCCACACCACTAGATGAAGCTGGACTACCTGCTGAAGTCCTGTCAGACACTGAAGGGCCTGGGATTGAGAACGAAGACATGGTTGGAGCCTAGTGGAAGAATTCATGTCCATCAGCAGTGTTGCCAAACGTACTAAATTTACTGTATTTGTACAATAATTTTGCCTTCTGTAGGTTGTGCAGTCAATAGTTGCAAAAATAGACAATAATTTGACCACTTAAATGCATGGCTTGATTCATAAATAAACACCATTAGGAGATGAAGGACATTGTCCCTCGTCACAAAATGAAGCGAGGGAAACAGAAATATTCTCAGACTGTCCATCTGTGCACGTTGTTAGCACGATAACAAAAACGCCCTTAAAATACGTAATTTTTCAGCAGTCCTGATGCGTCCGCCAAATTTGGTGAGTTTTGGGATAAGTTAAGGCCCCCAAAAGGCCAATTCATTTGGTGGAAAATTTCTGCTCAGGCCTAATGAACAGAGCGATTACAATAGGCCTTCGCAGCGCTTTGCTGCTCGGGCCTAACAAGTTACAGACTTCCATTAGTGTGGCTCCATCTAAGTTTAGGAAAGGTTCCTTTGGAAAATTGGATTGCCACATCAAAATCCAAGATGGCTTCCACCAAAAAAGTATAATTTTAAACCTTATGAGTTGCATAACTTCAAAAAATAAGCAATGTGCTGACTTCTATTTTGGTGTGTAGATGAATATAGGTGTGAAAGTTTCCTATTGTACATTGGGTTGCAAAGCCAAAATCAATCAATCAATCAATCAATCAATCCATCAATCCATCAATCCATCAATCCATCAATCCATCAATCCATCAATCCATCAATCAATCAATCCATCCATCCATCCATCCATCCATCCATCCATCCATCCATCCATCCATCCATCCATCCATC
>NC_056501.1:56990094-56994903 GCF_014905685.2 Nematolebias whitei | reverse complement strand
TCTAGCTCAACAGTACTATACCATGAGAGGTGATATGCTCCAGCGATGAGTCACACTGGGCTGCAGCCTTTTGTAGATGGAGAGGCTCATCAGGCTGATGACCGCCAGGTGTTGTTAATCAGCAGCCATCAGCAAGGCAGGCTGCAGGCAGTGGGACCCTTACAGAGGACATATATATTCTATGAGCATTTGGATTTTTATACATCAAAATACACTTAATAGTTAGAATTTTAAGTATATTTACTGTATATTATGGTAATTTATTCTGTGTTTTGACAGATTATGGTGATTCAGGGGTCGTGATGATGGGGCCCTAGAAGATTGTTGCCCAGGGCACAGCGAAGTGTTAATCTGGCCCTGGGTTTATAAATGATCTTCTTTAACAGCACATTATTAGAGACAGTGCACAGAGTGTTAGCCTGTAACACATTTTTACATTTAAATAATCACAATCAACAAAATCATTGAAAAAAGTGCCGCCTGCTGAACAGTGACTCTACTTGAATGGATCCACCAGCCAACATCGACCAGTCCGTATAAAAAGGCACTTATGCTGACTTCCTGCTGAATGGCGGTGGAGTAAGTTGTGTCTTGGTGTGCTCCTGCGGGGTTGGCTTTTTTTTTCGATTATTACCTGGCACTTTTTCTTGACTTTGACCTAAAACGGTAATTAATTATTAACACTATGAACACTTAAATATTGAACACTATCTTTTTTATTTGATCACTAAAATGCCACCAAAGCCTGCTAAAGGAGGAAATTCGATCCAGTCTCACCTGCAGCCTGCTCCTCGTGGTGAATCCTCGACCTGTGCTGAGTCATCTCCTGTGTCAGAGGCAGTGGCCCAAGCCGCTACAGTAAGCGATGCCAGCAATCTTAAAAGGAGCTACTTGCGGTTCTTCGGGATGACTTTACAGCTACACTCAAAGCGGAGTTTCATGCTGTTCTTGGTGAAAGTCTCTTTTCGATTAAGTCCGAGCTGCTATCCTTCAAAAAGGAACTGTCCTCTGGTCTATCCGCGGTGCAAGAGAGTTTTACGGGGCTAAACGTAACGGTTGCTGAGATGGAGAGATCCCTATCCACCTGCACTGATGACATTGTTAGCCTCCAGAAAAAAGTGTTGCACAGTTAGAGGATAAATGTGATGACTTGGGAGTCCCGGTCCCGGCGTCAGAACATCCACATCATTGGTGTCCCGGAGGATGACTCTTTATCGGCTTCAACAGCTGTGGTCTTTCGGTTGCTAAAGGAGGCTCTCTGTCTCGCGGAGGAGCCGCTGCTGGACCGCGCTGACCGTATCCCAATCCCTAAACCCAAGGCAGATGAGCGCCCTCACCCCATCGTAGCTAAGCTACATTATTACACTGACTGTGTCAAAATCCTAACGAAGGCAAGGGAGCTGCAGCAGATCAAGGTGAACGGTATGATCATCTTCGTTTTCCCCGATTATACTGCTAAAACGGCCCGGGTGCGGGCAGCCTTCACAGATTGCCGTCGCTGGCTCCGTGGCATTGAGGGGGTCCGGTTCGGTTTGCTCCATCCGGCCAGGTTGCGAATCACCCATGATAGATCTACACGGGTCTTCACCTCTCCCGAGGAGGCTAATATCTACATCAGATCGATTGTCAAGTGAGAACTATAACTAGAAGAATTTGTTTCATAAGGGGGAAAAAAGGGGGAAAAAAAAAACGGACTGTTTTAAAATAGTTGCTGCTTACTTGTGTAATTCAAATTATGTTCTCTGCAGGTGTTCTTGGTTTCCTAAAATAGTGCCTATTGTATATTTTAATTTTCTCTCTATTTTGCTAGTTCTACAGGAGTCGCCTAGTACTTGGGGGTGTTTTTCTTTTTGTTGCGCTATTTGGCTGTAAGGATAAGTTTTCTAGTGGCTCCTGTTGGAATCTGCATGGTTCCTTCATTTGGGGAAGGACAGAGTGCAAGCAGGGGGTGGGAAAAATGGTTGTGTATGTTTATGCTTTCTTTCTTTTTTTCTTTTTCTTTTTAATTTTTCTTTTTTTATTTTATTTTCTCCCTCTCCTTTTCTACTTCGGGGGGGGGGGGGGTTGGCAAGGGCTGCAATATCTTTCAACTTCTGTTATAAACAACTGGTCACATGTCCATTGATTTGAAAGCTTTCTCAACATTGTCTGCTGTTAGATTCCTAAGTTGGAATGTTAAAGGTCTTAACAATCCAGTGAAGCGATCTAAAATAAATTCTCATCAGAAACGTCTAGATCCTGACATAGTATTTCTACAGGAAACACATCTGCAGAATGCAAATCAGTTCAGGCTCAAATATCCATGGGTTGGAGAGATTTACCACTCGGGCTTCAACTCAAAAGCTAGAGGAGTAGCCATATTATTTAATAAGAAGGTTCATTTTACAGCATCAAAAATAATGAGGGATACAAATGGCAGATTTTTTATAATTGCAGGCTGTCTGTTACATACCCCTGTTTTATTAGTGAACATTTATGCACCAAACTTTGATAATCCTGATTTTATAAATAATCTATTTAGCACACTTCCTTTTCTCGATACTCATTTGTTAATTCTAGCTGGGGACTTGAATTGTGTAATGAACCCAGCATTAGATCGCTCTTCTTCTCGGGCCTATACGCAGTCAAATATGGCTAAGTCAATTTTGGATTGTGTGACTCAAAATGGGTATGTAGACCCGTGGAGGGCACAGAATCCAATAAAAAAGACTTATTCTTTTCTCTCTCAAGTACACCAGTCCTATTCCCGTATAGATAATTTTTTTGTTGACGGCTCTTTAATGCACAGAATCACGTCTTCTGAATACCATCCGATTATTATTTCAGATCATTCCCCTTTAAGCCTTGATATAAACTTCATGGATAAACCCCGTTCTTGCCCTCGTTGGAGATTTAATAGTCTCCTGTTATTGGATGAGCCATTCAATAAATTCATCCTATCAGCAATTGATGATTTCCTAACGTTTAATAAGAGCGACACGGTCTCTTTCTCACTATTATGGGAAACATTGAAAGCCTATCTTCGCGGTCAGATTATTTCTTTCTCAGCTAATGTTAATAAAAATCTACGTGCTAAGATATCAGAAATATCAACAAAAATTTAGAATATTGACAGGCAAAATGCCATTAATCCGTCACACGCTTTACTGAAGCAATGACAGGATCTCCAGACTTAACTTGATCTCCTAACAACATCTGATGCAGAGCGTCTCTTGCTTCGATCTCGAGCCGCTTATTATGAGCATAGAGAGAAACCAAGTAGGCTTCTGGCACATCAACTGAAACAAAAAGCTAGCTCTCGCACAATATCGCAAATCAAGGATTATTCAGGCAATCTCGTTTCCGATCCTGCCTCTATCAGTGACATTTTTAAGGATCCCACTGCTTGCGAGTCTTATAGGCTCCAGTCGCTCTTAAATGTGGATTTTAAGATTTTGGCTAAAGTTCTCGCAACCCGGCTTGAGACGGTTCTTCCTCAGATTATTTTGCAAGAACAGAATAGATTCATCAAAGGTCACCAGTTGTTTTTTAATATTCGTACACTATTGAATGCAATCTTTTCAGCTCATTGTCCCACGTCACCTGAGGTGATCATTTTTCTTGACGCCGAGAAGGCCTTTGATCGAGTGGAATGGGAGTATCTCTTTGCCGTTCTCAATAGGTTTGGTTTTGGAGAAAGGTTTGTGTCCTGTATCAAGCTACTTTATACATCTCCTCAGGCTTGTATTGTCACTAATTCCGTCCAATCAGATTATTTCCCGTTGGGACGTGGCACTAGACAGGGTTGTCCTCTTTCTCCCCCTCCTGTTTGCGTTAGCCATTGAACCTCTTTCTGTTGCCTTAAGATCCCTCTCTTCTTTCCATGGAATTATCCGCTCTGGTGTTGAGCTTAAATTGTCCTTATATGCAGACAACCTTCTCTTGTATTTTTCGGATCCCTTATGTAGTCTTCCTCCAATTTTGAATATTCTTGAAAAATTTGGATCTTTCTCTGGCTATAAAATTAATCTACTTAAAAGTGAATGCTACCCAGTAAATTCATTAGCTTTAGAACTTGGGCAATCTGACATTCCTTTTAAACTCAGCCCCTCAGGGTTTAGGTACCTGGGAATTAATATTACACGTACTTTGCCCTCAATGTTTTCTCAGAATTTCGTCCCCCTAGTTTCTCAAATCGCATCAGACGTTCAGAGGTGGAACTCTCTCCCTCTTTCACTAATTGGCAGGATTAATGTTATTAAAATGAATGTTCTACCTAGATTTCTTTTTTTATGTGAATGTATCCCTCTGTTTTTGCCTAAACAGTTTTTCAAGTCCCTGGATCAGATGGTTTCTTCCTTTTTGTGGAGTGGAAAGGCCCCCAGACTGAGGCTATTGTAACAGTTCACCACAAATGGTGGTCTTTCCCTACCCAATTTTGCAATGTATTATTGGTCTTCACATATTCATAAATTGATTTATTGGCTAAATTCACCTCATCTGATCTGGTGTAAACTTGAAATTCATTCGATTTCTCCATCTTTTTCACCTGCCTCAATTATCTATTCATCACTACCAATTAAACTGTCTTCTGTTACTACAAATCCTGTAGTGCTCTCTACACTTAAGATCTGGTCACAATTTAGGTCCCATTTTAAATTTGTGTCTCCCTCTAATAAAATGCCGTTATTAAAAAATCATATATTTTCTCCCGCGACCTCTAATGCTGCCTACAGAATTTGGCATGAGAGAGGCATTAGAACAACAAGAGATCTTTACAAAGATGGTTTATTTCTTAGTTTTTCAGAGTTGTCCTCAAAATTTAGCCTA
>NC_056501.1:56974232-56989994 GCF_014905685.2 Nematolebias whitei | reverse complement strand
GAAATTGCCAACAACTCAGAATATGAATGTGTGATTATAGAAATATACAATCTAAAAAGTATTGGTCATATTAGAGTAGTAAATTATTACAACCCATGTAAAACAATAGAAAAGGATATGTTTAAAGAATTAACTGGAAATATACTCAGGAAAGAAATATGGTGTGGAGACTTTAATGCATACAATAGCCTGTGGGGTAGTAGCACAACTGATTATAATGGCAATATAATAGAAGAATGGATGGATGACAGATCAATGGTATGTTTGAATGATGGTCAAGGAACAAGAGTTAATATCAATAATGGAACAGTTTCCTGTATAGATTTAACAATAGTATCAGATTCTCTAGGTAAATCATGTGAATGGGGTGTGAACGGAGACTCAACTCTGGGAAGCGATCACTTTACGATTAGTACAATGTTAAATGACAATTTGAAAAATCAAAACGAATTATCTGAAACTAGATGGTGCTTTAATAAAGCTGATTGGGACAAGTTTAAGATTAATTGTGAGAAGTTCAACCATTTAGTAAATCTTACAGGAAATGTAGAAGAATGCAATGCCAAGGTAACAGACCACATTTTAGATGCAGCAAACTCTAGTATTCCTAAAGTAGTTATGAAAAGTAGGATAAAAATTGTACCTTGGTGGACGGAAGAATGCAGTAAAGCAATTAAAGAGAGAAATAAAGCTCTAAAAACATTACGGCAAAATATGAATAGCGGTAACCTTATAGATTTCAAAAAGAAAAGAGCAATAGCTCGTAGGATTATCAAGGAGGCAAAAAAGAAATCGTGGAGGGACTACTGTTCAACAATAGGATATAAAATAAATATTAATCAGGTTTGGTCGATGATTAAAAAAATGAATGGAAAGAGAAGTGAAGTGAAAATTCCAGCACTAATTAAAAATAACGAAATAAAGGTTTCCAATAAAGATAAGGCGGATTCTCTGGGAGAGGCGTTTGTTAATATCAATAATGGGGATCATCTGGAACAAAAGCATAGGCAGCAGAAGGAAGTAAAACTCAAATCATTTAAGAAAGTAGGACAAAAGAAAAATAAATCAAGATCAACACTAGAGGAACAACTAACAATGAAAGAAATTAAAATTGCATTAAAAGACACAAGAAATGCGGCGCCAGGAGAAGATAATATATGTTATATCATGTTAAAACATCTACCAGAAACAACTTTAAGTATAATATTGAAACTATTTAACAAAATATGGGAAGAAGGAACAATACCTCAGAGTTGGAAAAGAGCCATCATCTTACCATTTAATAAACCGGGGAAGGACCCAACAAACACAGATAATTATAGACCAATAGCATTGACATCTCACTTAAGTAAATTGATGGAAAAAGTACTAATTAATAGATTGTTATATATCGTTGAAAAAAGAGAACTTATCAATAAGTATCAGAGCGGATTTAGAACAGGTAGATCCACAGTGGATGCTCTAGTTAGAGTATGTTCAGATATTGAGAAAACTCTAAAAATGAAAGAAATTATGATAATAGTATTCTTTGATATTGAAAAAGCTTACGACTCAATGTGGAGAGAAGGACTTCTTATAAAATTGGAACAAATGGGAATAGATGGGAGGATGTACAACTGGATCTCCAGCTTCTTGAAGGAAAGATCAATAAGAGTTAAAGTAGGGGGTGAACTATCAAGAGATTATAAAGTAGAAAACGGCACTCCTCAAGGAAGTGTAATTAGTCCGGTACTATTTAATTTAATGATTAACGACATGTTTGCAAATCTGGATAGGGGTATTAGATCTGCATTATATGCAGATGATGGAGCTATATGGATGAGGGGTAGAAATGCTCCACATATAGCTAAATGTATAAGAAAAGCAATAAATCAGATAGAGAAATGGTCTTATGAATGGGGTTTTAAATTGTCAGTAAACAAAACCAACTACATGGTGATTACTCACAAAAAGAAGATCAATATTGGCCATTTCTTATTATATGGGCAACAGCTGAAAAGGGTTAATGAATTTAAATATTTAGGAATATGGTTAGACAGTGCGTATTCATGGCAAAGACATTTGAATGAGATAGAAATTAAGTGTAAAAAAGTAATAAATTTAATGAAAGCAGTGGCAGGAAATAATTGGGGAGCTGATAAAATATCTTTATTAAATATCTACAGAGCTCTAATGAGATCGACACTGGACTATGGATGTATAGTTTATGGAGCAGCAACAAAATCTAAACTTCAAAAATTAGATAGACTACAATCCAGAGCACTACGGGTGTGCACAGGAGCGATTAAAACGACACCCATAAACGCAATTCTTGTTGAAACAGGGGAAACGCCATTAGAAATGAGAAGAATAAAACTGTCACTATCATACTGGATCAAACTTAAAGGAAATAAAGAAGGAAATCCAGCAGCTATGACTATACAGAACTGTTGGGAGTACGACAAATATCAAGGAAGAGGATTTGGATGGAAAATAAATAAATTAGCAGAAATAAATGGGATAGAAAATATAGAATTTGCTAGGAGTAATCCAAAAAGTGTTATATCACCCTGGCTAATACCTGAAAGTAAAGTGGACAAAAAATTACTAGAATGGAAAAAAGAATGGAAAGGTAATGAAATAGGGGTGAAATCTAGCAGATATATTAAAGAAACTTATTCCAATTACTTAGAAATCTATACAGATGGATCAAAAAACGATCAGGGAAGGGTGGGAATAGGAGTCTTCATACCAGAATTTGAAGTTTGTATTATCAAAAGAATTACAGATCACCTGTCAGTGTTCACGGCTGAGATGGTGGCAGTTATTTTTAGTTTGGAATGGATTGAGGAGGTTAGACCAGATAGAGTGGCAATATTCACAGATTCAAAAGCGGTAATAGAAAGTATAAAGTCAAACGGAAACAATAGGAAAGACCTCATTTTAGAAATTCAACATGCATTATTTAGGTTGCACAGAGGAGGAATAGATGTGCATTTTTGTTGGGTGCCAGCACATGAAGGGGTGGAAGGGAATGAAAGGGCGGATGATCTTGCCAAGGCAGCGTTGAAAAGAGAAATAACAGCTAATATTCCATTAGGGAAAGGAGAGGGTAAATCAATTATTAAAAGACAAGAACTAAATAAATGGCAAAAGAGATGGAATGAGGACAAGAAAGGAAGAAAATTATTCAGGATCCAAAAATCAGTTAAAATAACAACGTTTAGAGAAAGAAGTAGAAGAGAGGAGGTGATAATTATGAGACTGAGGGTGGGGCACACATTACTTAATGACACAATGTTCATATTGGGGAAAAGGAATAACAATAGATGCGAGGAATGTGGGGAAACAGAAAGTGTGGAACATGTATTGATGGATTGCATTAAATATACGGAAGAAAGGGAGAGACTGAAAAGAAAAGTCAAAGAGAAAGGGAGAGCTTGGAGTTTAGGAGGAATTTTAGGAAATGAAGGGGAGAAGGATAAGATAAAAGATGTCAGAAAAGCATTGGATATATATTTGAAAAACATTAACATTAAAAACAGAATTTAGGGACAGAAGTCATGAGTTGCACACTCTAGCTCAGTAGGTGGCGGTATGCACCTGAAAGCTGTTTGCAATCCGCCAATAAATTAAAAGAAGAAGAAGAAGAAGAAGAACAGAAGTCATCTCAGGGCACTGAACAGAAACATTCACATACATTAAAAAGAAAAAGTTCTCTATGTAAGGAAGCAGCAAATTGCATTGAATCTTCACTTTGTCGCAGTCTCTCATCCTGAGCAAGCTCAAAAGCCAACAGTGGATATGAAAACCTCCCTTTTAACAAAAAGAAACCACCAGTAGAACCAGACTAAGAACGACCAGCCATCTGCTTTGACCAGCTGGGTTTGAGAGAACAGGAAGGAGAAACAAACAAACATAGTTTATTATATTAATTTACATTGCCATGTAAATTAATGTATTTGTACAAAGCCATGAGATGATGCTTGTTGTGAACTGGAACTATATAAATAAACTACCGGTAAATTCAGTTGAATTGAGACACAAACTGGAAAATTCCTGTTCTCCCAAGCTTTAAATAGGTCTTGTTATCAAAACCCAAGGCCGATCCCCAACATATTCAATTCAATTCAATTCAATTCAATTCAATAATACTTTATTAATCCCAAAGGGAAATTATTTTGTTGTTGTAACTCGTTATCCTCATTTCAGTAAGAGATGTTATAGATACTGATGGCTGTAGACAGGAAGGATCTCTTGTAAAGTTCCATCCCACAGTGGATTCTAAGAAACTGGCTGCAGATGCCGTCCGATCTGTCCACCCAGACTCGGCTGGCCTCTCGGTTCCCTGGACTGTAGGACCACTTGAATGCTGAGCAGAACTCCTCCCAGAGTGATGGCCACTCCTCCCAGCAGTCCGCCGAGCTCCTCATAGCTGTGGACAGGCAACTGTAGGTACTGAGGGACGATCCTGTCCTTCCACTGTCATGAGCCGTGTTTCCTGCTAGTTCCAGGATCTCAGTGGTCAGGCACTCGAGCACAGCTGGCAGGTAGATGAGAATGCGTCCACAGAACATCCTTTTCAACTCACTTGAGATTTGGGGCTGTAGTTGAGATATTATTTGAGCTTTTGAGATGTTATTCAGCTGCTGTTGTTGTAGAAAACTGCCTTGTTGCCATGGTTACGCATCATAACAAATGTCCAAAACCAAAAAAGTCTCAGTAAAAATACTCCCAGCTGCACAGCATCTGATACCAGAGGAAACAATCATCCAAAAAATGTGATTTACATCCAGAAAATCAGGAATTAAAGTTTCCAAAAGCAAAATCTCAGAATGAAAGTAACAGAGCTGCTCCAACATGCAGCCACCTTGAGCGGCGCTATTCTAGAACAATATATATATATATATATATATATATATATATATATATATATATATACTGAACATTAACAGATTGTGAGTGATCTTTGTTTAAAATCTTGCAATAAAATATAAGGAGTGCTCTCTGTTAAACTATCACATGACTATAAAATGGATTTTAATTTAAAAATCCAGGAAATAATCAAGTGTACATCTATAACTGAATAACTTTCAACACCAAATTCCACTTGGCTGCGATGGCCAATGGGCCTTTCAAAACACAAAAATGCCTACAGTTCCTTCTTTTTGTAAATATCCTAAAATTTGAGATGGTATAATACCTGAGAATCATTCACAACACAATCTCTGAATGGGCTAATGCCATATTTCTCATGGGGTAACGGATTTGTCAGACCAAAAGCATGCATGTTAGGCTGTCTGCAGGTCCAAAGCTTCCTTGCAAAAGAGATCTGTCATCTCAATGGAAAGTGCCTGATTAAATAAATGTTAATTAATTTAATGTCAAAGCTTGACTAAATTACTACAACTGTCTTGTCTCAACATAAGACAACATTGCTGTCTCATATGATGTCTCATAAATTTGCTCTCTGTGTATTACAAACATTAATTCATCAGGAGCAACTCTGACCCCAAAAAGTTTTGGCAGACTGTTGAAATAATGAAAAATAAAAACAGGCACCCTCACACTTGCCTATCACAATCAAATGTGAGGATATTGTAATTTTGGATGAACAGTGGTGGACCAATTTGGCAAACATTTCTTCAAGCCTGGTCACACTTGAATAATAGTGATGAAAGTGAAAGTGCTATGTTTGTATGTTCTCATTTGATGAATAAATCTGTGCTCTGTTTCTCAGTCAGTTTACCTGGGCTCATGGCGAACGCACACGTTGCGGTTTCCCAACATTTCGGTGAAGGCTTCCATGTTAGCTGGAGGTAACGGGAAGAAACCAAATGAACAATCCAGTTTTAGAAACAAAATCATGTATTTTAATAAAATTAATGATTGAATGATATTGAGTGAAACTGATCAAATGAGTACATGCAGAGAGTCTATGTTGTGTATTTTTTGTAATAAAACTATATTTAAAAAAAGAAATTCAATTTAAGAGTGAACTTGAGTTTTTATTGTTTTAGCCCAGAAGACAAACTTTTTAACACAAGAAACGGCAACCAAAATTAGATGAATGGCTGTAGACTTTAGCTTAAAATGTCTCAATATCTAGTGCATTATTTTATAAAAACAGTTTATTTACCTTCATTTTCAATGATACATTTGAGGATTTGTTCCACAGTGTCCTGGTTCTCGTCATTTTCATCTGAACACAGAAAAATCATGTCATTGCATGAACCTGACACTGTTGGTGGAACACGAAGATACAAAACTGGATCATGAAACCAATCAGTTGTTTGATTGGTTTCATGATGGTGCAATATATCCACTGCACTGCTAAGATCCATGATGCCTTGGGTGAATAATGTCCACTACATCCAATCAGTGCATTTCAGTCTCGTAATAGCTGTCTCGCTCCCTCTGTGGAATTGTGGACCAAAACATGTCAGAACATTCCTTGTTAGCCCTCAGACAGAATAATTTATTCATACTTGTCCCTTTAACTGTGGAGACCTGTGAGAATGCATGAAGAAATGCTAGAGATTAACATTTTTAGCTGATACATTAGCTTTGTTGCTGCAACTGTGAACTAACAACAAATATTTGTACATTTTCATTAAACTTAGGTTGACGGAGAAAGCATTGTATGAAGAATAAGCCACTTCAAGGTCACACTTGATTTGACGTTTATTCCTTCGAGTTTAGTTAAAAGCGCTTTCGGAAATTATATTGAATACTCCTTGAATCGCCACCTTATCGTGGTGGAGGAGTTTGTGCACCTGAATGATCCTAGGAGCTATGCTGTTGGAGGCAATTATAATTGCCCTTGGTAGGGTCTCCCAAGGCAGATTGGTCCTAGGTGACAAGCCATCCAAAGAGCGATTCAGAAGATTTTTATGGACAAAACAAAACAAGCCCCTCCCTGGGCTGCCACCTTACTGTGGTGGAGGGGTTTGAGTGTCCCAATGATCCTAGGAGCTATGCTGTTAGGGGCTTTATGCCCCTAGGGTCACCCAAGGCAGACAGGTCCTAGGTGAGGGACCAGACAAAGTGCAGCCCAAAGAACCCTACGATGAGTAAAATAAATGGACTTGATATTCTCTCGCCCAGAAGTGAGTCACCGGGGCTCCACTCTGGAGCCAGGCCTGGAGGTGGGGCACGTGGGTGAGTGCCTGGTGGCTGGGCTTTTACCCATGGAGCTCGGCCAGGCACAGCCCGAAGAGGAGACATGGGTCCCCCTTCCCATGGGCTCACCACCTGTGGGAGGGGCCAAAGGAGTTGGGTGCAATGTGGGATGGGTGGTGGCCGAGGGCGGGGACCCTGGCGGTCTGATCCTCGGCTACACAAGCTGGCTATTGGGACGTGGAATGTCACATCACTGGTGGGGAAGGAGCCTGAGCTGGTGTGTGAGGTTGAGAGGTTCCGGCTAGAAATAGTCGGACTCACCTCTACGCATGGCTCTGGCTCTGGAACCAGTTTCCTTGAGAGGGGTTGGACACTCTTCCACTCTGGAATGCCCCTGGTGAGAGGCGCCGAGCAGGAGTGGGCATACTTATTGCCCCCCAACTTGGTGCCTGTGTGTTGGGGATCACCCCGGTGAATGAGAGGGTGGCCTCCCTCCGCCAACATGTGGGGGGACGGGTTCTGACTGTCGTTTGTGCTTATGCACCAAACGGCAGTTCAGATTATCCACCCATTCTGGAGTCCTTGGAGGGAGTACTGGAAAGTGCACTTCTTAGGGACTCCCTTGTTCTGTTGGGGGACTTCAATGCTCATGTGGGCAATGACAGTGAGACCTGGAGGGATGTGGTTGGGAGGAACGGCCCCCCTGATCTGAACCAGAGTGGTGTTCTGTTGTTGGACTTCTGTGCTCGTCATGAATTGTCAATAACGAACACCTTGTTCAAGCATAAGAGTGTCCATATGTGCTCTTGGCACCAGGACACCCTAGGCCACAGTTCGATGATTGACTTTGTCATCGTCTCATCTGATCTGCGGCCACATGTCTTGGACACTAGGGTGAAGAGAGGGGCGGAGCTGTCCACTTATCACTACCTGGTGGTGAGTTGGCTCCGATGGTGGGGGAGGATGCCGGTCAGACCTGGCAGACCCAAACGTATTGAGAGGGTTTGCTGGGAACGTCTGGCAGAGTCTCCTGTGAGACAGAGTTTTAACTCCCACCTCTGGGAGAACTTCCAACATGTTCCGAGGGAAGTGGGGGACATTGAGTCTGAGTGGACCATGTTTCGTGCCTCTATTGTCGAGGCAGCTTACCGGAGCTGCGGCCGCAAGGTTGTTGGTGCCTGTCGCGGCGGCAACCCTCGAACGCGATGGTGGACACCGTCGGTGAGGGATGCTGTCAGGCTGAAGAAGGAGTCCTATCGGGCTTTTTTGGCCTGTGGGACTGCGGAAGCAGCTGATGAGTACCGGCAGTCCAAGCGACATGTGGCTCGGGTGGTCGCTGAGGCAAAAACTCGGGCATGGGAGGAGTTTGGAGAGGCCATGGAGAACGACTTCCGCACGGCTTCGAGGCGATTCTGGTCCACCATCCGGCGTCTCGGGGGGGAAAGCGGTATACCACCAACACTGTTTATAGTGAGAGTGGTGTGCTGCTGACCTCAACTCGGGATGTTGTGGATCGGTGGGCAGAATACTTTAAAGACCTCCTCAATCCCACCGGCACGTCTTCCACTGAGGAAGCGGAGCCTGGGGACTCTGGGTCGGGCCCTCCAATCTCTGGTGCTGAGGTCACCGAGGTGGTTAAAAAGCTCCTCGGTGGCAGGGCCCCAGGGGTGGATGAGATTCGCACAGAGTTCCTTAAGGCTCTGGATGTTGTAAGGTTGTGTTGTCTTACGCGACTCTGCAATATTGCATGGACATCGGGGGAAGTTCCCCTGGATTGGCAGACCGGGGTGGTGGTTCCCCTATTCAAAAATGGGGTCCCTAGAGTGTGTTCCAACTACAGGGGAATCACGCTCTTAAGCCTCCTTAGTAAGGTCTATTCGGGGGTTCTGGAGAGGAGGGTCCGTCAGATAGTCGAACCTCGGATTCAGGAGGAGCAGTGCGGTTTTTGTCCTGGCCATAGAACACTGGACCAGCTCTACATTCTCAGCAGGGTCCTGGAGGGTGCATGGGAGTTTGTCCAACCGGTCTACATGTGCTTTGTGGACTTGGAGAACGAGTTCGACCACGTCCCTCGGGGGACCCTGTGGGGGGTACTCTAGGAGTATGGGGTACCGGGCCCTTTGATATGGGCTGTTAGGTCCCTGTATGACCGGTGTCAGAGCCTGGTCCGCATCGCTGGCAATAAGTTGGGCTTGTTCCCGGGGAGAGTTGGACTCCGCCAAGGTTGTCCTTTGTCACCGACTTTAAGGTCTGGATTGGAATCCAGGTCGGCTTCGGACGGAGTGTTTTTCTCTGGGTCAGTCAAGTACAGCATCATCGAGTTTATCGCAGGATCCAACTTCTGAAGTTGGATGATGTCTGGGTCAGTCAGCACCGGTTGTACAGAGACTGTGTTGTCAGCCGGCTTGGCTGTAGCCTGTGCACGTGTGACTGCCATTATTTCGACTGTAGGTTGTACTGACAGAGTTGCGAGCAGCCCGGAGGGGTCAGAGGACCACTGAGGGCCGTCCATGGCTCCGTCCTTGAAAGCTGGTTTATCTGTCCCCGGCGATAGTACAGCATCTTTGGTGTGGGATCCTTGGATCTCTACACCTTTAACTACCAATGGTAGGTAGTATCCGGTGGGCCCTGACTCTCTCAGCTCGCAGAGGAGGCTTTGTTGTTCAGTCAGAGTTGGGTTCACCGGTTGGGTGTTTATGGTTTCACATGCTTTCAAAGGATTACTTACCGGGACTGTGTTCTCTGCTGAGAGGTCCTCGGTGCCTTCTGCAGTGCCTGCTGTTGGGCAGACTGTGACTGTCTCAGGAGGCATGAGTATTGGCAGAGGTTTGCTCACTCTGGCCCACATTGTCTGTTCACCATAATCTATAATCGCATCAAAGCGATTTATAAAATCCTGACCGATCAAAAATGGGAATGAGTCAACCAGAGACACATGTACCGGGTGGTATAGTGTCATCTCGCCAACCTGCATGTGAACCATAACTCACATGTACCGGGTGGTATAGTGTCATCTCGCCAACCTGCATGTGAACCATAGCTATAGCTGTTAGGGTTGTCCTTGTCTCTGCGAGGCCCTGCAGCCCTATAGCACATTCTATGAAAGGTATGTCCCTATGAACACCATTAGCAGCAGTCCTGAGCTCCTCGAACAGTTTGGCTGACATAATAGTTATGTCGGCTCCACCATCCAGTAGGGCTTCACGTGTGACGACCCCTTCAAGTGTGATTGACAGGTAAGCTTTTTTAGCGACCCACTTTCTGATCAGGTTACACAGGAACCTTGTAGGTTCTGGCCGACGTTTCTTCTTACGTTTACCTTTACCTGTGTAATCCCAGTTTTTCCGAACCGTTTGTGCAGTTGCTGCTACTCCTGGGAGTTCGGCTTTTGAGGGGCCTCCGTCATTGATGTATGAGATCACCCGCCCACTGCGTGTTGAGGGGTTCTCATTGTTTGTAACAACAAGGTCCTGGTGGCTGTCTGTGACAGCGGCAACGTTGTTGTTTGTGTCACCCTGGTTTGACTGAACCGTTAGCACAGCTGTTGCTGTTTCTGAGGTTTCAGTTTGTGAAGGGTCACCGTCGGTGACGTGTGATTGTACCCCCCCTCTTTCAGGTGAGGGCGTGTCAGAGTTTACAACAACAGCGTCATGGTGACTGTCTATGACAGCAGTAACGGTGTTGTCTGTGTGCTCTGACTTATCAGCAATGATATTGCCAAACAACGCGTTAGGTTGTTTGTCCGTGGCAACAGCTTTCAACAATTCCAAGAACCGACGCACACTCTCTGTCTCGTCCAAGCTCAGAGGTCTGTGGCTCTCTTTCTGGACCTGCTGCTGTTTCTTTTTCGTCTCAGGCTGTCCAGGCCGACGTGGTGGGGAAGCAGGTTCCCCCCTCTGGGGCTCCCAGTGGGATCCCTGTTTGTACGGGCCACTTTTGGTGCCATACTTTTTACCCTTAGGGCATTCGCCCCCCTTCTGGTATGTTCGTTCATCCTCTGGTTTCTTGGGAAACCATTTAGGATCTCGTCTGAACCAGGGGGCACTCACCTGTTGTGGTTTGGCTGGTGGGAAACCTTGTTTCCTCTCGCCTTTTTTGGGAAGGGGAGTCGAAGCTCTCATCCCTTCCAATTCCAATGACTGGGCAGGAATCCTCTCACCTGGGAACACCTCAATGGGTGTTTTGGCCTGTGAATGGGTTTCAAAGGCATTCACAGCACAACTTTTTATCTCACTGATGGATTTCTCTTTGAAATTAGCCATCATTTGCACTGACATCCTTATGTCAGGGTGGAGATTTTTGCTGAAAACGAACTTAAACGCTTCCTCCTCCTCCATGCTGGACTCGTTCCTGTAACCAAAATAAGCCTGCAAAATCCTGGAATAATATGCCCTTGGGTGCTCATTCTTACCTTGCATGACCTTGTCGGCGGCTGGATAACCGCCAGGTCCCGCGCAAGGGGAATACTCTTTCATAAGAGCAGCATGTAACAGGCGGTAATCCTTTCTTGTGGCATCAGGTTGACGCTCTATGAAGGAAAACACCGTCCTGGTTGAAGTGAGCCTGATCAAACCTACTTTATCCTCAACTGTAGCGTTGGGATAGCTTCTTAATTGGAAGTCAAGGTCGTTCAGATAGGCCTTAGTGTCGGTTGAACCCAATGGCCCTGGCTCAAAACTTTGGACATATTTTGCAATTTTGTGCAAATCCGAAATCGATAGCAGCGGCTGAGTGATTGGTGTCGTAGGAACCAAAATAGCACGTGGAGGTGAGTCGCTAGACTCACTTGGAGGTGACGGAAGGGGATTAAGTGCAGTCCTTCTGAGGTGGTGGTGGGTGACCTGGACTCTGACCTTGTTCGTCTTTGAGTTCCAGACAACCTTGCCCCACGTCAGAAATCTCATTTGTTGCTGCGGCTAGTTTCACCTCACAGGCTTTTAAACATTCCTGTGATGTATGATATTCACTTTGTAAACGCAAGCCTTGTTGGACTAATGCCGCCTTTTCCAATCTGCACTCGTTCAGAGCTTTTGATGTGAGCAACACCTCTCGTTGTAGCGCATCATTGTCTGAACACAGTGCTTGGTACTTAATCCCTGTTTCATGGAGCTTCACCTCATATGAGTCTGCTTGTAACGACAGCTGAGCTTGTGAGAGCTCTCTCTCACGTTTAAAGTCATTTTCCCAGGTCTCCTTATCAAATTTAGACTGTGCCACGAATTTAGGTACTCCACACGTGCTGCCATGTGGACCTCTGTCTCGTGCATTAACCTTTTATCAAGGGCTTCAGCCTTGTTGGCCTCAATATAAAATTTAGCCTTCAGTAAGAGTGCCAATTTAGCTAGTTGGTCATAGCTTGACTTTGTTATGTCTGCAGAGGTCACACTTTCTGTAACATCCTTCAGCTCGTCCAATAACTCTTTTGAGTTCATGCTGTCCACCTGTTCACCATATAGATGTAAGGATTCTGTTAGCAGCGTTAACGCTCTCTCCAACCAGTCCTTCCCCTCACATGGAACAATATTTGTTTCTGTCACATCTGCCATGGTAATCCACTGTTCAGCACCTATCTGGTCAAACAGTTGCAAACTTAAGAGTGTTTAACAGGTAAATATATTTTTTAAAGTGAGCAGTGAGATTCACACTCTATTTTAGCTCTGGGTTCAATCAACAGTACTGTTAAAAGCAAACTCTTCAATAAATGGGTCCCTGTTAAGGTCTTACCCCATAAATATTGTAAGTAAATGCCTCCTTCTGGCAGTGTTACTTAATTATGGGCTTATTTTTGTAACAGATACAATGAACCAGGCCTTTTCAGTGTTAATTTCACTCAAGTGCACTTGAAATTAATAAACCTGCAATTTTTCTAAAAGTCTGACATCAACTTTAGTTTTCAAACACTTTTCTAAGCAGTTTAAATTTACCAGAATTCGCTATTTAAACAGTACACAGAAACCAGGCTGGATTAACAAAAAATTTTTTAAATGAGAAGCAGAGTGATCAGCTTTCTTTCAGGAAAACTTTTATACTTCTTTTTCAACAGCAGGTGGCGGTGTAAGCTTACTTTTACCGGCAGAAGTCTATGACAACTTCCTGTGAACCATCCTGTTGACATTCGGCTGTTAGCCGTTAGCTATGCTGTAGCACACGGGCGAACATGGTTCTGCAACATTTTATGGACGGGTTTAAAGCTATTAATGTGGCTGTTGTCCACAAGCACGCTTTATCTGCATGAAAACATGAGTTTTAGGAACAGTGGCAGGCTTTATTTAGCGTTTTTAAACACGAAGGAGGACTCGGTTAAAACGAGCTTCATTTCCAGGGTCACGTGACTTTTTCAGACACGTGCACATCGGAGGTGGGTCTCACAATCTGACATCAGAGGGAGTGGACGCACAGAGATAGCTTCTCAGCGAATCAGAGCGACCCAAACAGCGGTTTTCAACCAATCATAGCCCGTGTTTACTTGCTTCACGCTAGCAGTTAGCATGAACAGTCCGGTCAAACTATCGCCCATTAAAACTTCAAAAATGCACTATTTACTGTTAAAAATGCAACGAACAGCATAAAACAGCGGTCTGAGTCAGCGCCCAGCTTTAAAACAGCATTTCATCCATTTAAAACGCAACTCGTTCAGTCCAATAAACAAAACCGAGTCGGACAGCAGAACCTCCTGGTCATGCCACAGTTTCAAACAGAATAAAGCGTTTTTCCCACAGCATCCAGCTTAGTTACACAAACAGATTTACACTTTTCAGCTTTAACAAGAACACATTGCAGCTTTCTGAACACCACAAGCATGACTTATCATGTCCTTTCAAGTTCAAAACACGGACTCCCATGTGCCAACAAGCAGCGTCAATCTCAACAGCACAGAAACTCGTGTCACACAGAATTTATACCTCTTTAGAGATCTGTTCGGCCACCAAAATGTCATAGGTGGTGTTTAAAGAGGACAATGGAGCATAATTTATCTCTTTTAGAGATCGTGCGGGACCACCAATATGTAGTGTGCTAAGGGCTAGGTTAGCTGCCCTTGACTACTAATTATTTGGATATAACGGGTTCTCTCTTTTTTAGTTAAATTACTGCCATGTGACCGAGATAACTGTGAGTGGATTGTTTAATCAGTGACATGAGACGTTAATTTCCTTTGACCCATCAGAATAAATGTGGTCATTTATTGAACAGAATCAAAATTTAACATCAAAACATTGTACACTTGATTAGCTGATCTGGTTCTGATTAATAAAACTTGGCACGTTTTACTTAATAAGACAACAGGACATTTGAAGAAGGCATCTAGACTAATGGCAAAATAGAAGAGTTTAAAGATGGGAAATGAAGAGTTTAAAGACACTTGAAGGGGAGGTGTTTTGTTTACCAGAATTAGCACGCTTCTTTCAACACCAGCTCAACTCTCCGGTACACTCGGTGCGTGACGACTCTTTAACTTTGCAGAAGATAAATCAACTCCGGTACAGAGGTCCATTTCAACACTACCTTTCAGCGTCTCCGGTAAGAGCGGCTGGCCATGTCAGGAGTCGTGCCGCTTACTCCGTTAAACAAACACGCTCATCTCCCGGGTGGATACACAGCAAGCTGTCAGACTGGCAGAGTTTCCACTCAGATGTGAGAGAATCCATCACAGACTCCGAAGACGGAGTTTAAGACTAGACTTCATCAGAGACCCACTTTAAGACTCAGAAGAACTTGAAGCCTGATTGACTCGAAGCCTCCAGAAGACTCAGGAGACCTCAACAGACTGAGTAATTCCAGGAAGTGTGGACTCTTAAAGAGTTCTCACTTCCAGTCACTTCAGGACTTCCTGATTGGTTGAAACAACCAACGGGGGGTGGTTCTAGTGATGTCAGAGGGTCATTACAAGTCAAGAAAACAGCAAGAATGTTTTAGGAACTTTCAGTACAGACAGAAGAAATGTTTTGAAGAAGTGAGAGCAAGCAGGTGCCAGTTGTTCTTATTTAATGTCTGCTAGGTTTAAAAACAATCCACTTCGTTCTAATAACTCCTTTCTGACTTTTGACCGACATCACTACTTCTCATTCAGACAGAAGATAAAGAATGCATAATTACTTTGTAAATAGACATTTAACTTGATTTCTAATTTAAATGAGGATTAAAAAATCATTAATACTGTTTCACAGTTGATTTAAAATGAGTGGTTCACTTCAACATTTAGAAATGGTATGAACTAAACAAACTTTTGATTTATCAAGATATTGTAAAATAGTAATGATAATATAAAAGAAGAATGTTCTTTCAATTGATTACTTCAGGATACAATTAGACAGTCTCTGGATGAGCTAATTTGTATTTCTGGATTCAAATCAATGAAATAACAGTTCCTGTCCCATGAAGGTCCTCAGAGGCAGGTTTTGGTCGGAGGCCGAGTTCACTACACATTGATGAATGAACTCTTGAACTCTTGAACATACAGTATATCCAGACGGGAGGAGACTAACAGCAAAGTAACAGCGGTGGTCAAGCTGTCAAAAGTCACTAACAAAAACTGCAGCTTGCGTAAAGTGTCAGCTCCGCATGTGGTCTGTGATGGTGAGGCAATAACCAGTTTTTCATGATTAGTGCTGCATTGGCTGTGACATGAATAAAACACTCACATAGACCCATTCTTCAGACATA
>NC_056501.1:56968042-56974132 GCF_014905685.2 Nematolebias whitei | reverse complement strand
AGTGCTTGATAGGAATTATAAAAATGTATAAAATATTAAATCCAACATTCCCTCTTTTGAACTCCCATATTCATGGGAGTTCACCCTCTTTATGGATTTATCAATATGGACGTGATGCAAACTTACTGCACTCCCCAGGGGTCCTGGACCAGACCCCTGATCCAACACCTGTGAAAAGTACCACACACATAAACCTTTATAAAAATACAAAAAAGCGGCAACACCCCTCCTAGAGAAAGATAAATAAGTGAAACTCTATTTTAAACCACCTTTAAAATACCTCGCGGTATTTTAGAATGATTAAATGCCCAATTGAATGGAGTAAAATATTTGAATATTTAAGTTAACTGAATATTTAAGTTAATGAATATTTAAGTTAATAGTCAAGTTAAGTTTATAGTCAAGTTAAATGAATAGTTAAGTTTCCAATTGAATCCACGACCCTTCTCTGGTTGTTTTTCAGAATGACTGAAAGGTAAGACAAAACACTCATATTAAACAGGAAAAGCCAACACCCTCAATTTAAACATTTCTCTCTAGCAGGTCTTCGGTTCTTGAGCTTGCGGTGGGAGGCCTTGTTCATCCACAAGGGTCCTTTGGTGCTCGGCGGGATTCGGCCCGCGGAGTTGTCTTCATGTAAAGTCCTCAGCACCTTTATCAGCCTGATTAAACATTCTAAATGACGTGTGTGTATTGGGACCAAACTAAAATCAGTTTGACGCGTCTTCTGTTCTTCACGGTCAGGGCTGGTAATCTTCCGTCCTTACCCGATCCACCCGACCGACTTCAGGCAGAGCGGAGACTCCTTCTCCGATGTTTGCTACTGCCTTTTTCCAACCAGAACAAAGGGGCAAAGAATGAGCTCCCACGAAGGTCCTGTCACCTCCTCCAGGTGTAGTGGGGAGCTGTCTTCAGATCATCCTCCATGTGGACCAGCGATCGATTCCTCTCCTCTGCAGGGATGCCCTGGTGGGGTCGTACAGGTGCCACTCTCCTTCTGGGGACCGATGACATATGATGTTCTGTCCACCACCTGGTGGGGTCTTGTCCTGTCCCTCTTTTCAGCAGGACTCAGTCTGATGTGAGTTTGTCTCCTCGGTCAGAGTTCCTCCCTCCTGATGAGAAAAGCTGGACACGAAAGCTCGCGAATTGTTAAACACCCTGCATGGCCTTTTGATTATTTTATCTGTGGGATCCATGACCTGGGCCTGGAAAAACTGACTGTGGTTACTTCTGTAGTGAATAAAACCTATTTTCTGAATTATTGGGCACCCTAATGGTTATTATTGCTACTGATAGGTGTATTATTAAACTGTAATGTTATCCTAAAACAGAATTAGTAAAACTAAAATAGAATGCTATTCTTACATGCATCTGTTCACTTGAAGCTGAATTGTTACATACTGGACTTCTCCAGGTATACCTGTGTGCTCTCATCCCATCTGTCACCCTTACAAACCTTCGTCGTCAACCGGTCTACCTACAATTAAAATTAAACATACACAATACAACAATAACAATAATAATCAACCACGCCGGCCCCTCTTCCTGGAGCCTGTGGAAGAAACTTCATTAAATCGCTTGCGCCAACAGCATCAATCAAAATACAATATAACTTAAAAGCTTAACCAACTGACATACAACACTGTGAGAGGAAAAAATATTTAATCTTCCATCCAGGTACCTGTCTGTGCTAGAGAAGGGAAGAAATAGCAAGGAAGAAACAGAGAGAAAGGGGAAAAATAAAAGAGAAAGAGAACGAGGAAAAAATGGTTAAAATCCTTTGTTCATGAAACCTTTTCTTATTCGCCCAATTAAACTATAAGTCCAGTCCAGTCCAGTCAAGTCAGTTGTGTTTAAAATTATCAAACCACCCCATTTCCCTTTAACCTTTGCTCAAATCCACCTCAGGCTAGGGGCGTCCCCCTTTCTGGAATCTGTACACATTACAACAAAGAGAAAAAGATACTTCTGTTAAACTGATATACATATATACAAGTGCAACGTGTTATGTAGGTTTCTGATTTATTCATTTCCCACTGTCAATTTGATTACCCTACATGATATGATCTTTTAATCGCCTCAGAAGAAGTTAATTTTGTATAATTTGTAATGATCTATGAACTGCTTCCTGCTCAGAGCTGCCCACACACCTCCCCCCTTTTTGAAACGGCGTTGTTTCAAATCTGAAGCATTACCGTCTGCAATCCACTAACACTCAGATTGAGTATTAGTTACAGAACTAAAAATATGGTGTAGTTTTAAACTTCCCACTACTGTTATTCAACCCAGGTTTTGCAAACAATTACCCAACTACAACCCAAGCTCTCCTATAAATTAGCAAAAGTTAATCATTAAATAAATTTCTTCTCTTGTATCAAACCAGACCCACCAAAATTAGCCCCTTCAAGGCAAAGACAATCATCCAGTGTTATTTTAGAAAACATTAGTGAACTTCATCCAAATCAGGCCTCAGGTTTCTCCTGAATGAGACTTCCTGACCTGTATAAACGGAAAGTTAAAATCAATATTTTGTTCAGGGGTGTGGAGCATTTGAGGTAATAAAACAATTTCCACCTCAGAGCAGTTGGAGCAGGTCGAATCGTCTAGCACTCCCACCTCTGTACGTCTGTGTCCTGTTGTGTCACCTGTTTTAAAATGAGTCTATGTGAGTGATTATTATCAAAGCCAGCTGCAGTTTTTGATCCCGACCCCAAAGTGCCTAGAAGACCATCACAGAACAAAATGTGGGGTCGACACCTCCGTCCGGCTGCAGTTGATGTTAGTGACCTTGGGCAGAGTGACCACCAGTTCTTCGTTCAGCCTTTATGTCCCCAGATTCGTCTCCCGTCTGTTTGGAGACCAGCTCAGCTTTGTGCAGCAGTTCATATCTCAGCATACAGCAAGTCTTGACTGGATGTTCTTGCTGTGTACAAACTCCATCACCCCCTCTGGAGAGTTAGTTCAGTTTGCTCTTGGACTGTTAGATCTTTGAAAAGTCACATTACTTGGCTGAAAAGTTCTTTGTTGTTTCGTCAGATGTGCTCGACTGACAACTTATTTGAACCGTCCCATTGGTCAGTTTCACAGACCCAACTTCAGCGCCCACCTGAACACACCTGTATCCGATCCGGCCCCCGGCACTCGAGAGTCCTGATCAAAACTCAGATGGATGCTGTATGCAGTTAAATGCTACCTTCTATGTTTTGTGGGCCTAATTAGACTCATCTTCCCACTCCAAAGTTCTGTCATCTCCAGCTGCAGAGAAGAAAAAATAATCAAATTATTAAAATCAGATTCAACCTTCATCTGTTATCCACCTTAATCGTTCGTTAGCAAGTTTTACTCTGGAACCACAGCGTTTACCCCAACGGAGTCATTCTGGTGCCCTGGATTGTACAATAGATGTTTTAACCGCTCAATTACACAAGAGTGAAAGCTTTCATTAAACACTGCACAAGCCAATTCTTTACGCCTACTGCATAAAATATTCCCCTCCAAACAATGTCCTCCATCTTGTAGAGTATGTGTGTTGACACATCACCTGACAGTGAAGTCCACTCTCAGGGCCACATTATCGTCAGACCTTGTAATTTTAGGCAGCATGACAATATGTAATCACTTACTGTTATATAACAAATCTGCAAATCATTTCCTCTCATAACTATGCTTTTTCACTGTATCACAAACAAGATACTTTTAATACAAATCAATTAAGACCATGTACACTCCTCAAGACATCACAGAGTCCATTATCACTGCACAAAAACGTGTACATGCCCTTTGTTCACAAAGTACAACTTCTTAAACTCACCATGTACACCTCTCTGTTTTCCTTTTGCACTCCCAGGACCTGTGTGAAGTCTCAAATCATAAAGTTAAAGTCATGGCGTTTACCCACTAGAATTGTTGTCGCCCCATAAATAACCTAGTTCCTGCAGCTCTTAGAAGGAAACAGCTCCTAAATGCTAAACATTTCCAATATGTGATAAACTCATGTGGACTGATTACTTAAACTGAAGTTTTTCAATTTGAGTACAATTAAGAATGATTAATTTAACCCAAGTATTTACAATTTGAGTTTAGTTAAGGCTGTTTAATTTAATCTAATTTTTTCAATTTGAGTTTAGTTTCCTAATGTATTTGACCTTTTCAATTTGAGTTTAGTTTCCTAACGTATTTGACCTTTTCAATTTGAGTCCGGTAAGGTTTTCTTTGACCAGAATAAAATCCTTCTCTCCACCTTATTTTACAAGTGTCAAGGATTTTGTCTATTACTTATTCTTATTCTGTTGTTTTTCAGTTGAGTTTAAAACCTGAGTTTATTGTCAATTCCAAGAAGAAAGTTAAACTAATTTGTTAACTACCACCAACACCACGGTCGCCTTGACATCTCAACCCTCTACCGTCTAATCTGACTCCAAGATGATTCAACCTTCTCCAGCTGACTCACTCTGACTCCATCTCCTGGTTAATTACAGCTCGTACACGTGATGTCCCCTCTTTCCTTGAGATTCAAACCATTCTCTGTTTCAGAGTTCACTGCCTCCTTCCTATCATACAGAAAATTGTTTCGTTTAACCTTGTGTCTGCTCCCATCTCCGTTTCTGTCTGGCCTCCGACGGCTATCAGCAAATATTTGAAAGATCTTCAGCTATCCCTGTTCCCATATCAGATACCATTTAGCTGTGACACGCCAATCAGCTATTTTTTTAAATTAATCCAACTTGTACAGCCGAAATCATTAAAAATCAAGCTCTACCCCCTTAATTTTGGTACAAAAGCTCATTTCCGCTTGTTTGTGCTAGTGGCCCCCTGATCTAAAACTAATTACCTCCTGTTCATTTTGATACTCCCTATAAGTCATGCAATTTGCCTCTGATATGATCCTATAGATTTTCCACAGGCTTCACCTGTACCACATTCATGAGTTCCACACCTGATAACAACATTCACACACCCAGGCATTCAAATATGTTATTGTCATTCACTCCTGGCCGCAGCCGTAATGAAACAACACAAGTCTGGTACGGAACAACCCAGCAGCCAGACCCGTCCTTGCCTCACAGCAGCGCCCCCTTCCGGTCAGGATACGGAAGCACCGATCACACAAGACACCTCTGACGCAGAAACGAAGACAAAACAAAACACGCGTAAACCTTCACCTCGTGTGTGGAACAAAGAAACGCTCCCTTCCCCCTCACGAGTGCTTTACCACACACACAGGCTCCAAGCAGACTTTCTCCGACACACAGAAAAAAGAGAAAAGTAACCCTGAGCTTCCGCCCACACACAGCTCACTCCCCCCTCTCTCTTTTTTTGTTACGTCTCTCCCAACGCGTCCCCCCTGAAGCGTTCACACGACATACAAAACACGGCTCAAACAAAGTTATTACAACGTCCTAAAACTAATGCGATCCCCGATCACATGAAATTTGGTAAACACTATGCTATTTCACTCATTTTCTCTCAAAGCTAAAGTAAGAAATGGGGTCCAGTTCAGGCCGCAGTCAACACTAGCCAGAGGAGTCCCGACCCTCAGCCCCTACAGACGTTTGTGAAACGCTATAGACCTAAGTCTCGTCAGACTTAAAGTTTTGGATGGCAAATCCCGCTGAATTTTGAGAGAAAACGTTGTCACCCACGTGACTTCCGGTAGGCCTTCAGCCGTCCACCGGCACAAGTCCACAAAACTTGTGAAAACTACCTAAAAATGACTAAGTAAGCATTCAGCGCTAAAACCGTCTGAATATCGTAATCCATCTCGTCAGAATTAACACGAATCACCGGAAGTTAGCTTAAATAAAACCATCTTTATTTTCCGGAGATGGCCGCATGCACACCAACAGAGGAATTTGAATTTAGTTTCAATTTGGTTTACGGCCGAATAGCCAGAAACTCCGGACCTTAAGGTCCAAACAGTTAACCAGCTTACCTGAAAGTAATGGGCCCAGTTCCTCTCTCTGTGTGTGCACCGCAAGCCACCTCGATCCAATTCAGTCTAGGCCGCATCGCCCCCTCGCCGCACGTCGGGTGTCACCATTTGTTGTGGATAGAATACCACGTCGTGTTCAAAACGGCTGAGGCGTC
>NC_056501.1:56967676-56967942 GCF_014905685.2 Nematolebias whitei | reverse complement strand
AGAAACCTTGGAGGCCGACTCTGGCGGCGTAGAAACCTTGGAGGCCGACTCTGGCGGCGTAGAAACCTTGGAGGCCGACTCTGGCGGCGTAGAAACCTTGGAGGCCGACTCTGGCGGCGTAGAAACCTTGGAGGCCGACTCTGGCGGCGTAGAAACCTTGGAGGCCGCGTCAGGCGGCGTAGGCGACGAGGAGGCCGCGTCTGGCAGCGACGACGGCGAGGAGGCCGCGTCCGGCGGCGTAGACGACTTGGAGGCCGCGTCCGGCG
>NC_056501.1:56966104-56967576 GCF_014905685.2 Nematolebias whitei | reverse complement strand
CGTAGACGACTTGGAGGTCGCGTCCGGCGGCGTAGACGACTTGGAGGCCGCGGCAGGCGGCGTTGACGACTTGGAGGCCGCGGCAGGCGGCGTTGACGACTTGGAGGCAGCGGCAGGCGGCGTTGACGACTTGGAGGCCGCGGCAGGCGGCGTTGACGACTTGGAGGCCGCGGCAGGCGGCGTAGACGACTTGGAGGCCGCGGCAGGCGGCGTAGGCAACTTGGAGACCGCGGCAGGCGGCGTAGACAACTTGGAGGCCACGGCAGGCGGCGTAGACAACTTGGAGGCCGCGGCAGGCGGCGATGACCACTTGGAGGCCGCGGCAGGCGGCGATGACCACTTGGAGACCGCGGCAGGCGGCGATGACCACTTGGAGGCCGCGTCAGGCGGCGTAGACGACGAGGAGACCTGCAGCTCTGCAGCAGACGGCGAAGAGACCTGGAGCTCTGCAGCAGACGGCGAAGAGACCTGGAGCTCTGCAGCAGACGGCGAAGAGACCTGGAGCTCTGCAGCAGACGGCGAAGAGACCTGGAGCTCTGCAGCAGACGACGTAGAGACCTTAGGTGCGGTGAAGTTGATGGGTGCTGGATGAGTGATGGTGACCTTGGGTGTGCTGAGTTTCCTAGTTTCTATTAATAATTTATTGTACTCGGGAGCTGAACGAGACCGGGCCATGAAAGCAAAAACTTCTCCATTAAAGAAAATATAACTCTTGAGCAGTCCGGGTTATTTTTAGCATTAGTAAATGAATCTAATAAAGACTGGTTTATAAATGCAAGATCCTGGGGTGAATATGTGACTGATGGGCAAGTGTCTTTAAGTGAGGGTGTAGAGTCAGGTGTCGCCCCCACCGAAAACCTGAGAGGTGGGGCGGCGGAACACGCCCCCACCGAGTCACTTGTAACATGCCCCATAGGTACGGACTGGCCGGGTTGGACAGCCGCGGCGCGATGCGACGGCGAGAGGCCGGACTCCGCCCCCACCAAGAACCTGGAGGGCGAGGCCACGGAATCCGCCCCTGTAACGTCAACCGGACCGGACCCGCCGAACCGAGCAGAAGTGGACCGGAGCCCCCGCGGGACGTCGGACCTCGCCCCCACCGAAAACCTGAGAGGTGAGGCGGCGGATCCGGCTCCCACAGAAACACCAGAACCAACTCTACAATTCTGCTCAGCCGACGAAACCGGCCCGGTCGCCGCGGGCTGCCCTCGGGACCGCTTCCTACCTCCCCGGCAACGACGGGTGAGTCGAGGGACCGGAACAAGACCGAACTCCTCCTCGATCTCTTCGTCCTCCCCCGACGTCCATCCCGAGTAGCCGGGCGAGGCGGACTGCACAAGCTGCAGCTAAACCTGCTGATAACACAGTTTCTGTACGCCCAATGCTGACTGACCCAGACATCATCCAACTTCAGAAGTTGGATCCTGCAATTAACTCGATGATGCTGTATCTGACTGACCCAGACAAATACA
>NC_056501.1:56963320-56966004 GCF_014905685.2 Nematolebias whitei | reverse complement strand
AGAGACAGAACAGCATCGTTGGTGTGGGACCCTTGGATCTCTACACCTTTAACTACCAGTGGTAGGTAGTGTTTGGTGGACTCTGACTGCTCCAGCTCACAGAGTAGGCTGTCTTGTTGGGTCAGAGTTTGGACCACCGGGTGGGTCTCTTTGGTTTCACATGATGTCAGAGGAGTACTCACCGGGCTTGTGTCCTCGGCTGAGGAGTCCTTTGCGCCTTCCGCGGTACCTGCTGTTAGGCAGTTTGTTTTACACTCCGGAGGCGTATCTATTGGCAGTGGTTTGCTCACTTTGGTCCACATCGTTTGATCACCATAATCTATAATCGCGTCGAAGCGATTTATAAAATCCTGGCCAACCAAAAATGGGAATGAGTCAACACGAGACACGTGTACCGGGTGGTACAGCGTCATTTTGCCAACCTGCATGTGAACCATTGCTACAGCTGTCAGGGTTGTCCTCTTCTCTGAGAGACCCTGCATTTCTATAGCACATTCAGAGAGAGGTATTATCCTGTTAACACCGGCAGCGGCTGTCC
This sequence comes from Nematolebias whitei, assembly GCF_014905685.2. Classification (NCBI taxonomy): domain Eukaryota; kingdom Metazoa; phylum Chordata; class Actinopteri; order Cyprinodontiformes; family Rivulidae; genus Nematolebias; species Nematolebias whitei. Next base: position 56,965,466 of record NC_056501.1, on the reverse strand, counting down.
TCAGCTCCTCGAACAGTTTAGCTGACATAATTGTTATGTCTGCCCCACCGTCCAGAAGTGCTTCGTGTGTGAGGACACCTTCGAGGGTCACTGACAGGTACGCCTTTTTGGCGACCCCCCTTCTGATAAAGTTACACAGAAACCTCTTGGGTTTTTTCTGACGCTTCTTCACACGTTCAGTCTTGTCTGTGTAATCTTGGTTTGTCTGAACCGTCATCACAGCAGTAGCTGTTTCTGAGTGTTCAGCTTACGATGACTCGTCATCGTTTGTGTGTGTGTTTACCCCCCCTTCGTCCGATGAGGGGTTGTTGGAGGCAACGACAGCAATGTCTTGGTGTGTTCCACCGACATCTGTAATGTTGTCATTCACGCCCTCAGATGCAATAGTGATCACATTACTGCATAGTGCTCCAGGTCGGATTCCCGTGTCAGTGTGTTTCAAAGTTTCTAACAACCTGCGTAGTTTCTCTGTCTCTTCCGAGCTCAGAGGTGTAGGGCCTTGTTTCTGGAACTTTTGTGATTTTTTCGCCTCGGTTCGTTTCGTCCGAGTTGGGGGACGGTCAGGTACGTCTTTTGGGGGTCCCTTTTCAGACTTCCCCTGATAATATGGGTCCTCTTGGTTCCCATATCTTTGCGTCCTACGCACACCCCATTTACGGTAATCACGTTCATCCTCTGAAAGAGGAGCTTTTTTGTCCCAGCATGCACCTTCATGACGCGGTTTGTTAGTTTGAAAAGACTGCTTTTTCTCACCTTTTTTAGGAGGAGGCGGCTAAGCACGCCGTCCTTCCAGTTCTAGGGAGTGGGATTTAACCTTTACACCAGGAAACACTTCTATGGGCGTCTTAGCATGAGAACATGCCTCAAACACATTCACAGCACACTGTTTAATCTCATTGATGGATTTTTTTCTGAAATTTGCCATCATTTGCACTGACGTTTTAAAGTCAGTGTGGAGATTTTTGCTGAAAACAAATTTAAAACCTTCTTCCTCCTCCATTCCGGTTTCATTTCTGTTACCAAAATAAGCTTGGAAGATTCTTTTGTAATAGACTTTTGGATGTTCATGCTTGCCCTGCGTGACCTTGTCAGCAGCTGGGAAACCAGCAGGTCCCGTGCAGGGGTCGTACTCTCTGATCAAAGTTTCACACAGTAGGTTGTAATCCCTTCTCGTTGCATCAGGTAGACACTCGATGAAGGTGAACACCTCTCTGTCCGAAGTGAGCCTTATCAGACTGACTTTATCCTCAACCGTAGCATTAGGATAACCACTCAGTCTGAATTCCAGGTCTTTCAGGTACGCTTTTGTTCCAGTTGAACCCATTGGTCCCGGTACAAAGCGTTGTACATATTCTGAGATTTTTTGCAAATCATCCATTGAAGGAGGAAGTATCAACGGTCTCTCTTGCGTGGTTGGTAGTACAAATTGGTGTAGGTCTGTCCCTATCACCCGAGATGAGGGTGGAGGTGTTTCTCTACCCACATGTGGAGGTGGCAGAATGGGATTAAGAGCAGGAGGTGCAACAAAATCTTTCTGTGGTGATGGCGGTTGGCCTGAACTCCGACCTTGATCTTCTTTGAGTTCCAGACAAACTCGCCCCACGTCAGAACTTTTATTTGTTGCTGCGGCTAGTTTCTCCTCACAAGCTTTCAGGCGTTCCAGTGATGTTTGACATTCACCTTGTAAACGCACACATTGTTGGAGTAATGCCGCTTTTTCCAGTCTGCATTCGTCCAGCTCTTTTGATGCGAGCTGCAACTGTTGTTGTAGCACACAGTTGTCTGAACACACAGCTTGGTACCGAAGCTCTTTATCTTTAATGACCTCCTCATATGATTGAGCTTGTAATGACAGCTGATTTTGTGAGAGCTCCCTCTCACCTTGCACCTCAACTGCACGTGTCTGTTCATCAAGTTTAGACTGTTCCATCAATTTGTCAAACATCTCCTTTTCAGTTGCATATGCGCTAGACAGCATGACATTTCGTGCAAGCTGATGATCCAATTCGTCTTTGAGAAGCAGAGAAATTTTTGCTAACCGTTCATGGCTCAGCTTCTTATTCTCTGCAACCATGGCACCTTTTGCCAAACTTCTCAGTTTTTCCGCTCTTTCAGTGTCATCAAGGTATTCTAACGGTGCACCAAT
>NC_056501.1:56957421-56963220 GCF_014905685.2 Nematolebias whitei | reverse complement strand
AAAGTGTCAGCTCCGCATGTGGTTTGTGATGGTGAGGCAATAACCAGGTTTTCATGATCAGTGCTGCATTGGCTATGACATGAATAAAACACTCATATATAACAGCATGACACATTGATAACAGATCAGGCTGACATGAGGATTTTTAAAAATACTGATGTGGGTTGCTGGATAAACTGCCTTTTCCAATTACTCATAGATGAAAAAGTATTTGGAACACAGAAATGTTGATATAAAATGAATAATGCTGGCCCCCAGGGCAAAAATATTTACTTTTTTCATTCATTTAACTTTTGTTTTTACAGGTTAGTCTCATTGAGTCACGAGGACTCATTTACAAGAGAGACCTGTACCAGAAACCTGACTTGGATTGAGTTTGCTACATGCTTTTTAAATTAAATATCTGTCTGCTTTCACCTATGAGTGAGATCATTTCAGCAGGTCTGGTTTGCCACAAGGGATGAAGTTTATTGAAATGATATTGGAGCTATGCTAAGTCATTTAGCTTTATAGTTTTAAAGTCTAGGTTGAATGTGCTAGTTTTCATAGTCTTACAACTACACCATTTAATATAGTTCTAGTTTGAATCATTCTGAAACTGTACATTAAGACTGACAGAGGTTTTTGGGGTTGATGTGTTATAAATTGTAGTAACACTAACTTTTCAGCTATAGCCTATAAAACTTTGGTGAAACAAATAGCCGTTTCAAAGGGAAGTCTGAAAACTGTTCTTAAAACAACTTATATAAGAAAGGGTTCTTAACAAACAGCTCATACAATGATTAGATCATTTGTTATACAAAATAATATCTTAGGTTTTTACATTTGTCACACAGTAAACAGAAAAACACTCCAGAGGCCTGTGTTGTTGAGTCTGTCTGACAAAGGGTTCAAGGTGAGCACGAGCTGCAGGTTGCCAGGCACTGTTGTGTTTTTGGGACGTTTGTTGTCAGCATTTAGGATCAGGGATGTCACAGTACACAAGACAACGATCTTACATCACCCAAAGCCAAATAATGTTAAAGACCTGCTGTCATGTTTAGGTCTTACAGGGTTTAGCAAATACCACATTCCTAATTATACAAGCCTCACCCAACCATTCAGGACACTAGTGAATGACAGAGGACCAGATTGAACTTTTTTAGATTTTTTACCTGGATTATTGAGCATGTATCAGGATATTTTTTCTTAGATATTTCTGAAACAGGACACTGTGAATGGTGTACTGCTCCAGAAAAAGGGTGAGAAAGAAAGGAACAGTGATTGGTGTACATTAGCATTATACTAAACAACGCAGAAGACCTTTTCAAAGATGGATGTTGTTGCAAGCACCCTGCTGAAAGCAGGATACGCAGTGGTTAGAAGAAATGGAACAGTGTGGAGGAGTCCGAACAGCAGACTTGCCACCACTGAGAATTAAGGATTAGATCATTTGTGTGTAAATAGGAATTCTTAAGTTTTTACTTTTGCAGAAATAACTTTTAATATATATACACGTATACAGCCAATCAGAAGCCAACAAACCACATTGTATTTGCACACAGCCTCTTACAAAAACAAGTAAAACTGCTTGAGATGTAGTTTTAGAACTAAAATATTTTATAATTGTAGATTCTAAGCTCACCTGGATAAAGACATTTTCCACATGTTTTAATGACTAAGGAGCTCCTACTAACAGCTGTACCTGTTTATCTTCCTTTGGAATGTGTACAGGAAGGTTCCAGAAGCTTCAAGGTCTACGGGGGACGCCCCTTGACCCAGCCGAATCCAAACACAGATCCTCAAAGTGGATTTGGTCAAAGGTGAATCTGTGTTCTTAAATACATTTGATTTGATTTGATTTGATTTGATTTGACTTGACTGGACTGAAAAGAAATTAAATTGGGTTTTCATGTATAGAGTATGCTAACCACATTTTTTACTACTCTTGTGCAGTCATGTATTGTAAACCTTTTTTCCTTGTTGTTGTTTCACCTGAACAGATCTGCCGCGAAGCAATGGCCGACCTGAATAAAATTAACTGATTTTGACTTTCTTTCATTATTCAGTGGAATTAAATATTTAATGTTGTATTGCACTGTTTTGACAATGATGTAACCAAAGAAAATATATATTTTCTGCGCAAGCGTTTAATAAGATTTTTCTCTACAGACTGAATGAGGTAAGAAGAATAAATTAATTATACTAATTAACTGTTTGTGCTAGGAATCTTGAGGAACCTGTTGGACTCAGGACCCTGGGGGCTCCCCTGTCACCTGGCTTGGAGAACTGAAACCAGACTGGGTCTGGCATGTTGTTTTCTGGGAAGGTTTTCTATTGTTGTGGTGATTCATCTCTGCTAAACTGGTATGGGAACTAACATATGTGGGCAGGGTCCTATTCTTTTGTTTGTCTCTTTGTGCTATTTTCTGATTCTATCCAGCTCTGCAGGTGAACACCACAGGGATGACTTCCAGGTGTATCAAGCAGGCCGAAAGAATTTGACCCCACCTAGGAGACTGGGTTTTTGTCAAGGACCTCTGCCAGAAGCATTGGAAGTCGAAATGCTGACTGAAACCATTCCAGGTCCTGCTGACAACACATGTAGCTGATTTAAAGATCACGAAGAGGACTACTTGGATTCATGCCAGCCACTGCAGACGGTTCTTGGGTCCACCACCAGACTAGCTGAAGAAGAACCATGGACTGCCCTCTCAACCACAGGGCAGAATAATTCCTGAGGACAAGTGATATGAAGACCCACACTGTATCGAGACCAGTGACTCGATAAGTCCAGAAAGCCCCAATACACCCCTTCTAGCCCACTTTGCCAGGGCAAGTGGCCTGACACAAAATAGTCAGAGGCTAACAAAAGGAGAACGGAGTCTCCAAGCCCTGGCACACACACACAGACACACACACACACTCACACAAACAAACACAGACACAAACAAAAAACAAACAAAAAAACACTGAACCGAACTCTCTGCCCCTCGTCGACAGAAGACGGACATACTACATATCGGATTCCCAACACACACACGCCACCTTACTTGTTGAAACACGCTGATAAGAGACTTTGACACACATGAAGACATCTCCGCGATCCTAGTAATTGTATATCGCTGAGCATCAAAGGATCCCTCACCTGGGCGGGCCTTCCCAACACATCGAAGCGCAGAAACACCGAGGGAGAAATTTAAAATTGTGGTGGTTGTCTTTTATTTGGTCATTTTGGGAGAACAGAGTACAAACGTTTTTATTAAAAAAAGGCTCACAACGAATACTAGAGAAAAAACATTTTCCTGTTTTCAAATACAATGGGTTTGCTACAAAATCACTGGAGAGTCACCTTGGTTATGGAGATTTTAGTAGGGATAATATGGGGCATTATTTTCTTGTGTGATTTTTTACATGGGAATAAACCTTTCCGGGAATTATGATAGTTTGTGGTTATTTCATTCCATCTATAAAATCATCAAACACTGAATTATGTTTTGTTAGAAAAGGAGTTCAGAGTACTTAGAGGGAATGATCTGTTCTACATTTGTAAAAGATGCTGAGTGGGCCATTGCAGGCTGTCGTCATAAGGGGCGTGAGGCGATGTCGTGTTTTCCTTCCACAATGACAGAAACAAACCATCAGCCCTGGAAGGTTTTTCCACGGCATTCACCCAACATCCAAGGAAATAAAGCACAAATACTAGCCTTATACATGTCATCCTTACTCTAAGGATGAAAAGTAATCTTATTATTTTGAATGCATAGCTTAATGTTTATACCTTTCTGGGTTGGCCTCTTTTGGAGGAGGCCAAAAGGGGGAATTGTGGAAATGGGAAATTACTTATTTACTTATGGTGGGTTTAAAGTCAATTAAATTAATCAGTCTATGGTGTTTACTCCCTTTTCATTCTAGATGTGTTGTCACATAGAGACAAGGTGGGTGTGGTAGTATGACGTAATTTGTTTTGGACAACGAGTAATGTGGGGTAACTTGTTTTGAACAAAGACGGGTGTGGGGTTTCACATTCTAGGGGCAGTTAGAAACTCTCCCAAAAGATACAGATAGTTAAACCATTTCATCACTCTGAGGAGAAGGGGCATAGGAGGAGCTCAATGTCATGGCAACAGTATGAGTGAGCAGATGATTATCCAATTGAAAGAAGATCCTCCCCCAAAGGGGGACAGGCTTAGGAAAGGTTTATAACATTGTGTAATGAGGAAGTAAAGTTACACACTCCTGGGTAGCCATCTTTAATGACCTCAAGGTGATGTACTCTGTCTGTCTCCTGAAATGCATTTCAGTCTGTGTTCTGTTTTTCTGTTTTGTATTGTGCTTTAACTTTGTTTAAAATAAATCCTATTAAACTTAGGTGAAGTCTCCGGAGCAGTACCTGTCCGATCAAATGAACACGCAGAGGGAAAACTGGTCTCCCTCAACAGTAGTAATTTCAATTCAACCTTTATTTATACAGGTTGTCAGTCTCATTGAGCCTTGTCATTTACAAGAGAGACCTCCATCCATCCATCCATCCATTACCTTTTACCCACTTCTTCCATACCCACTTCTTCCATTTTTGGGTCACGAGGGTCGCCGGTGCCCATGTCCAGCAATCACTGTGCGAGGGGCGGGGTGCACCCTGGACAGGTCGCAAGTCCATCACAGGACCACATAGAGACAAACAAGACAAACAACCATTCACTCTCTCACTCACACCTAGGGACAATTTAGAGTCACCAATCAGCCTAACATACATGTTTTTGGTCAGTGGGAGAAAACCCATGCATGCACAGAGAGAACATGCAAACTCCACCTAGATAGGCCCTCGGACCGGGATTTGAACCAGGGACCTGCTCGCTGAGAGGCAGCAGCTCCCCCAGTTGTGCCACCGTGCTGCACAAGAGAGACCTGTTTTTAATCAATTTAATCAAATGTTTACAATGTTTAACAACCTGTTAAAATACACCAAAAGGTAAAAAATGGCACCTCGTTTATTCCAATTCTGGGGGAGGACACCTCCCCACCCCCACCCCCACTGCCAGACCGCCTGCTGTTTTTGTTCTGGCATCAATTGGTTTACAAATTAAGCCCTGCTTACATTGCTCTACTTTCCAAGTTTATATGTATATTTTTTTTTCTATCATTCATGTGTTTTTCTTTGCCTTGCTCCAAACAGAAACTACACCTGGACCATTTCCTGTGTGTCTGTCCTGTGCCCTCAGAGGCAGAAGACACTCAGTCTGAACCTGGAGGTTTCTTCCAGTCCAGAGGAAGCCATTCTTTTCTATGGTCACCTCTGTGCTGCTCAGGATGTACTGTATATGAATTGATCGTGTTATAACTGCAAATAAATTCAATGAAATTAGGTTTGAATCTGTATCTGAATATAATATCATTAACCTGAACTGAACAATAAAATAAAAAACAAATAAAGCAGCTTTAAATGTTGTCAATAAACCTGGTGTCTGTAGCGATGGTGCATAACAGACGACCAGCTTTAATAAAGGTGAAGCCTGATCAAAGTTCTCCTCAGCAGCTGAGAACAGAAGGACTGAACTCCTGCTTTAAAAATCAAGCTAAAGATGATAATGTGTAACCAAAGCTGTTTTACTGTTTTACTAATAATCAACAAATAATCAACTAATGGAAGTATTGATCTTTAAGAAATTGTATAATCTTTTGTATGATTGTGTGATTTACTTTTACTTGTGAAGTGGTAAAGTTGAAGAGCAGTGCTCAGGCCTCATGTAACAGTGAACAAGTCTGAACATGCTGTTGGATTTAATATTTTATACATTTTTATAATTCCTATCAAGCACT
>NC_056501.1:56939957-56957411 GCF_014905685.2 Nematolebias whitei | reverse complement strand
GACGCCTCAGCCGTTTTGAACACGACGTGGTATTCTATCCACAACAATGCCCACCTAGGACAAGCCTGGGCCTGCCTCGAGCAGTAGAAAAGGAACAAGAAGTCATGGAGTTCAAACTCAGCTCATCTCATGATGACGCATCGTTGAGCAAAACAAAGTTCTGGAAAGTACCAAGAAAACTGGTCTGAACCGGTTGAGGTGCAAAACAGCAGATGAGTTACTGGAAAAGAGATGATGTAATTTTCCATAACCCCTCCTTAAGAGGAGGAGGGAAAAAGGGGTCTTTAAATACAGACTGAACAGATTAAACTTGGTCAATGCAGAGTCGAAGCTGAACTGGAGAGCCGAGCAGAGGGAATTACAGGCAAGAGGCAGCTCGTCGGATCAGAAGGAGCCCAAAAAGGAGTTGGATTTTACCAGTTTCGAGACGATGTTGGAAGTTAATTCTTTTCTTCACCGAGATGGGATTGGATTTAAGCTTTCGTTCATCGATACTTAAACTGGATGAGCTTCCTACTTCTATTAATAGCTTGACCTGGGCCCGTCCAAAAATTCTGATCCTCTAATTTGGGATAGCTGTGCTTGTCTTCGAGGTTCGGCCGGTATCTCTCTCCTAGAGAACTGGAAATATGCCCTTACCATCACAGTGACTCACTAAGGGTCGCCTCAAAATCATGGTAAGCGGACGACCTCATTCTTACTCTGCTCTGATTAAATTGTTTCATCAAATTGGAAGAACAGCATACAGAATAAATTTGGGAGTACTGAATTGGTTACTGGTGAGAATTGCTCGAAGGTGCTTCTGGTTCATGAGGGAGTTGAGGGAGAACATCTTTTGGCTTGATTTGTGAAAGGTTTATGTGAAGGCAGTATCTATAAATCCTCAAGGGCTCTTGAAGTTTAGAATTCCACAGATAGTAGTCATCGCCTCACTTAGGGAAGAAAGTGTATCCTATGTACTCATGAAATTTAATCATTATAAAATTGTGCCTGATGCTGTATCCCCTGCTAAAACTATTGATTAAAGCAACGCAAAATGAATAATTCTGGACTATTATTTCACCCTTAATGAACAAAAACATGGTAATGCTTGGTTCACTTAACAACACCAATAAAGGAGGTTTTGACAGGTTTATTAGCTACAGAGTGACAACACCCTTGTGCCCAATTCCAGGGCCCTAAAAATTACCAGAACAGTTAACAATTGCAACGCTAAAGTGAGAGGTGAGCGGCCACAACGCGAGTTTCTCTGGACCAGAAGATCCCTCCCTGCTGCTTGGAGGTTCGAGGTAACAGAGTGAGATCAGGGTGTGACTCACGGATTTAAGGTCGTTAATATTCTGGATGAATCACCTCGTCGCAGCCTTAATGAGGCTACTTTAGACAGCTACAGGTAATACCATGGCGCTGAAGTAAGCTTCCGGACCCCTTGGAGGAGAGGCTGCAAGCAAAGGTGCTTATCGCTACTTCCAGTGGTTACCTTTGCTTATCGGAAAGCAGACAATGTAAAGTTGATAGTTTGTTTCTATTAAGGTGAGATCTTTAGCAGGTTTTCCTTCTCAGCTTACCATCTGCATTTTCCCCAAGCCTCTCCTCCTCATCTTCATCCTCCAGGTCTCCAGTTCGGCAGCGATAACCCTTCTTCTTCAGCAGATGGCAGATGAGGAAGCCCAGCAGTCCAGTCAGGAAGAAGAGAAAGACCACCAAAAATATCATGTAGGGAGGGGGAGACTCCCCCATCCCAGAAGCCTCCAGTTCTGTCATGATTTGACTTTAACCTGAGGACCAAGCAAATGTGTTAGTTAATAATACTGACATCCTTCACCAAAGACAGCATGTTGTGGAACACAACCCATTTCAGAGGCCAACACATCAGTCTAACAAGAATACAATAAATGGACTGTACTTATATAGCTCATTTCTATCTGATCAAGATACTCAAAGAATTTTCTAACACAATCTGTGTCCTCATTTACCCATTCATATAGCATTCTACTGTATACAAAGAATAATCAATGGGACACAAATCAGAGGCAATGAGGGTGTAGTGTCTTGCCCAGGAACACTTCGGCATGTGGAATGCTGAAGGTGGAATCAAACCCCCAACTCTAGCATTGGAGGACAAATGCTGTAACCACTAAGCCACAGCCACCATCAGTATACAGTAATAATACAGCATACAGCACATTACACACCTGTCAACAAATTATTATACAGCAGTACAACATTTATAGCAATAACCAATTAAAGCTGCAAGCAGCATTGGAGGCCCTCGCAGCAAAGTGCCGTTCCGGCCTTACGGTGACAGCGGGAGCTCCAGCTAGTCCACCCAGTCGCAATCGCAAATGTCTTGTGTCAATCCTGCACGCGTTCACCACGGGGCGCATTTCCCGAATCTTCGACATCGCCTTCCGTCCATGTCGTTACTTGTCCAGCTACAGGTCTTGCAGTATAGGCGAAATCTGACCTTCCAAACATGAATTATGGTGACTTCCTGTTTTGTTGCGAATGTTTGACAAGCACTTACTTTATGCTTTTCAAAATGTTATGTGTGGTGTTTTGCTTTCCCGAGTGAGGGTGACTCTACTAGGGGCGTGAAGCCCCTGACAGCATAGCTCCTAGGATCATTGGGAAACTTAAACCCCTCCACCACGGTAAAGTGGCAGCCCAGGGAGGGGTATGAGTCATATGTTAAACCACAATATCAATGTGTCTAGACGTGGTGACTGATTATGCACAAAAATTCTGGTTCAGATTGGATGATTTATCACTGACATATAACTGTTTGAATAATCTAGGGGGCGCACTTGAGTTAAATGCTAAAGAACAATATCAAATCTGGTACATATTGGATAATATTTCACTGAGATATAACTGTTGGCATAATCTAGTGGATGCACTGGAGTCAAAAGTTAAACAACAATACCAATTCAATTCAATTCAGTTTATTTATATAGCGCCAAATCACAACAAAGTTGTCTCAGGGCACTTTACAGAAACATTCACATACATAAAAGCCAATTAGTAGTTCTCTATCTAAGGAATCCAGCAGACAAGATGAATCTTGGCTTCGATGCAGTCTCCCATCCTGAGCAAGCACAGTGGCAACAGTGGAAAGGAAAAACTCCCTTTTAAAAGGAAGAAACCTCCAGCAGAACCAGGCTCAGGACAAGCGGCCATCTGCTTTGACCGGCTGGTTGAGAGGACAGGGAGGAGAGACAGACGAACACAGAATGGTAGGTCCAGGTATAAGTCCAGGTGTATCTGAAAGACAAAAAAACACATGTTAAGGATAGAACAAATAATTACAAATACAAAACAGGTTGAGCAGAGTAAGTAAAGACAGAAGTATAGTGAAAATTGTGGTCAGTTTGTCCTCCAGCAGTCTAAGCCTATAGCAGCATAACTAAGGGACAGCTCAGGAAACCCAAGCCAACACTAACTATAGGATTTAGCAAAAAGGAAAGTCTTAAGCCTACTTTTAAAACTGGATAATGTGTCAGCCTCACGGACAGAGATTGGCAGTTGGTTCCACAAGAGAGGAGCCCGATAACTAAAAGATCTGCCTCCCATTCTGTTTTTGTAAATTCTAGGAACCACAAGTAAACCTGCAGGCTGAGAGCGAAGTGCTCTGTTAGGAAAATATGGAACAATATGATCTGTAATATAAGATGGAGCCAGGTTGTTGACAGCTTTGTAGGTTATAAGTAAGACTCCGGTTAAGACTCTAGCAGCAGCATTTTGGATCAACTGAAGACGTTTTAAAGAAGTATTTGGACATCTGGATAATAAACCATTGCAATAGTCCAGTCCAGACGTGACAAATGCATGGACCAGTTTTTCTGCATAATTTTTAGATGAGATGTTTCTAATTTTAGCGATATTACGCAGATGGAAGAAGGCAGTTCTAGTAATGTTTTTAATGTGGGGGATAAAAAAACATGTCCTGATCAAAAATAACACCAAGATTTTTAACATTAGAGCTGGAGGACAGATTAATGCCATCTAAGGAGGGAGAAAGACTGAAAAATTCATTCCTAAGGTGCTCAGGTCCAAAAACCAAAACCTCAGTTTTGTCTGTGTTCAACAGGAGAAAATTAAGAGTCATCCAGGTTTTTATGTCTTTAAGACATGCTTGTAGTCTAAGTAGCTGATATGATTCATTGGGTTTAATGGACAAAAATAATTGTGTGTCATCAGCATAACAATGGAAATTTATCCCATGCTGTTTAATAACTTTACCTAATGGAAGCATATATAAAGTAAAGAGTATTGGGCCAAGCACTGAGCCCTGAGGAACTCCATGATTAACTTTGGTGTATGAAGAAGATTTATTATTTACATTTACAAACTGGAATCTGTCAGATAGATATGATTTAAACCACTTTAGAGCCGTTCCTGTAATCCCAATATCATATTCAAGCCTCTGTAGTAAAATATTGTGATCAACTGTACCAAATGTAGCACTGAGGTCTAACAGGACCAGTATAGACACAAGTCCATTGTCTGAGGCCATGAGAATATCATTAGTGACTTTTACTAGTGCTGTTTCTGTGCTATGATGAGCTCTAAACCCTGACTGAAACTCTTCAAACAGATTATTTCTTTGTAGATGTTCACGCAACTGACCTGCAACAATTTTCTCTAGAATTTTTGTGATGAAAGTTAGATTAGATATAGGTCTGTAGTTGGCCAGAATTTCTGAATCAAGATCAGACTTTTTAAGTAAAGGTTTAATTACAGCAACCTTAAAACGCTGTGGTACATAACCATCCATTAAAGACAAATTAAGTAGATCCAAAATGTGGACATTAATTAGGGGGAATACCTCTTTAAACAGTCTGGTTGGGATGGGATCTAGCAGGCATGTGGATGGTTTGGATGAGGTTATTATTTTTGACCATTCAGAGAGCTCAACAGGACAAAAACTGTCCAAACATAAATCAGGCTCTAGTGAAATTTTTAAAGTTGTCTCATTTGACAGGAGACTAGAGATAGTAGAAGGAAGGATGGATTGAATTTTCTCTCTAATTGAAATAATTTTATTTATAAAGAATCTCATGAAGTCATCACTACTTATAGTTGTAGAGATACATGGTTCAACAGAAATGGGACTTTTAGTTAGTCTAGCACTAGTACTAAACAGAAACCTAGGGTTATTTTTATTCTCCTCTATTAAAGATGAGTAATATAAAGTTCTAGCTTTAAGGAGCTTTTTTATATGTTAGCAGACTATCTTTCCAAGTTAAATAAAATTCTTCAACATTAGTAGAGCGCCATTTTCTCTCCTGGTTTCTAGATGCCTGCTTTAAAGTACATAACTCAGAATTGAACCAAGGAGCCAGATTTCTCTGACTGATTACTTTCTTTTTCATTGGAGCAATTTTATCAAGTGAAGTTTGCACTGAAGTTGTAAGATGATCAACTAGATGATCTAAGTCACCGTTCTCTGATGCATTACCCTGCAAGACAGAGGAAAACATTGATGGAAGAGACTGTTTAAATTTGGTTACAGCAAAGTGTGTCTATAAGTGTTCACTAATCACGTACCCAAAATCTGGCCTAGATCGGATGATATATCACTGAGATCTAACTGATTAAATAATCTAGGGGTACACTTGAGTCATATGTTAAAGAACAATACCAATGTGTCTATAAGTGCTCACTGATCACGCACAATAAATCTGGTACATATTGGATGATATTTCAATGAAATATAACTGTTGGAATAATGTAGAGGGTCGCTAGAGTCAAAAGTTAAAAACAATACCAATGTGTCTCTAAGTGTTCACTAATTACGCACCCAAAATCTGGTTTAGGTCAGATGATATATCACTGAGATATAACTTTTGGAATAATCTAGGGGGCGCACTCAAGTCAAATGTTAAATAACTACACAAATATATTTAGAAGTGCTCACTGATCACGCACCAAAAATCTGGTGCAGCTCGGATAATATATCATTGAGCTATAACAGTTTGAATAATGTAGGGGGCTGTAATGAGATAATATGCGTCTGATATTATCCTTTATTTAAACGGATTCTTTCATTTTTCTGGACTAAGTCATATCGTGCTTTGTGGAGTAAATGTGGACAGAGACGTGTTTAAATTTCTGACTCACCAATAACAGTGGGTCGTTTATTTTAAACGATTTAAAAACACATCACACATTTACATTAATTGGCAGATTGATTACAATTAACACAGCTTAATTTATGAGCTTTGCAATGAGAAATCATACGGCCATGATATCTCACTTGCAGTTTTGAACAACAGAAATTTCTGAAGATATCTGGATTAATTACTGGCAAGATAGAAGTTTAAAGATGGGAAAATGAAGGAGTTTAAATGGAGAGAAAATGGATGAGGGAAAAGTGTGTTAATAACGAACGGCACCCTCCTTTCGACCCAGCTCCCCTCGGTACACTTCGGTAGTGGAAATCGACTCTTTACCTTGCAGAAGATATCTCAGCTTCGGTGTAGAGTTCTCTTTCAACGTTACCATTTCAGCGTCTCCGTAGGATAGCAGAGAAACGTCCGGAGTAGTGACGGTACTTCGTTCAACAGCACGCTCACCTCCCGGGTGGACTCACATGAGCTGTGAGCCCGTCAGAGTTCCACTCAGATGTGGAAGATTCCATAATCCCCACGAGACTCGGAAGAACTCCCAACTAACTCCAGCCCTTCAGAACTTTCGTTCGGTTCTGCTCCCAGAACTTCTGTTCTTCCCCAGAACTTTGAACTGACTGGAACTAGGAAGTGTCGACTTTTTAAAGAGTTCGCTTCCGGTCCCTTTTTGGGAAATCCTGATTGGTTGAAAGAACCAACAGGGGTGTGGTTTTAGTGACGTAAGAGGTTACTACAAGTCAGAAAAACAGTGAGATGTTTTTGGAACAGACAGAGAAATGTTTTTGGAACAGACAGAGAAATGTTTAGGCGAGATGACAGACCACAGGTGCCAGCTTCTTATTTCTGTCTGAGAGGTTTTAAAAACATGACAGTTCGTTCCAATAAACTTGTTTGCGACTGTCTCCGACTTTTGACCGACATCACTCCTTCTCATTTCAGACAGAAGATCAAAAAATGCATGATTACTCTGTAGCAGACATTAACTTGATTTCTACTTTGAATGAGGATTAAAAAATCATTAATACTGTTTCACAGTTGATTTAAAATGAGTAGTTCACTTCAACATTTAAAAATGATTTGAACTAAACACAATTTGATTATCAAGATATTGTAAAATAGTAATGATAATATAAAAAGAGAGTGTTCTTTCAATTGATTAGTTTAGGATACAAATTAGAAAGTCTCTGGATGAGCTTAATTTGTATTTCTGGATTCAAATCAATGAAACAACAGTTCCTGTCCCATGAAGGTCCTCAGGGTCAGGTTTTGACCTGAGGCTTAGTTCACTACAGTCCCCCCTTTGGAAATCATCGCCTGTCCATGGGGATGAATTCCAACATGAACTTACGCCTCGGAATGTCATTGAGCTTGATGTAATCCAGCAAGAGGAAAACAAAAGTCAAAGAAGGTAATCCCACAACGGTTTAAGTAATTCCATAATGTTGTTGGTAATTCCATAATGTTGTTGGTAATTCCATAATGTTATTGGTAATTCCATTGTAGCAATGCTTTAACCCCTTGGAAACAAAGTCTGTAATCCATTGGAAAAAGTCATATAATCCACAACGATAAATCCACAACGAATGGAGGTGTTGATTGATCAGCATACAGAGGGGTTCCCTTCGATTGAACTGAAGATGCGGCCACTGGATGAAGAGTGGAGACCAACGTCAGGATTGCAGGTCTCCTCCAGCGAAGGTCGTCGCTGGGTGACGTCCAGTCGGTGCCGTTCTGGTTCAATGTGTCATGCAATTATGTGGTTTAAGGTGGGCTTATGAAGGGGATTTTACATAAGGCCTTAACCTATATGCACCTGGTGTGTAAGCTATTATGATTGGGAACAGCTACAGCTACCAGTTAAGGGGTGGAACATGCTGAAAAGGGTAGTTATAGGGGTCTATACCTATAGAAGGGTGTTCCCACACACTTTGATTATCAAGATATTGTAAAATAGTAATGATAATATAAAAAGAGAGTGTTCTTTCAATTGATTAGTTTAGGATACAAATTAGAAAGTCGCTGGATGAGCTTAATTTGTATTTCTGGATTCAAATCAATGAAATAACAGTTCCTGTCCCATGAAGGTCCTCAGGGTCAGGTTTTGACCTGAGGCTTAGTTCACTACAGGGCGCACTTGAGTTAAATGTTAAACACCAATACCAATGTGTCTAGAAATGCTCACAGATGACGCACCAAAAATCTGTTGTGGATAGGATGATGTGTCATTGAGATATAACAGTTGGAATAATCTAGGGGGTGCACTAGAGTCATGTTAAACCACAATATCATTGTGTCTAAAAGTCCTCACTTATGACGCACAATAAACCTGGCTCAGATCGGATATTGTATGACTGAGCTATAACTATAGGAATAATGTTAGTGGTGCTTTGGAGGCCATTGGCCACTTATCATGGATACCTGTTCAAGAGGCGGATAATGATCAAGCATAGTGATTTTGATGCACCTTGGATGAAATCTGTGCAATTTAGAGCAAAACGTATTGCAACGGTGTCACTTCTTAATTTGACGCGCCTCCATGCCCATATCCTCAAGCAAAAACTGTTTGTGCTTTAAATCAAGTCAGACCATATTATCTGTCTTCTAACACAGGATCATCCTGATTAGGTCAATGGTGTCAAAAAGGGAGCATTCCTAGTTAAAAAAGACTTGCTGTTCTGACGGGGCGGGGCTTTGCTGACGTCAAAATATGACCAAAGTGGATCGTCGGACATCCAACAGGGATGAGTCATGCCAAATTTCGTGCATTTTGGTTTTTCAATGTGAATTTTATAGTGTTAGGAAATTTATGGCGTGGAGCAAAACTTTGACGCCTGGCCGTGGCCCTTTAACATATACGAAAACGCAAGCTTTAGATAACTGTTACTCTCCAAGGTATTAAAGGCATATCAACCAAGTTTGAAGGCAATCCTTCAAACTTGCTAGGAGTTTGTTAAAATTCTCAAGTCAAAACACCCAAAAATAACCCTTTGACCCAAAATGGCCAACTTCCTGTTGGCTTCGCACCAGGGCTCCAAGAGACTTTTTCATAGGTCCTGAGAAGATACAGATGTTCACTGGGTTTCAGAATTATTGGTCCAAAAATGGTTTGGGGCTGAGGTTTTAAGATATTCTAGGGGGCGCTGTGGAGGCTATTGGGCACTTGTCATGGCTTCCTGTTCAAGGGGTGCATAATGATCAATCGTACTGATTTTGGTGCATCTCGCTTCAAAACTGTGGAAATTAGAGCCAAACGTATGGAGACTGCATTACATCTTACTTTGCCACGTCACGACGCCCACATGCTCCACCCAAAACTGTCAGTGTTGTAAAGCAAGTTACACCAACATGTCTTTGGTCACTGGACACACTATCATGCTGATCAGGTAACAGGGGTCAGATAGGGATCGTTCAACGTAAAACTTTATACTTCCTGTTGTCAGGGGGCATGGCTTAAGTGATGTCATGATTTGACCATTCAGTCTTGCAGGGGACCATATGTGGATCAATCACTGAAGGTTTGGTGTCTCAGACAGTTTTCGTGTAGGAGCTATTAGTGTTTTGTTTTTCATGGCGAGATGTCAAACGTTGAGGTCTGGCCCCGCCCCTTCAGCATGCTCCGAAACAAACTGTTTCGATAACTTTGCGTCCCCCATGCGTTTTGACCAAAATGGCCAAGTTTGAAACCGATTGAGCGAAATCCCTAGGAGGAGTTTGTTCAAATGCAGAGGTTGTAAATTGCCAAAAAGGTGTGGAAATTGGGACGGCATTCCAAAATGGACGCCTTCCTGTTTATCATACAACGTTGGTGCCTGAGGATCTTCTGTACATCTTGAGGAATTGGACAAATGTCTAGACGTGGTGACTGATTATGCACAAAAACTCTGGTACAGATTGGATGATTTATCATTTTTAGCACTTTGAGATTTTTGTTAATGAAAAGTGCATTACAAATTAAATTCATTATTATTATTATTATTATTATCACTGATATATAACTGTTTGAATAATCTAGGGGGCGCACTTGAGTCAAATGCTAAAGAACAATATCAAATCTGGCACATATTGGACGATATTTCACTGAGATATAACTGTTGGAATAATCTAGAAGGTGCACTGGAGTCAAAAGTTAAACAACAATACCAGTGTGTCTATAAGTGCTCACTAATCACGTACCCAAAATCTGGCCTAGATCGGATAATATATCACTGAGATCTAACTGATTAAATAATCTAGGGGGTGCACTTAAGTCATATGTTAAACCACAATATCAATGTGTCTAGACGTGCTCACTGATTATGCATAAAAATCTGGTTCCGATCGGCTGATGTATCACTGAGATATAACTGTTGGAATAATGTAGGAGGCGCACTTGAGTCATATGTTAAAGAACAATACCAATGTGTCTATATGTGCTCACTGATCACGCACAATAAATCTGATACATATTGGATGATATTTCACTGAAATATAACTGTTGGAATAATGTAGAGGGTCACTGGAGTCAAAAATTAAAAACAATACCAATGTGTCTTTAAGTGGTCACTAATTACACACCCAAAATCTGGTTCAGATCAGATGATATATCACTGAGATATAACTTTTGGAATAATCTAGGGGGCACACTCAAGTCAAATGTTAAATAACTACACAAATATATATATATATATATATATATATATATATAAGTGCTCACTGATCACGCACCAAAAATCTGGTGCAGCTCGGATAATATATATTTGAGCTATAACAGTTTGAATAATGTAGGGGGCGCACTTGAGTTAAATGTTAAACAACAATACCAATGTGTCTAGAAATGCTCACAGATGACGCACCAAAAATCTGTTGTGAATAGGATGATGTGTCATTGAGATATAACTGTTGGAATAATCTAGGGGGCGCACTAGAGTCATATGTTAAAACACAATATCAATGTGTCTAAAAGTCCTCACTTATGACTAGGGATGGGGCCGATCCAATCCAGTATCCATATCGGCCTCTGATACCAGCATAATTTACGTATCGGATTTTTCTGATCCACGTGCCGATATTTCCGATCCATGATGCAAGTTGGCTTCAAACTATGGAATGGATTTCCTGAACGGAGGCGTGTCTCATGAAGCCAGAGTAATAAGACCCGCCTCACATTCAGGAAATCCAGTTCATAGTTTGCAGCCAGCTACAACGTGAGGGCTGAGTTAGCAGCACTGTGGCTAACAGCTAACCAACTTTCTATCTAAACATGTCTGCTGTGTGGAAGTATTTTACACTAAACACCACAAAACAAGATAGCAATGTGCAGTGTCTGCAGAGCCATAGCGCCACACTAAACCGCGGTAAAGTTAATTTTACATTGGACATTCGAACTCCGTGGCTTCAGCGGGGCGCTACTCTCGTTGAATACAAAAGAGGCGACTCGACCTCGGCCAGCCGCGTCCAATCTGCCCCGCTCAGTCTGCCCGTCTCTGAGGAGGGACAGACTGAGCGTGGCTGCCCCAAATCAGGCTGCTTGCTTCGGATTGAACAAGAAGAAGACATCGCTGAAACCATGGAGCTCTAATGTTTACAGAGAAGCTGTTAAACTGTAAGGTGTTTATTGGACAGGAATTGAAAACAGGAAATGTCTCTGGGTGGAGAAAACAGTCTATAAATGTTGGAAGAACCTTGAGACGCATCAGAATTGTACAGGAGGCCTCTGAATTCAGGTAATATAAAACAATTCTCTCTTGTTCACATATTTTGAAGTCTGTAAGAATAAAGACATTGTTTAATTCTGACATAAATGTGTGTTCCTTCCGAGCAAACGATCCGGGCAGGGGAGAGGAGTAGAGATCTTTGTTTCCCTTTACATGATGAAGCCTTCCGGACCGAAGGCGAAATGTTTCAGCACACACAAAAAAAAAGAAATGTCCAGATGACCTGACAGAAAAATGTTGGATTGTATACCTGGATTATTGAGCATGGACTTTGTTGTTTTCAACCAGTTTGACAAGACTGTCAACAAGGAAGAGGGCCGGCAATGGAGGAGGGGGCGTACCAAAGAGACCATCTTATCACAAGCAGAACTGGTTTGTTCCACTTTGGAGTAAGCTGTTGGGGGAAGAATCAGTTTTGTGTTGTGTGTTTCCTTGACTAATGAAGCCTTCCGGACCAAAGGCGAAACGTTTCAGCACAAAAAAAAGAAGAAATGTCCAGATGACCTGACTGAAAAATGTTGGATTGTATACCTGGATTATTGAGTATGGACTTTGTTATGTAAATGAACATATATCTGTGAGATATTATTCATAAATTAAACGGATTCTTTCATTTTTCTGGACTGAGTAATATCGTGCCTTGAATAATTAAATGTGACGTGAGACGTTAATTTTCTTTGACCCATCAAAATGAATGCGGTCATTTATTAACAGAATCAAAGTTTAACATCAAACATTTACATTAATTTGGCAACATTGATTTCAACAACAGCTTAATTAATTAGCTTTACAATCAGAAACCATACGGCCATGGTATCTGGGTCAGCTTTACAACAGACATTTCTGAAAATATCTGGATTAATTACTGGCAGATAGAAGAGTTTTAAAGATGGGAAATGAAGGAGTTTAAATGGAGAGGGAAAGATGGATGAGGGAATATGTGTCTGTATAAGATGTAGGTCTGTAGACCAGAACGACAACACGCTCCTTTGGACCCAACTTATCCCACGGTACACTTCGCAGTTGAAGATCGACTCTTTACCTTGCAGACGATAGTTCGGCCTTGGTGTAGAGTTCTCTTTCAACGCTTTCCAGCGTCTCCGTAAGGATAGCAGAGAACCGTTCGGAGTAGTGACGGTACTTCGTTCGACAGCAGCTCACCTCTGAGTGGGCTCGCATGAGCTGTGAGTCCGTCAGAGGTTCCACTCAGATGTGGAAGATTCCATAATCCCCACGAGACTCGGAACTTTGTTCTGCGTTCCGAACTGCATTCTCCGTTCTACATTCCAGCATTCTGCATTCTGCATTCTGCATGGAACTAGGAAGTGTTGAACCTTTTAAAGAGGTCACTTCCGGTTCCTCTGAGAACTTCCTGATTGGTCGAATCGAACCAACAGGGGGTGGTTTTAGGGATGTAAGAGGTTATTAAAAGTCAAGGAGAAAGATTAGGTTGTTTTAAGAACAGACAGAAAGATGTTTTGAAGAACCGAGACTTTTAGGTGCCAGTCCTCTTTTATCTATCTGAAAAAGTTAAACATGACATTTCTCTCCAGTAAACATGTAGTTGACCGAAACTTGACTTTTGACCGACTTACACTTGCTCATTTCAGACAGAAAATCAAAATGCATAATTACTCTTGTAACAAACATTAACTTGATTTCTACTTTGAATGAGGATTAAAAATCATTTATACTGTTTCACAGTTGATTTAAAATGAGTAGTTCACTTCAACATTTAAAATGGTTTGAACTAAACACACTTTTGATTATCAAGACATTTGTAAAATAGTAATGATAATAAAAAAGAGAGTGTTCTTTCAATTGATCAGTGCAGGCACACTTAGAAAGTCTCTGGATGAACTTAATTTTGTGTTTCTGGACTCAAATCAATGAAATGACAGTTCTTGTCCCAGGAAGGCCCTCAGGGCCAGATTTTGACCTGAGGCTTAGTTCACTACAGTTATAACTAATAATTGGTTTAGTATTAATTATTTGTCTTGACTGAAAAATAGAAGCTACTCCTCCGCCTCGACCAGTTGTTCTACGAACATGAAAATTTAAATAATTAAATCAGATGGAGTGAATTCATTTATACTAACAAACTCTTCATGTTTTAGCCAGGTTTCTGTCAGACAGAATAAATCAGTATGATGATCAGTTCATTAACTAACAGGGATTTAGAGGAAAGGGATCTCATGTTCAATAGTAATGATTTTATTATTTTGTTCCGGAAAAGTCCATCCATCCATCCATCCATCCAACTATCCAACCATCCATCCATCCATCCATCCATCCATTTTCTTTACCCGCTTATTCCATTTTGGGTCACGGGGTCGCTGGTGCCCATGTCCAGCAATCACTGTGCGAGGAGCGGGGTACACCCTGGACGGGTCGCAAGTCCATCACAGGGACACATAGAGACAAACAACCATTCACTCTCTCACTCACACCTAGGGACAATTTAGAGTTACCAATCAGCCTAACATGCATGTTTTTGGACTGTGGGAGGAAACCGGAGTACCCGGAGAAAACCCACGCATGCACGGAGAGAACATGCAAACTCCACCCAAAAAGGCCCCTGGACCGGGGTTTGAACCAAGGACCTGCTCGCTGAGAGGCAGCAGCTCTACCAGTTGCGCCACCGTGCTGCTACTGTTCCGGAAAAGTAGTTGTGTTTATTTTAATAAGATTATTATGGTTTATATTTTTAAAGCTGATTTTTGGTTTATCTAATTTGAGTTGTGGGCGAGTTGACACTGTTTCAATGGGGTTTTGGGTGGGTAACAGAGAAGCAGCAGAGAAGTGTGGAAGACTATATCTCTACTTCCTGGACTGATATCTAGACTGGACTGTTAACTGTCAATAATCTGGATGTCTAACTGAATCAGCTAAGTTTTTAGAGAGAAGAGCAGCTCCTTTTAAGGTGGGATGGATTCCATCTCTCCGCATCTAACTGGGCTTTCCCCAGAATGCACTTCAGTTGTCTACAAATCCTACGTTGTTTTCAGAGCACCACCTGGATGCCCAGCGGTTGAAAGCCGACATACGGCTAAACATGTCGTCATTGGACAGGTTGGGGAGGGGGCTAGAGAAAACTGGAGTCAGACATAGTTTTTGCAAAGTTACACACTGAAGCAACATTAATTTTAATGATGTCTTATTATTTGCGTAGCCAATTCTCATTTTTGCCGACACGAATCATGATTTTATTGTATTTTGCCTTAGCTTTAACCAGTAGTTTCAGGTGGGATGGTGCCTGCACCCCTGGAATGCATTTGACTTATCTGCCCTGAATCACAGGCCCACTGGGTGATGGTCCAAAGAAAAAATTATACTAAAACTAAGCCATCGGTCAACCACTGACCCATTTAACTTTCAAATCAATTTTCCGTGCTTAGTGAAACACCCGCCGAGGAGAAGACCCTGGTTATTGGCAGCTCCATCTTCCAAAACTTGGCACCTGTGGCTCAAACCACAGTCAAATGCATTCCAGGAGTGCAGGTGTTAGGGATTTTTTCCCCTCGTATCACCTTTAAAGAATTCACACACAAGACAGAGTATAAGAATTTTGAATGAGCCCTCTGCAGAGGGGGGAGTTCGTAACCTGACCAAACGTCAAGGTGAAGTCCGCCGTTCGACGGGAGAGCTCGTGTTTTATTGTGAGGCAGGAGGAGTGAGCATCAGGCAAAATCAACAGATACAGATTTTCTCCGACGCAGCGGAGCCAGAAAAGATTACTAAACAGACAGCTTGATTACAAAACGGGATAGTCGGAGTAGCGAGGTCAGATCTGAATAACATCATGGTTGTTTAAAAACCCAAGGTCTTGGTCTGACTGCACGTGAACAAGACAAATGGCTTTTCTTTAGTTCACACGACTGGAGTTTAATTAAATGATGCGGAGTCTAAAAACTGTTTTAAATGATAACATTTACATTTTATCCAACATTAGGCACCAACCCACCTGAAACTACTGGCTAAAGCTAAGGCGAAATACAGTTTTTTTTAATTCAACCTTTATTTAGAATGAAAAAAAAAACGGTATTTCTGTAACCACTGTAACCACATGTGCGGGAAAGAATAGGTACTCTACATGTGATATCCTATCTTAAACCTAACTAATATCATTCAGTTAAAATAAACTCTATCATCAACAAAAACACAAAGTTTAATAAAATACTACTGTTTAGTAATTCTCTAAAGATTCGCCAGGCAATTCTCTTCTCTACAGAAAGGGTCAGAACAGGCTCTACCTCCTGAGGAGGCTTGGGTCATTCAGTATCTGCAGGAAATTACTGCTGATGTTCTACCAGTCTGTGGTAGCCAGTGTTCTCTTCTGTGCTGTTGTGTGTGTGCTGTTGTGTGTTGGGGAGGCAGCATTAAGAGGAGAGATGCAGGGCTACTGGACAGGCTGGTGAGGAAAGCTGGTTCTGTGCTGGGAACATAGCTGGAGTTCCTTACATTGGTGGCAGACAAAAGGCCCCTCAGTAAGCTACTACCCATCATGGACAATGCTAACCATCATTTTCTGGGCCAGAAAGGGTGTTTGCTGAGATCAGAAGGAGATACATGGGGTTACGTGGATGTAAAGCAGTACACCGCCATCAGAGATCCTGTGTTGAGTGCAAGAGGTGGAAAGGTCACCCCAACCCACCCTGGACAGCGGACCTCCCTCCAGCCAGACTGTGTCTGTTCAAGCCGGCATTCTATTCCACAGGTTTGGATTGTTTTGGGATGTACACCATCAAGATCTGACGCAGTGTAGATGAACATATTTTGTGATATATTCATAAATTAAACGGATTCATTCATTTTTCTGGAGGTCCGACCATGGAAATGCAATGCCTCTACTATGCAGTGGTGCCCTGTGGAGTGGTCTGGATGGCTGAAACTGGCCACATACCAGGCACCCTTTTATGTAGTCTTTGACATCCTTTTTCATTCCAGGCCAATAAGCAATCTGTTTTAATGCTTTCAGCGTGGCATTGTCACCCTTGTGTCCTGCGGACGGAAGGTCATGTGCATGAACTAACATCACCCCCCTGTGGTCATGGGGGACCACGAACACAGGTGAGGACTGTAAGGATGGTACCATTTGCTGTTTCTGTTTGTGTCTGTGTTTCCCTAGTGTTTCCTCGTCAGTTTAATTGTTGCCACCTTTGTCTCGTCACACCTGTTGTAATCACGTCTTGTCTCGTCCTTGTATATAAGCCTCCTGTTCTGTGTTGTTCCTTTGTCGGGTCGTATTCGTTGGGTCTCCTGTGTTCCCCTGCGTCTTCTGAGTCTTCCCTGAGTTTCCTGAGTCCCTTCTGAGTTTCGCTCCTGAGCCTTCTATTGATGTAAGTTTTGCTGCCACGTCAGCTTATTGTTTAGTTCTTTTTTCATCATTAAAGATATCTATTTTTGTAATCTGCCGAGTTGAGTCCTGTCTGCACTACTGGGTTCGTTCCTGACCAACAAATCCTGACAAGGACGTCCGTCCATGAGCAAAAGTTAGGATGCCCTTAAGTAGTTTTAGCTGTTTGCGCAGCTGGAAGAGGACTTTAAGGTCTGGATTGGAATCCAGTTCGCCTTTCGATGGAGTGTATTTGTCTGGGTCAGTCAGATACAGCATCATCGAGTTAATTGCA
>NC_056501.1:56924087-56924957 GCF_014905685.2 Nematolebias whitei | reverse complement strand
CTTTTCAGCAAATGAGTAAACTTTATCAACTCTGTGAATATCTGGACCGTATCTTTAAAAGTTTCTAATTTTTCATTTTGCCCCTCCATCAGAGGAATTACCAGTGAATGAAAAATGTTTTGGTAAATGCCCTTCTGGCATAAATACCTTCATCACTTTTTAAATGCAAGATAACAGTAATAATTCAGCTTGAAGAACGTTTATTAACTCAAAAATGCGTCTGACAGAAATAAACACGTATAATTTCATCCAAAATAACCTAAAAACGAAGTGAAACTGTGATTTCAAGTTTCTACAGGAGGGGGCAGTATAACCTTATTTTATTTTAACCCAGACACTGTTAGTGATGACCAGTAGGAGTCGCGATGACTTCCTGTGGCATCCGGCGACATCCGGTCGTTAGCTGTTAGCTTAAAATTAGCTTCGGCTAAAACTCGGTCAAATCAACATTTCTGAACGGATTTCAAGCTCAAATGTGGCAAAGTTTCAGCGATTAGGCTTCAAAGAAATGGAGCAGCGGATCAGAATGCAACTTCAAAGCGTTTTTCAACTTTAAACAGTAGATTGAAATTCCCTACGAAGACGAGCTTCATTTACGGGTCACGTGACTGAATCTACCAATGACAGAACAGCAATGGGGGTGGGTTCTATATCGCTGACTCAGAGGAAGTGACGCAGACACGTCACTCATTTCTCAGCGAATCAGGGCGTACCACACGGCCGTTTTCAACCAACCACGGATCGTTTTTCCAGCTAGCGTCTTAGCATTTAGCATGAACATTCCGGTCAACTTTTCGTCTTTTAAACTGTCAAAATGTACTATTGTAGTGAACCTGATCTGACCTCAAATCTGATCAGATGAACAGAGAC
>NC_056501.1:56870019-56924077 GCF_014905685.2 Nematolebias whitei | reverse complement strand
TCACAAATCTCTCTGTAAGATAAATCTCCATTTCCATCTTAAACTCTGCTTTCTCTTAAAATCAGTACAGATATTTTAGAAATATCTGAAGCAGAGTCCTCGATCACCGCCGTGTGATTGAAGTCCATTATCTGTGAAACTTGTCTGTTATTATTTTCATATTTTGCCAAATTAATGTAAATGTTTGATGTTAAACTTTGATTCTGAAAATAAATGACCGCATTCATTTTGATGGGTCAAAGATAATAACGTCTCTCGTTACATTTCTGTTAAATTCAATGCACGACATTTACACAGTCAGAAAGATGAGGAACTCATGAAAAAGTATGAATATATATCCCTATATGACATACTACACTATTTTCTGTTAAAAATGTAATGAATAAGCTCCAAAGCTCACGGAGACGGCGCTCCGTTCTTAAAAACGTCTCTTTCTTCAAACACGACTCATTCGGACCGAATCAGAACTGAGCCGGACCAGACCCAACGTCTGGATCACAGTTTAAACAGAATAAAGCGTTTTAACACAAACCCAGCTTCTTGTTACACAACAGATGTACAAATTCAGCTTTCAAAAAGACACATTGACTTTAATTTCAACTTTCAAAGCATCACTAGCTGCCAGCATTGCTGTATTTTCTCCGAGCATCGCAGCTCAAAAACGCTGCGTTTCACACAGCAGAAATCTGCACTTTTCATTTCATGCCAACATGATAAATCAATTGTTACACGAATATAGTCCATTTATGAAGCGTACGAGGCCACCAGATGTAGATGAACATATTCTGTGATATATTCATAAATTAAACGGATTCATTCATTTTTCTGGACTGAATAATATCGTGTATTGAATCTAATAAATGTAACGTGAGGCGTTAATTTTCTTTGACCCATCAAATGAATGTGGTCATTTATTTACAGAATCAAAGTTTAACACATCACACATTTACATTAATTTGGCAAAATTGAAAATAACAACAGGTTAATTAATCAGTTTACAATTAGAAGACCATACGGCGATGGTTGAAAACCTTGCTTCACAACAGACATTTCTGAAAATATCTGGAATGATTTCTAGCAAAAAGAAGAGTTTAAAGATGGAAATATGAAGTTTAGAGGGAGGGAGATGGTGTGTGAGGGAGAGTGTTGAACAGAATGGCACCCTCCATTCGAACCCAGCTTTCCTCGGTACGCTCGGTAGTAAACTCGACTCATTACCTCTCTGACGATGAATCAGCGGATACGGAGTTCCAGTTAACGCTACCGGTCCAGCGTCTCCGTAGGATGGCAGAGAACCGTCCGGAGTGGTGGCGGGACTTCATCAACAACAGTTCACCTCACGAGTGGACTCACATGAGTGGAGTCCTTCAGAAGTTCCACTCAGATGTGGAAGATTGCATAATTCCCACAAGACTCGGAAGAGTTCCGGATCATGTCTGAACTCCTGTTCTCTCCAGCACTTCTCAGTTCGGATTGCTCTCCGAACCGAACTCGACCGCTCTTCACTGAAGCTCGACTGGTCTCGACTGAAGCCCTGCAAAAAACTGAAGCCGGTTTGAACTAGGAAGTACCGACATTTAAAGAGTTCTATTTCCGGTTCATTTGGGAGGTTCCTGATTGGTCAAATCGACCAGACAGGGGTGTGTTTTTGTGACGTAAGAGGTCACTAGAAGTCAGAAAAACAGAAAATGTTTTGGAACAGATTGAAAATGTTTTACAGACAGACGAGAGAAATGTTTAGACGAGTTGGGGGAAAACAGGTGCCCGCTTCTCTATTTACGTCTGAGAGGATATAAAAACAGGACAGTTCGTTCCAACAACTTGTCTTCAACCTCTGACCGACATCACAACTTGCTCATTTCAGACAGAAGATCAGAAAATGCATGAATTACTCCGTAACACATTCCAATTTGATTTCTACTTTGAATGAGGATTAAAAATCACTAATACTGTTTCACAGTTGATTAAAAATGATTAGTTCACTTCAACATTTAAAAATGGTTTGAACTAAACACACTTTGATTATCAAACATTTGTAAAATAGTAATGATAATAAAAAAAAGAGAGTGTTCTTTCAATTGATCAGTGCAGGACACTTAGAAAGTCTCTGGATGAACTTAATCTTGTGTTTCTGGACTCAAATCAATGAAATACAGCTCTTGTCCCAGGAAGGCCAGATTTGACCTGAGGCTTAGTAGTGAACTACAGCAGTAACGAGAAGAGGTGGGGAATATTGTTTAAATACCTAACTACAAGAGCAGACCACCTTGACTTGATTCCCAGTATGGACACAGATGCATTTTTAATAGCTCTGAGACATTTCAGAGCCAGGCGTGGTAAACCCAAGGAGATTCTCTGTGACAAGGGGACAAACTTCCAAGGAGGAGAATGTGAGCTGAAGGAAGCACTTCAAGTACTTCATCCTAACCTCTAAGAGCAGCTAGCTTTCCAGCAAATCAAGTATGCCTTCAATCTTCCTGGATCCCCACACTATGGAGGTTGCTGGGAGCATGAAATCTGCTCACTAAAGACTGCTCTTCAAGTCATAATTGGAGCCCAAACCATCACTGAGGAGTTGCACACTGTTCTGATTGAAATTGAGGGAATGCTCAATTCAAAACCCCCTGGGCCACACCTCGTCAGAAGTAACAGATCCTGACCTGTTACCCCTAACTATCTCTTCATGGGACAGTAGGATGCCTTGCTGCTGCAAGTCATCTATGACAGCCCAGAAATTCTCGGGCAAAGAAGATGGAGGCACAGTCAAATTCTGGCTGACCCTTTTTGACCAAATTTCCTGAAGCATTACCTTCCAAGACTTTAAGCCCGTCAGAAGTGGCAGACTGAATCTACCAACCTACAAGTAGGGGATGTGGTCATGACTGTGGACAAACTGCTTCCATGGGCCCTTTGGCTTGTGGGTAAAGTCTTTCAAGTTTTTCCTGGACCAGACACCCAGGTCAGATCAGCTAAAGTGACTGTAAAGGGAAGGACCTATGTTCGACCCGTAGCAAGACTTGTCAGCCTACCTGCCTTGCCTAAGGATGATTGATCACCCTTTTCTACTCAGGCTTTTTTTATTGTTCATATTCACAGGTGAATATGGGGGAGGCTGTGGAAAAGGCTGCCTAAAAAACTGTCTCGCTGGCCGTTTAAGGGGCGGAGCCTAGAGCACCAGTGAGCAACATGCAGACAAGGAAAGCAGAGATGAGAAAGGAACTGCACTGGAGTTTTACAGTTAGAAGTTTGTGCAGTTTTATTTGATGTTTGCAGTTTGTTGCCACCTCGTTTTGATTTGTGTGTGTGGAAATGCAAGTAAATAATGCTGAAAGTCAAGAATATAGTTTATTCAGCTGAATATACCAGTTTTCACTATTTATATTGATATCATGCTCTGTTCATGTGTACATTTAATGAGCTACCAACGTGGGTTCTAATTTGTATAGGCTTCGCCCTTTAAGGCTATTGCTAGTGGGTTTATCCCTTAGAGCACAACGCAGCACGGAGACAAGCAGTGTTCAAGGTAAGTGCTGAGGAATGTTTTTCCGTGGCGGACCGCTACTCGTTGGACGACGCCATCGCATTTTTTAATGTTTTTTCTGCACGGTGAATCGGATAATTCCCTTGAAAAAGGCGATGCTGGCAGCAGCTCCGCTGAGTGTTTTTCCATGGTGGGACGCTACGCGCTAGACAATGCCACCGCCTTTCTTTGACGCAGAGTTGCATAGTGAATCGAATGATTCCTCAGAGAAAAGCGATGCTGGCAACAGCCTTGCTGCCCCCTCCCTCCTCGAGAGCATAGTGATGAAAGAAGAACGGCCGAGCGAATGCTCAGTCACGTCGGGTCTTCCTACATCGGTGACCACACCACTCCCAGCCATCGGCACCCTCCTCTTGGAGCTGCCCGGCATAATCCAGGAGGCTGCTGACGCAAAGGGACTTTCCGTCCCTCGCTTCCCCTTGCCCTGATTGAATGATCTGGCAGGAAGGTTTGGCTCCACCCCGGCTCGTCGCCCTGACCCCATCTGGCCCCGCTTTCCAGCAATGACATCCTACAGGAACAAGGCTGCAGCTGTGCCCGGCAAGTTGAAGACGCCTGTCTCCACCTTTGCCTTCATCTCCAGAGTGGAGGGTTTTACCCATCGGAGATTTCACCTTGGTTCCCCCCTGGAGCCAAAACTGGCAGAGGCGCTTGGGGCAAAAGCTTCCAGGTTGAACCAGCAACCTATCCTTGGAGGGACAGGTTGCTGTCACCATCTGGTCAAGCATGACCAGATGGTGACAAAGCTCTCCAACCGAGCTCACCAGTGCTCATTCCAGGTAGCCATGGCAAACAACAATGTCGCCCTGCTGGCCTACATCATCTCTAAGAGGCTGGAGGAAGCAGACCTGCTGGAGGAGACAAAAAGCTCTCTCTGTAAAGCTGCTGACGTCATCTTAAACATGTGCACCACCTCTGTGGTCTGCCTGTCCCGCATCACCACCTGGATGACCAAGATCCAGAGAACCACCTGGCTCCGCCTCTCACCATCCTTGTCCGAGAGGCTGCAGAGAGACCTGCTGGAGGGCCCCATCACCCCAGAGGCGCTGTTCGGGGCCAACTTCAGGACCATCCTTGAGAAATCGCAGAGGTCTGAGGAGGTCTCAGAGACGGTACACCATCTGGTAACGTCACAGTTATCCTCCCGCCCCTCCGGCCGCTAGAGGGACCACTGTGGCCAGCAACAGCAGCAGAGGTGCTTCACAGCTGCGGCAGCGACTTCACACTCCGCTCCTCCACCGGCCCCCTCCACCAGGGAACAGCTCCTTGAGGGGAATGCGCGTGTTTTTTGATGATGTATGTTTTGAAATAAAACAGAAACATCTCTGAGAGTAAAGTTTCATTGGACTCTAGCCTGATTCACACATTCCCCACACAGAACGAGCTGGTAACCTCTAAACAGCGTTTTAAAAGGCACCGCAGTTCGGTAATATCACAAATCACTAGTCTGTCACATCAGCTAAAAAATTATGTTTTTTCAGCAGACCGAGCCCGGTAAAATCCCTCACTCTCAGCCAGAGTCCGTTTTATTTTCTGCTGTTTCTGCCCACTCACCGCGCAACGGGAGTAAACATGTTTCTCCACGACAGCTGCAGCCTCCACCGAAACGGCGTCTCACTCAGAAAGTGCTCATGCTTCCTCTCAGTGTGTGCCAGCTCACCTTAGCTCTAACGTGACACTGCAGCCTGGGTTCAGCACAGAGGCACACATACAGCCCTTTTCTGTTGGAGCCCCCTTTGGGTCCCCCCGGAGAATCTCTGGAGCGGGTGATGATAGCAAGGGTTTTTAGTCTGGTTGACATCCATGAGAAACATGACACAACACAAAATGCGTGCCCGCTCTCCGAGTGTTACTCAGAGAGGCAGCGAGTGTGTTCCCTGGACAGATGGATGGACCGTCTGATCAGCAGGGGTTACACGCTGCAGTTCGTAGCTCAACCCCCTCCGTTCAGAGGGATTATAGAGACGGTTCTGTCATCTCCAGAACAGAGCTCGTCTCTCCAGTCAGAAGTTCAGGAATTCCTGATGAAAAACATGATTTCCAGAGTTCCCAATGGAGAGGAAAACATGGGGTTTTCCTCCCACTACTTCCTGGCTCCGAAAAAACCCCGGAGGGATGAGACCCATTCTTGACCTGTCCATGTTCAACAAATCGATCATGGACAGACAATTTCACATGCTGACACTCAAACAGCCGCTGGAGAACTTTACTAGAATGACTGGTTCACCTCCATAGAACTGAAGGGCGCATATTTTCACATTTCCATCATTCTGAAACATAGGAAATTCCTGCGTTTCTCCTCCAGGGGATTCCATATCAGTACAACAGGCTACCGTTTGGTTATACCCTCGCCCCACGCACGTTCTCAAAATGCGTGGAGACGGCTCTGCAGTCATTACACATGGCAGGAATGAGAATTATTTTTTTATCTGGACGATCGGCTTTTATTAGATCTGTCCAGGCAGAAAGCAGCTGCGCAGACCAAACGCTAGCATTACACCTGCTAAACCTGGGTTTTTCTATAAACTGGGACAAAGTTCCGTTCTCCCGTCCCAGATGATTGTTTATCTGGGAGTGGAGCTAAACTCAACCACAATGAGAGCCCGTTTATCACAGCCAAGAGCCGAACATCTGTCAACTCAGCTCCGCCGTGTCAAACCCTGTAGCGTAGTAACAGCTCTGCCTGTCATGTGCGACTCCTGGGGATGATGTCAGCGGCTTACGTCGTGGTTCCGCTGGGCCTGCTTCACATGAGACGCCTTCAGAGATGGTTCTCCCGCCTGTACATAGATCCTGTGCGCCAGAAGAGACGGATTATCTCTGTGTCCCCCTCCATGAGAACCGATCTGAATCACTGGGGAAACCCCCTCATTCTGTCAGAGGAGTTCCCATCAGCAGGCTTAAGTCACATGTCTCTGTTTTCACAGATGCGTCCCTGTCAGGCTGGGGAGGAATGTGTCTGTCCCAAGCAGTGGGAGCACAGTGGCTAGACCACATGTCGCTTCACATAAATGTGCAAGAAAGGTGTGGAGGCCATCTCATGTCCACTAGGTGGCATGCTGTCATTTCTACAGCAACTGATGGACAGAAATTTAGTACTCAGCACAATTAAAATTTATGCTGCAGCTATTTCTTCCTGTCATGAGGTTTTTCAGTGACAGAACAGTTTTTAACCACCCGCTGATGAAGCATTTTCTGAAAGGTGTACGGAGACACAGACCTGTGTCACATCCACTAGCTCCACAGTGGGACCTAACGGTGGTCCTGCACACTCTGATCAAAGCTCCTTTTGAGCCTTTAGATCAGGTTTCACTTTAATTTCTGTCACTTAAAACAGCCCTGCTGTTAGCTCTGATGTTAGCAAAGAGAGTGAGTGATTTAGCTGCTCTCTCTGTTGCTCCCTCATGTCTCAGAATTCAAGCTGAAGGCAGTTCAGCTGTATTGGCGTCTTAACCCTGCTCTGAAAAGCATCACAAGCACATTCAGATCGAGAGTGATAACCTTGGATGGGTTTTATCCTCCTCCTCATAATTCTGAGGAGGAAGCAACATCTCACCTCCTCTGTCCTGTGTGCATGCTTTTGTGTTACGTGGCGCACATGGCCGCACTGTGCCTCTCTCAGCATCTGTTTGTGCATTACGGGGACAGCTCTTCAGGACACCCTCTATCCACCCAGCACCTCTCACATTGGTTGTGTGAGGCTATTTCTGAAGCTTACAGTTCATCTGGGCTGGATCCACCAGAGAATCTCAACGCATTCCACCAGAGGATTTTCATCCCTCCACGGCTCTGCATGGAGGGATGACAGTGGAGGATATTTGTATGGCGGCTGCCTGGTCATCGCTGTGTTCAATTATTTGTTTTTATCTACGTGATGTTTCTACTTTTTCCATGACCCATTCTGTTCTCAGGGTTCTGACAGAATGATTATTATTTGTTTCATGGAGCCTCACTTTTGAGCGCAAACCTGTCTGCATGCAGTCACAGTGTGAGATATTTATTATCAATCACAAGTTCATGACTGCTGATTTTATTGTTATTAATCGGTTCATCCTGGGGAGCTGTTGACCTGCTCTGTTCATTGTTACACTGTTACAATTCGTAACCTTCATTGTTCCTATTCACAGTAGCAGGTCTGCTATTTCAGCATTTTTCCTCACCAGAGATCTTTTCTCCAGTGCGCTCCCGCGCATGGAGCACGTAATTATGCAGCGTATAATTACGCATACAGAAGGCTGAGTGATTAAATTTTTTTTGTGCAAGCAGGTGCTTCATGTTTGTGTCTGAATGGACCCAGTGAGGCATAGACTACATCCTGCTTCGCCTTTAACCCACTAGCGATAGCCTTAAAGGGCAAAGCCTATACGAAAAAGAATGTTGGTTACGTACTGTAACCCCATATTCTATGAGAATAGGCGCAGTCCTTTAAGCTCTGGGCCTCACTGGTTTCTAAATGGCTGAAGAAAAAAGCTATTTGGGAGCCGATTGCCCAATCTCACCGTAATTTATACGGACTGGGGGTGGAGCCCACACAGTCAGTGGGCGCGGACTAAAGTTTTCTGTGCTGCGCTGCGTGCAAAATTCACTATCTTTTAGTTATTCTAGAAAACGGAGGGCCAAACAAATTATTGTGCAGGCATCATTTATACTGTATATGCGAACAATTGCTAGCATTGAGTAAATTTGTGCTGCTATCTAGGTCTAAGCCTATGATCCCAGATAAAGTGCATAACAGGAGCAAAACCGAGGACAAAACAGAGAAGATTTAGACCTGCTGTTCCACTGATAATTTCAGGGAATGTGAGGTCTCTGGGTAACAAGCTGTATGAGCTTGCTGAAATGATTAAGACCAAACATGAATACCAGGATTGCAGTGTTCTGTTTCACCTATGTGTTTTCAGTCTCACATCCATGAAAATAATGTGGCCAAGTATGGTTTCATCACTGTTTGAGCTGACAGGATCAGTCAGCAATGGCAAAACAAAAAAAAGGAGGAATTTTACAGCATTTGAGTGAGAAGTGGTGCAGTTTCAGTACTTTGTCGTTTGATATTGTGGACTGAAAAGTTTGCATGGAGGTATTGTACACACATTTTCACAGCAGGTCAGAGGTGTGTATACATTTATGCACACTTTCACACACCCCTCAGATGATACCAAGTTTAATGTTTTTTAAAAGTGATAACATGACTGTAATTTTTAATTTAAAACCCAATTAAATGCCAGGTTTAAAGAAAACAGCAAACAACAGTTACAACCACACCAAAATTTAGCTCAATGTTTGTAAAAATGACTCAGAAAAATGACTCATTTTTGTGCTGGCTAAGGTTGGCATGATTGGTTGGCCATCTTGATTTTGGTTGACTCAAAAAGTTAATCAACTATAGATTGATATCCAGTGATTACTTTCTGAGTTTCATTAAAATCCATCCAGCAGTTCAGGAGATATTTTGCTAACAGTCAAACACAGACACAGAGT
The DNA here is from genome assembly GCF_014905685.2 of Nematolebias whitei. Taxonomy (NCBI): domain Eukaryota; kingdom Metazoa; phylum Chordata; class Actinopteri; order Cyprinodontiformes; family Rivulidae; genus Nematolebias; species Nematolebias whitei. The sequence goes on along the minus strand of NC_056501.1, from coordinate 56,915,058 downwards.
GGTAGTAGCTGAGAGTTATTAATAACACATATTCTGAGCACTAACTGATCACATATCTGCAAGACGATGAGTGATAAGAAAAACTTTTAAAAACAACAAATAGTTTTTCCAGTATTATTGGTTTTCAAAGAGCTTATAGCATAAGGCAATTTTCCATGCAGAGTAAAACGTTTAAATATTTAAATGAAGCAATACCAAAACATCTGATGTGCCAACAAGCTTCAGTTATGTTTTTATCTTTTTTTACATTTTCAATAAAAAAGACAAATGTACATAATTATCTGGCTATTATTTGTGTTGGAAAATACTACTCATCTTCATGTTGCCATTTTAAGTTTTTTAACACTACAGTCACTTTAGCCACAAAAATACATCACCACAACTGTTGCTAATAAATAAAAAAATTCTCACCAGTTTCATGCCTGTCAGCATTAAACAGAAACATCTGGACATCAGCTACAAAAACGTTGATAAAAAATAATCCCAAGAGTTTTTACATGAAGAACGTGAACATGTGAGCATCAGATAAGAGTCCAAAAGCACACAGTGATCCCCACCACATACACACACACATACACACACACTGAAGGTTGCTATTGCCCCACCTTCACGGAAGCTCAGGGACACAGAGTGACGCAAAGCAAAAAAAAAAAAAAAAAGATTAAAAATAAGAACAGAAAAAAAGAAAAATCGGTCACGTATTATTATTAATTAAATTTAATTAAAGTTACACACTACAGACACATTTAATACTCTAATACATTTATTTTTTCATAAACATAAATATTGCTTACAATTTTAAGGAGTTAAAATGTAACATATAGAAACTGATATATAAAAATGTATTGTAATTTTCTTCAAGCTTTCTAAACAGCATTTATTGTTAACCATACACCAAAAAACACACACGCAGAATGTAAGAGAACAAGAGAGAGCAGTACTTGTTCCTTCCAACATGTTCTTGGGTATTTTCAGAAGAGATAAGTCTTATCAACAGGAACCAACAACTTGCCAACAGCTCAGTCTGAACAGACAGATATTACCACTGTATGCTGATGATAATATCATCACCATCTTCAAATAATCAGCTCATTCTTACACTGAAAATGTTCACCTCATTCACAAGTTGAAAACTGTCTAAAAGGTCTTCAGCTGACCCAAAATGCTGCTGCTAGAGTTCTGTTAAGAATTAGAAGAATAGGTCATATTTTTCCAGTTTCAGCTTCTCTTCATTGGCAATTTAAAATCCTTCTTCTAACATACAAAGCTCTCAACAAACAAGCGCCACCTAATGATATAGATTTTACTGTTCCATATTTTGCAAACAGGGCACTTTGTTCTTAGACTGCAGGTTTACTTGTGGTTTCTATGAGTTTCTAAAAGGAGAACACTTATAAACACTTATGGAAATTAAAGTTTCTGTCCAAAAGGCTGACATCCTGTCTACTTTTAGGTTTAGGGCATTCTCTTTTGTGGGAAAAACAAACAAACAAACAAACTACAGTCTATATCTTAAGATTTTCACGCAAATCTTAAAAGTAGACAGAGAACCCAGTTAAACAAATGAGACAAAAATATTGTACTTGGTCATTTTATTTATTTATTTTTTTTAATTTAGCCATTATTTATATAGGTAGTCTCATTGAGCCACGAGAACTCATTTTCAAGAGAGACCTGTTTAGGGAGCAGATGGGGGTTAAGGGCCTTGCACATGGGTCCAGAGTGGGGCGAATGAGGGTGGAGGCGAGTGTGGGTGCGTACCGAGGCGTGAACCGGCAATCTTCCGATCACAGGCCCACCTTCTCTAACCTCTGCGCCAACACTCCGCCATTTATTTATTGCGGAAAATTATCTAATAATTTGAGAGTGGCAAAAGTATGAATATTTATGAGAAGCATATACAAATAATACAAGAAAAGGCTGTAGCTGAGAGTTGAACCAGTAACCCTTTTTGCTGAGAGGCAGCAGAATCAAGTGCACCACCACGCAGGCAAGTATCAGGTCTATGTAGTACCAGGTCCCTTTGACTCCATATATTACTACATTATCATTGTATCATAACACCATAACCTAAATTCTGCCAATTAAGACCTTCCACATGATGACACAAATGACTCTACAGACTGACCCAACTTTTTTATGAAGACAATAGAAACTTTCCTTTTTTACTGCTAAAAACAGTTTTGGGCTTCTTGTCTGCTGCATTCTTCTTTAGTGCTTCATAAAATGTCTCTAACTTCTCTTTGCTCTGAACAAAGCCGGAGAGTTTTGATAAGTACCGGTACATTCCTCGTAGGGGTGCACCGATTTCCTTAATTTTGGGAAATCAGAAATCGGCCAATACTTTCATGAGAAACTGATTTTACCAATTTTTTTAGTTTTAACAACAATTGTCTGAACTTCATTTATTTTTCAGAGCACTACCTCATGGCCAGTTAAAACAAGTTTGTATTGTTCTAGGATATTGATCAAGGGTATGTTTTTCACTAAAATAATATTGGAAAATTGAAGGTGCATTGTGACCTTATAACACATGACAGTGTTGCTTATACACCAAAATCGGTATTGTCCAAAATCGGAATGTCAGACTTTTTAGAAATCTGTGATCGGCCAGAAAACTGCAATCGGTGCACCTCTAATTCCTCACCATTGTGCTCCATGCTGACAAGATTGCATCACCTCAATCCTGCAAATATAGCAGTGGCACATTCATGATGTTTTTCTTTAGTTCAACCAAAGTCAGATTGTTTGTGTCCAAATGATAAAGTTTTATATGGAGAAGAGGCTCATCATCCTGCTAAAAGGAGATGCTACATGAGGGTGAGCAAACTGAGTGTAAAGAGTCTGTATGGATCGGCACAACACTTGACTCAGGACAACATTAAAATAAAAGGTTTTATTTTATTAAAGGCGTTCGTCTGAAGGATCTGAGCCTCAGTTCTGGTCCAATCTATGAAGACAGACAGGTTAGTGACTGCAAAAAGGTTCTGGGAGCTGAGAGGTGGTGTGCACGTCACTAACCTTCTGTGGCAGGAGCAGAGCTGAGACAGAGAACGTTGGAGGGCTGGGCAGGAAACAGAATCCAGGGACGTAGCAGGGGTTGAGAGCCAGGAGCGTGTAAGCTGCAGGCGTGGTATCCAGACAAGGGCAAGACAAGGCGAGGAGTCAAGAACAAAGCTGTGGTCATAAACAAAGAAACTGTGGACGAGGAATGCTGGATAATTTACTTGCTGTGAGGCTTTCAATAATCTGGCACTGAGGAGAGTGAGAGTGGAGCTTAAGTAGTGAGCTGAACAGGTGTGGCAGGTGAGTGGTGATTGCAGAGACAGGGTGCAGCAGATGAGTGCAGATTGCTGAGAGAGAGAGTGACAGGAGCAGAAAATGGGTGATAGGCAGTGCAGGACCAAACAGGATGAAATAAACAGAAACTGAGGCAGGAAAAAACGTGAATGATCTTAAAACAGGGGCTGTGATATGAAGAGCAGAGGCTTAGGCAGATGGGGGGGCAGCGGAGGCCGCTGAGCATGGCACTGAGAGCAACTCATTGATAGGAAGGAGCTCACAATGTGCCAAAACCAATGGTTAAACCAATCAACCATCAAACTAACTAAACATCCAACCAACCAACGAACAAAATATCCATTCATCCAATCAACAAACCAACTCACCAATCAACACATTATTCAACCTCCTGATGCATGCTCAATAATCCAGGTAGAAAAATCTAAAAAAGTTAAATCTGGTCCTTTGGACCTTCAAAAAAACAAAACAAAGCAAAACAACAAAAAAAGTAGAAACGTTTCGTCTTTCATCCGAAAGACTTCCTCAGTCTGAGGTGCTGTATTCAGCTCAGTCTTATAAATAGCACCTTCTTCTTTTTTTCTGAGAAGGTGCTTTGTAACTGTAGAAGGTGCTTGTAGCTTTTGATAACTTTTTCTCCCCAATATCTTAAGGGCATATTAACTAATTTTGAAGGCAATCACTCAAAATCCCTAACAGGAGTTCATTCAAATTTGCCATTAGATATGCCCAAAAATGATCTTTGACCCAAGATGGCCGACTTCCTGTTGAGTTTGGACCAGGGCTCCAAGAGACTTTTTCATAGGTCCTGAGAAGATACAGATGTTCACCACGTTTCAGAATTATCAGTCAAAAAATGGCTTGAGGCTGAGGTTTTAAAATATTCTAGGGGGCGCAGTGGAGGCTATTGGGCAATTATCATGGCTTCCTGTTCAAGGGGTGGATAATGATCGATCATACTGTTTTTGGTGAGCCTCGGTTCAAATCTGTGGAATTTAGAGCCAAACGTATGGTGATGGCGTTACGTCTTACTTCGCCATGTCGTGACACCCACATGCTCCACCCAAAACTGTCAGTGTTGGAAAGCAAGTTACACCAACATGTCTTTGGTCACTGGACACACTATCATGCTGATCCGGTAACAGGGTCAGATAGGGACAGTTCAACGTAAAACTTTACACTTCCTGTTGTCAGGGCGTGTGGCTTAAGTTATGTCATGATTTGACCATTCAGTCTTGCAGGGGACCGGATGTGGATCAATAACTGAAGGTTTGATGTGTCAGCCGGTTTTCTTGTAGGAGCTATTAGCGTTTCGTTTTTCATGGCGAGATGTCAAACTTTGAGGTCTGGCCCCGCCCCTTCAGCATGCTTCAGTTTGCACTGTTTTGATAACTTTGTGTCCCCCATGCCTTTTGACCAAAATGGCCAAGTTTGAAACCAATTGAACGAAATCCCTAGGAGGAGTTTGTTCAAATGCTTAGGATGTAAACTGCCAAAAAGGTGTGAAAATTGGGACGTCATTCCAAAATGGCCACCTTACTGTTTATCGTACAACATTGGTGCCAGAAAGTTTTCAGTGCATGTTTGGGAATTGGACAAGCGTACCAAATTTCATGTTTCAACGACAAACTAAGGTTAATGCAGAGGGTATTTTGAAAATTTCTAGGTGGCGCTCTTGAGCCATTTCTGTTGCGATTTTTGCCACGCCCTTAAAATACATAATTTTTCACTAGTCCTGATGCGTCCGCCAAATTTGTTGACTTTTAGGACATGTTAAGGCCCCTAAAACTCCAATCGGTCTTTTGCAGACACGTGACTTATGCACTTCCGGTCGCCATATTGGGGGGTTACGCAGATACCGGTTCAGGTAAACAAAGTCCGTGGTAAACAGTGATAAGAACGATGACATCTGCAAAATGGAAAGTAAATATAAAAATGAGAAGAAGCCGTATAGAGATAAACTCAACGCTGAAGCCAGAGACCGTTATATGGCGAAGTTAACGTCAATTAACAACGTTGATCCATACGAGGTAGCAGCTAAGGCATGGACGTCCGAACCAGGGCTACTTCCACCAACAACAAATATGGACATTATTTGCTATCTTGTAAATGGTGTCAGTGCCTACACATTTGACGAATTTCGGAACTATAAGTCCTTGGAGGCTCATGGGCTGTTCACCAATGGTTGGGTGCAAGATTTATATTCATTTAAACCTGAAGGATGCACCAACACTGTGGTCACAGCAAAGGTAAAACACCCTAAACATAACATCTTAGTCATCTTAGTCAAAGTTATACACATGTTGTCACTTCACTGCTAGTTTAAAGACACAAGTTGGGTATGTGTGTATATACACACATATTAATTTATGTGAGTTTTGTGTGTCTGCATAAACATATACGTATATTACCTGTAATCCATACTTTAACTATAAATCCAAGCAAATACACATACATTTTCACAAATATGTGAGGTTAGAATAAGTGGAGGTTGTGTATCTCAGTCAGAACATGAATTTACATCTCAAAGCAACACATTAATCTTAATATATTGTATATGATGTTAGAACATTTTACTCTGAAGTCTGTATTACAAGTAATTTTTACTCTATTTTGTGTGTTTTTTTAGGTGATGCACTCCCAACGCTTGCGAGAAGCACCACTCAAGCCTTGGGCAATCCTAAATTCTTCTGGGGCTATATTGTGTGCTCATTGCACCTGTATAGCGGGCTTAGGAGAGTCATGCACACATGTCGCTGCTATGCTGTTTAAGTTGGAGGTAGTTGTCAGATGCAGAGAGACAGTGACAGTGACAGGCAGACCTGCATACTGGATGATTCCAGGCAATCTGTCTAAAGTGGAACCAGAACCAGGATATAAAATTGACTTTACAAGTCCAAAAGCAAAGCGCAAAGCTCTGAACCAAATTGTGGAAGAAGGATCTGTAGCATCAACAGGTATCAGGACTACACGGACAAGGGCAGCTGGGACTGTGTCAAAAGAGCAGCTGGACTCCTTTTTCAGTGCAATTCACGAGGCAACACCACAAGCTGCTGTGCTGTCCTGTTTGCCTGAATATTGTGGAGAATTTGTTGACCATGTGCAACCATTCACTGTGCCACGTTCCCTTCACTCTCTGCGGGATGCTACAATGGATGGCAAGGACATATCAGATTTGCGCACGCACTGCAAATCACTTGCTGGTAGTGTCTCAGTTTCCAACGAGCAGGCTGAGTACATTGAAAGGACAACAAGACAGCAAAACCGATCTTTAACCTGGCAACACCATCGGGCTGGGAGGGTTACAGCATCCAACATGCATTCAGTTTATGTGACAAACTTGGACAAACCTTCACAGTCAGTAATAAAAGCAGTGTGCTACCCTAACAACACAACAAGCATGTGTAGTGCTATTGCATGGGGCGAAAAAAACGAGGACACTGCCCGTGAAATGTACAGATTGCAGTGTAACAGAGATCACTCAGGGTGCAAGGTTACGCAGTGTGGTTTTTTTATAAACCCAAAATTTCCAGAGGTTGGGGCCTCACCTGATGGGCTTGTGCAATGTGTCTGTTGTGGCAAAGGCTGTATTGAGATAAAGTGCTCATATAAATACCGGGACCAACATGTGACTGAAGCTTGCACAAACTCTGACTTCTGTTTGGAGTTATATGAAGGAGAGATGCGACTGAAGCCAAAACACCCCTACTACAAACAGGTGCAAACTCAGATTTTTGTCACAGAGGCTGAATATTGTGATTTTGTGGTCTGGACAACAAAAGACTTTGCTGTTGTGCGTATTTCTCCGGACCCTGAGCTTTGGGCAGCTGTCCTCGAGAAGGCAAAAAAATTTGTTGAATGTGTGAGTCTCCCTGAAATTGTAAGCTGTCATTTCACTAAGGTAGTTAACAGGCCGACACTTGCTAACATTCCTGTTCCTGCCTGTAACGACAACAGAACTCAGGAAACTGGCCAATTACCAAAGAAGTGCAAGCGAAAATGTGTTAAAAAGCTGTGGTGCATTTGCCGGTGTCCTGAGAGCAAAGATGACATGGTCGCCTGTGACAACGAAAACTGTAAAACAGTTTGGTTCCATTTCAGTTGTGTGGGTCTGCAGCTTGCACCTGCACAGGAAGAGACATGGTTTTGTTCTTCATGCACCAGTAAGATGTGAGGCACATACTTTGCTTAATAAAGATGGCTTGAACAAATGAGAAGCTTTTGTAATTTTATTTTTATGCAAGATATATTTGATATGTTACATTTTTTTAACCTTTGTTCTGCATCACGACAGGTAACAATTAAGAACCACCAAAATTCAATATGTGGATGTAAATCTTATGACAACAGTTGAACATTTTGTATGTTTATTTCATTTCATTGTGTCATAAATCATTTACAGTAACTGTCACATTATTTAATTACAGTTGGGCAAAGATTTGTAAATGCACAACACACTGTAACCACTTTATCTAAAAGCGTTACATCCTCACACTCACATGGCAGTATCAGAGAGATTGGCATTGTACCTGACAAGATCTTATACTTTTGACATACATTTCCAATCACCCTTTCAACATGGATTCTCAGATGTGCTATTTTTCTAGTTTCCTCCACGTTTTTTGCATCTAGCTGACACATGCCTTTTGTAAAAGCAGGGAGTTTCACCTCAGCACACAACATCCCAACATGTTCTTGAATATCAAAACCTCTGTCAGCCAAAACAATGTCCCCTGGCAACAATTTATCAAGAAATCCACTATTAAGTGTGATATGCTTGTCACTTGTACGCCCCCCCCATCCTTTGGACAAAAAACAGATGGCTCCTCTGGGTGTAATTCCTATCAGGTACTTCATGGTGTGGTTGTGCTTATAACTTGAAAACATCTGGGCCCGGGCTTTGACATTAGATGGTCTCTCTGTAAAAATTTCAAAGCAATCAATAATCACAGCAACCTTATTTCCAAATGAATGCACAAACTCGTGTGGCATAACTTTACGCAATGTGTCTCTGTCTGGCCACACAATAGAAGGTTGCAGGATTGTATATAATTGTGACACAGTATCGCTGAAAGCCCTGTAGACAGTACTAGGTGAAACAAAAAACAGATCAGCAAGGAGATAAACAGGTACATCGAGTCTTAGCCGCATACATGTCAGAAGCAGCATTTGATATGGTGTGAGAAGTGTCTTTTTGGGGTTTGTGACAGAAACCAGCAGTGACAGTATTTGCATGAAGGTTTGAAGATTAGGCAGTCCTGTATAATGTCTTACTTTATCATTGTCATCTTCGGAAAAAAAGCCATCACTGAACTTAACTCTGTTCACCTGCTGCCTCAGTTCTCCATTTTCTTCTCTGAGTCTATTTATTTCTGCCGACTTAAGGGCACATGCTTCACATTCAGGGATGACAGTCCCCTGTTCAGAAATCTGTTCAGATTCATCAGTCGGATCTGAAACGCATTCCAGCTGCACCTCAGCAAACAGATCAGCCTCCTCCAGGACATGATGGCCACAAACGTCTTCATCCTGCTGCGCCACTAACTCAGCTTCCTGTGATGTGCTGTTACGTTGCTGGTCTCGTTTACGTCGTCTTGCATAGCGTGCTGCGTCAGTCGGTTTAACGTCAGTGTGACACAGACGTAGAGATGGAGCCCAGTCCGCATCACTTTCCATCATCTCATAAGCTGGCTGACCTGCAATCACATAGAGATGACAGATGAATGACAGATGACAGCTGTGATATGTCAAGACAGATCTTAAATCCTGCTAGTTGTTCTGGCTTATTGCTATTTTAGCCCTGGTTTAGTTCAGACTTAGACAGTATTTTTAGTCTAAATCTGACTTAGCTCTGTTTTCAGACCTAGTTCATTATTCGTTTATTTAAGTACGTCTTGTATATAAATAGGATATAAATAAAGTACTTATAGATAACTGTAGCATCACAGAATAATAGAGAAACAAAGCATTAAATAAAAAATCAGCTTACCTTTATGAAAATGCAGTGAACAAACACGCATGTTCGCTGATATCTGATTGAATGTGATCTCCTTGCGCCTGACAGCTGCAACCCAGGCCAACCTGCGTCTCCTGCTTAGATCTTCCATTTGCTGTCCACGGTCTTTTCTATAGACGGGAAACCTGAAAAACTTTACGCCAAAGTGTCCTGTTTTACTCGAACAGCCTTTTATGCAACACCAACGAGCCATTTTTGAATTTAAAAGCACACTCGGCTTAAGGTGGAAAAAGAACTGAAGCTAACTCGGAAAAGCTACGCTGCTATCAGTACTGCTCACGACGGTAATCCCCCCAATATGGCGCCCAGCATAGGCGTGACGTCACGTGCAAAAGACCGATTCATTTGGTGGAAAAAATTGCAATTCGTGACTGAACAGAGCGATTACAATAGGCCTTGGCAGCGCTTAGCTGCTCGGGCCTAATTAGTAAAAGTTATCTATCTCATTGAATCTAGACTTGATCACAGTCTCCCATCCTGAGGAAACACAAAGGAAACAATGGAAAGGAAAAAAACTCCCTTTTAACAGAAAGTAACCCATAGCAGAACCAGGCTCAGGACGAGCGGCCATCTGCTTTGAGTGGCTGGGGTTTGGTTTGTTTTTAGGCCCATGCAGGGCCTACGTTACGTTGGAGTAAAGGAGGCCATCTTTGTGAAAATAAATTGTCCATCATTAAACAGGGGTGGAGGCCTCCGGGTTCAACTGTCCCCCTCTTACAATGCTGTGATTGCTAGTATCACTCAGCCCTCTGTGAATAGTAAACAGCCATCAGTGTGCTAATGATCCATTGTTAGGCTGATGGTCCTTCTTGAGCATGTGATCAGCTGGTTTTGGTTGTCAGCAGCAAACTGGTTGATCCACTCTGAGAAGGTGCTATTTAAGAGACTGAGCTGAATACAGCACCTCAGACTGAGGAAGTCTCTTGGATGAGAGAAGAAACGTTTCTATATTTTTTTGCTTTGTTTTGTTTGTTTGTTTTGAATGTCCAGAGGACCAGATTGAACTTTTTTGGATTTTTCTACCTGGATTATTGAGCATGCATCAGGACATTATTATTATTATTAATACGGGGCAGCTGTGGCTGAGTCGTTAGAGCAGTCATCTTCCAATGCGAGAGTTGGAGGTTTGAATCCACCAGCAGTCACATGTCGAAGTGTTCCTGGGCAAGACACTGAACCCCTCATAGCCTCTGATGTGTGTCCCATCAGTGTATGAATGTGATCTAACGCACTGATTAGTCTCTTTAGAATGATTTGTTCAATTTGCTTTGTAGAGATCTAGTGGAGTGCTGTATGAATGGGTAAATGAGGTCACAGATTGTAGTGTAAAGCACTTTGAGTATCTTGAAATAAGATAGAAATGCACTATATAAGTACAGTCCATTTACCATTTACCATTTATCCGCCCCTTGAATAGGTATCCACAAGGGTGTCAGAAGTATCCGTAATGTGGGGGGGACACAACGATGTGTGTAGGTGTGTGCGCATGTGTGTGTGTGCGTGCGCGCAAAATAAATGTACACTAATGTACCAAAAAAAGCAATATTTCACCTAGATTTGCTTTAATTCCACACATTTAAAGCATATTTCTCACCAAGTTTGTGTAAATTCAGCTGTGGGTTTAAAGACATTTTAACTTTAATACAGAGCGTCAGGTCGACACTATTTGTCTTTATAGAGAAATAAAAAACATCATCACTGGACTTTTTTACTTGTGTTCAACACTACTCATCTAAGTGATGTTTCTCATGAAGCTTGAGGACAATAAGGTGTGGGGGTTTTAAAGACATTTCAACTTTAATGCACCTGAATACACAGTCTCTTACACCTGCAGCATCTTACAGCGTCACAGTTACTGCTAAGAGAACATGCTACAGACGTAGCTTCTCTCAAGCATCCTCCTAACATGAATATATGTTGATGATCAACCCCCTGGTCAACAACTGCCCGCACTAAGCTCGCTAAACTGGCGAGTGAGCAACACAGAGGTGTCTCCATCTCCTGCACCTGTGTGCGTTTTCTATCGAAGCAGGAGACTCAGCAGCGGCTGCCTGCACAGTTTCTGCTCTGTGCGTAGAGGTGGAGGTAACCTGGAGGTAACCAGGAAAACCTGGAGTGGAGTTTTATTAGACTGAGTATTCTCCTATTAATCAAGTGGAATGGATTCATTCACGAAGAAAGAGAAACTGCGCCACCTGAACTAATGTTTCATAGTAAAAGTGGGGGGTCCAAATGAACGTTTTTTTTTTTTATGTGGGGGGGACTTGTCCCCTTCACATATAATGATTGCGACGCCTATGGGTATCCATGATAAGTGGCCAATAGCCTCCACAGTGCCACCTACATTATTCCTACAGTTAAAGCTTAGTGATACAACATCCGATTTGCACCAGATTTATTGTGCGTCATCAGTGAGGACTTTTAGACATATTGATATTGTGGTTTAACATATTACTCTAGTGTGCCCATAGATTATTCCAACACTTATATCTCAGTGAACGATCTAGGCCAGATTTTTAGTATGTGATTAGTGTGCACTTCTACACACACTGGTATTGTTGTTGAACTTTTGACTCAAGTGCACCCCCTAGATTATTTCAACAGTTATATCTCAGTGATACATCATCCAATCTGAACCTGAGTTTTTTGTGCTTCATCAGTGAGCACTTGTAGACACATTGGTATTGTTGATTCATGACATCACTTAAGCTCCACCTACGCAGAGAAAAAACTGTTGTATATTGGATGACACTTCCAGCTCTGCACTGTGTAAGACATTAGACTGAAACTTTGTTCGCTAACTGTTGAATACCACACATGACATGTTGAAGAGCATAAAGGAAGTGCTTGTCAAACATTCGCCACAAAACAGGAAGTCACCATAACGCATGTCTAGAAGGTCAGATTTCACCTATACTTGTAAGACCTGCAGCTGGATAAGGAACGACATGGACGGTAGGTGATGTCGAAGATTCGGGAAATGCGCCCCGTGGTGAACGCATGAGGGATTGGCACGAGAGAGTTCGCAATGGCGACTGGGTGGACTAGCTGGAGCTCACACGGTCGCCGTAAGGCCGTAGCGGCGCTTTGCTGTGCAGGCCTCCAATGCTGCTTGGAGCTTTAATTTGAGATTTGGGGTTGTAGTTGAGATATTATTTGAGTTTTTGAGATGTTAATCAGCTCCTGTTGATTGTAGAAAACTGCCTTGTTGCCATGGTTATGCATCATAACAAATGTCCCAAACTAAAAAAAAAATCAGTAAAAATCCTTCCAGCTGCACAGCATCTGATACCAGAGGAAACAATCATCCAAAAAAAAAAAAAGTGATTTACTTCCAGAAAAAGAGGAATTACAGTTTCCAAAAGCAAAATCTCAGAATGAATGTAACAGAGTTGCTCCATCATGCAGCCACCTTAAGCGGCGCAATTCTAGAACTTTAACTTTATGTAATCGCTCAGTTCATTAGGCCCGAGCAATTTTCCCCTCAAATGAATTGGCCTTTTGGGGGACTTAACATATTCCAAAAGTCACCAAATTTGGAGGATGCATCAGGACTGGTGAAAAATTACGTATTTTAAATTTTTAGCAAAAATCGCAACAGCAACGGCCCAAGAGCGCCACCTGGAAATTTTCAAAATACCCTCCGCATTAACCTTAGTTTGTCGTTGAAGCATGAAAATTGGTACACTTGTCCAATTCCCCAAGATGCACAGAAAACCCCCTGCACCAACGTTGTACAATAAACAGGAAGGGGGCCATTTTGGAATGCTTTCCCAATTATCACACCTTGTTGGCGGGTTATAGCCTCCACATTTGAACTAACTCCTCCTAGGGATTTTGCTTAATTGGTTTAAAACTTGGCCATTTTGATCAAAAGGCATCGGGGACGAAAAATTATCTAAACGGTGCATTTTGAAGCATGCTGAAGCGGCGGGGCCAGACCTCAAAGTTTGACATCTTGCCATGAAAAACAAAATGCTAATAGCTTCTACACGAAAACTGTCTGAGACATCAAAAACCTTCAGTGATTGATCCACATACGGTCCCCTGCAAGACCGAATGGTCAAATCATGACATCACTTAAGCCACGCCCCCGGACAACAGGAAGTGTAAAGTTGTACATTGAACAGTCTCTATCTGACGCCTGTGACATAATCAGCATGATCCAAAAGTGACCGAAAACATGTTGATGTAACTTACTTTTCAACACTGACAATTTTGGGTGGAGCATGTGGGCGGAGCGTCATGGCAAAGTAAGACGCAACGCCGTCGCCATACGTTTGGCTCTAAAAATTCCACAGATTTGAGCCGAGGTGCACCAAAATCAGTATGATCAATCATTATCCACCCCTTGAACAGTAATCCATTAAAAATGGACAATATTTTCCACGGCGCCCCCTAGAATATTTTAAAACCTCAGCTCTAAGCCAATTTATGATCGATAATCCTGAAACTTGGCAAACATCTGTATCTTCTCAGGAACTATGACAAAGTCTCTTGGAGCCCTGGTCCAAACTCAACAGGAAGTCAGCCATTTTGTGTCAAAGGGTCATTTTTGGCCGTTTCTAATTGCGAGTTTTAACGAACCTCACCTAGGGATTTTGAAGGATTGCCTTCAAACTTGGTTAATATGCCCTTAAAACATTGGGGAGTAAAACTTATCCAAAGCTTGCGTTTTCGTGTATGATAAAGGGGTGTGGACAGGCCTCAAAGTTGCACTTCACGCCGTTGATTTCCAAACGTTATAACTTTCACATTGAAAGACCAAAATGCACCAAACTTGGCATGAGTCATCCCTGTTGGATACCCGACGATCCTCTGTGGTCATATTCTGACGTCATCAAAGCCCCGCTCCCTCTGAACAGGAAGTCACTTTTTTACTTGGAATGCTCCCTCTCTGACACCTTTGACCTAATCAGGATTACCCTGTGTTAGAAGACAGATAACAAGTTACTCTGACTTGATTTCATTTAATAACAGTTTTAGCTGGAGGATGTGGGCGTGGCGCCATGACGAATTAAGAAGTGACGCCGCTGCAATACGTTTGGCTCTAAATTGCCTAGATTTGAGCTGAGGTGCACCAAAATCACTATGATTGATCCACCCCTTAAACAGGAATCCATGATAAGTGGCCAATAGCCTCCACAGCGCCACCTACATTATTCCTACAGTTATATCTCAGTGATAAATCATCCGATCTGCACCTGATTTTATTGTGTGTCATCAGTGAGCACTTCTAGACACATTTATATTGTGGTTTAACATGACTCCAGTACGCCCCTAGATTATTCCAACAGTTATATCTCAGTAATACATCATCTGAGCTAAACCAGATTTTTTTGTGCATCATACTGTAAGTGAGCACTTCTACACACATTGGTATTGTTGTTTAACTTTTCCCTCAAGTGCGCCCCCTAGATTATTCCAACAGTTATATCTCAGTGACACATCATCCGATATGTGCCAGATTTATTGTGCATAATCAGTAAGCACTTCAAGACACATTGATATGGTGGTTTAACATATGATTCCAGTGCGCTCCCTAGATTATTCCAATAGTTAAATCTCAGTGAGACATCAACTGATACATGCCAGATTTATTTTGTGTCATCAGTGAGCACTTCTACACACATTGCTGTTGTGGTTTAACATTTGACTCAAGTACGCTCCTGCATAATTCAAACAGTTATATCTTAGTGATACATCATCTGATCTGCACCTGATTTTTTGTGCTTGATCAGTGAGCACTTGTAGACACATTGATATTGTTGATTCATGACATCACTTAAGCCCCACCTACTCAGAGAAAAAAATGTTGATTATTGGATGACTCTTCCAGCTTCACACTGTGTAAGATATTAGACTGAAACTTTGTTCACTGACATGTTGAAAAGCAAAAAGAAGTGCTTGTCAAACATTCGCAACAAAACAGCAAGTTACAATAACTCCTGTCTGGAAGGTCGGATTTTGCCTATACTAGGGCTTTAACAGACTACTCGTGTAATCTACACATCGATTCCTAGGACACCTATCAAGGTTTTTAATTTCACGTCGAGTATTCATGGTGACGTCATTACGCCGCCGTTACGTCATCGCGTCACGTGATCCGCACCGGCGCAGGTTACAAAATGGATTCCTCCAAGCAGACGGATGGAGCAGAGCAGACCCAGTTTTGGCAAACAGGTAGAAATGCATCAATAGTCTGGAAATATTTCACTAAAGATGAATCTTCTGGTTCAACTACCGTAAGGAAACAGAAAATGAATTAACTTCCTGACTGTTTGGAGCTCGTTGTAAACCGGTGTTACACCATATTTTGTGACCACCGTATATTGTGACCGTAGGGGGCGGTGTTGCATGCACTGTTGCAGGTCACAGAATATGGTGTAACACCGGGTCCAATCAACCGAACCAGAACCAGCTTCCTCTGACCTTGTTTCACAAACTAAAAGCAAAAAATATTAATCTCTAAACCTATTTAAAAAAATCTATAAACTTATTAATCTCTAAAACTAAACTTAATGCGCACCACAGCTGGCGGTGGTGCTGGGTGGTCGAACCCCCCACTGTTTTTAGTTTCGTTTTTGACGTGCTGCATGTTTCTTTCACTTTTGCAGCTTAATAATAAAAACTAATAGTTTAGTTTTTCCTGTGACTTATTTGCAGTATGATAAATGGTAGGAGCATAATATACTCTCCCAATGTTTTGTTGGTCTTTTTTTTGTAAATAATTACCTTTTTTGCGGTTTTATTTATTTATTTTTGTATCTTTAGATCCTATGATGTCATAAAGTACTCGAGTTCTACTTGAGTTTTATTATGTTAATGTCGAGTTTAAAAATTATGTAGTCGTTCAACCCCTAGCCTATACTTGTAAGACCTGCAGCTGGACAAGTACTGACATGGATGGAAGGTGATGTTGAAAATTCAGGAAATGTGCCCCGTGATGAATGCATGCAGGATTAGCATGAGAGCGTTCGCGATGGCATTGTGTGGACTAGCTGGAGCTCCCGCGATCGCCGTAAGGTCAGAGCAGCGCTTTGCTGTGAGGGCCTCCAATGCTGCTTGCAGCTTTAATCTTTTTTGGGGGGTTTTAAGCAATAGTCTATGCTAGGTTATCTAAATGTTAGCTTGCTAACTTCAGAGGCACATAGCTAATGAGAAGTGGGTTGGAGGATCGAAGATCAAAGAAGATTGAAGATTGAAGACCAAAAACATGCATGTTAGGCTGACTTCAGGCCCAGGCCTTCCTGGCAAAAGAGACCTGTAATCTCAATGGGATTTCCCTGGTTAAATGAAGGTTAATAAATAAATAAATAAATAAATAAGATATATATTTTTAATTTTCCAGATCAGTTAAACTTATCATGCTCTGTTTGGCAAAATACGCTACACAGTATTGCTTGCTGTGTGCTGAAAGTGAAAGTTAAAGTGAACAGCCATGATGAAAGTAGTCTGCACGCATCTTCTTGCTGGATATATTGTACAACTACCCGTTTTACAAGTAAGGGTCTTGTTTCCAGTGTTTATATTGGCACATAATACATAATGGGACAATCAACATGATACCAATATGTCCCCAAACGCCTATTTCTGCCTGAAATATCGGTACTACTGATGTATTGATTGGGCTCTAATATACACACATACAGGTTATTCCTTCAACAAGTTCCAGGACTGCCCCAGGTCCCCCTTCTAGTGAAACATGAGTGGAAAACTGTAAAAGGTAACAGATCATTGTAAACTTTGGCTTATTTACACAATGATTTTAATCGCTGGATGGCCGGCCCCCGAGCTGTTGGCTTTCAGAAACTGTGGCCCCCTGAGCAGTTTTGTTGAATAGCCCTGGTATACATCTTTTTTCATGCAAAACTTCAGATGTTTCAAGAATGAAAACGACTGTGGAAATAGATGTGGAATCATGTGCGCTCAATTCCATGCCAATTGGATTGCACAAATGAAGTGTGCTTGGATTCATGCGTACGCACGGTTTCATAAATCTGGATTAATGTGTGTGCATGCTTTTTCTCAATTTTAGTGTATGCCAAATTTCAGTAAGAAATTTGGGTCACGGGGGTCGCCAGTGCCCATGTCCAGCAATCACTGTGCGAGGGGCGGGGTACACTCTGGACAGGTCGCAAGTCCATCACAGGGCCACATATAGACAAACGAGACAAACAACCATTCACTCTCTCACTCACACCAAGGGACATGTGTTTTTGTACATGAGGCCCCTGAAAAAAGGCATCATTTTTAGAGGAAGAGTGGCTTTACTATGAATTTCCCCAGATGATGGCACTTCTAACATTATCTTCACATTATTGCACAGAAGAAACTTATTTTGGCCACTTGGATCCATGTTCTTTCAGTCATGATCCAAATCTTGGGAAAATAAGTGTGAGTTTTAATGTAGATGCACCTGTAAATTGAGAGCTTTGTCTTTTAGCTATACTCCTTCATGACAAAAAAGCAGGGCTATTCAACTAGCAGCCCGGGGGCCAAATCAGGCCCACGGGGGAGTTCAATTCGGCCCACCAATGGGTTCATTTTTAAATAAAACTAGATTTTAAACCATAAAACAAACTTACTTAATGACAATAACTGCTAGATGTCTGGCCCCTGAGCTCTTGGCTTTCAGTACTTCTTCCATTTTGGGTCACGGGGGTCACCGATGCCCACGTCCAGCAATCACTGTACGAGGGGCGGGGTACACCCTGGACGGGTCGCAAGTCCATCACAGGGCCACATAGAGACAAACAACCATTCACTCTCTCACTCACACCTAGGGACAATTCAGAGTTACCAATCAGCCTAACATGCATGTTTTTGGTCTGTGGGAAGAAACCGGAGTACCCGGAGAAAAAGTTGAGAACCAGGCCTCAGATTTAAAGGAGTTGATTCCCATCCTGGACTTGCAAACAATAAACAATAAAATTCATATCCATACAACACTGAGCCAGAAATGGAATGCCCACTGAATGCCAAAGATATTGAATCTCTACGCTTTGCCGTTAATCCCCTTGTGCCTTCATCCAGTTTTGGAAGAGACATTTAACCTTCCGCTCACACGCTCTGCACATACCTCACCATTATTGACAGTCTTCGCTTGGCTCAGGGGTCACATGCAGCTCTTTGGTCCCTCTGCAGTGGCTTTTTCAAGCTTTAACCAAAACTAACACAAAACTGTATTAGAAAGTGTATGTAAGCATCTTATCAGCTAATTATTTCATTGTTGGAATCAATGTGGACCATAAAATTACCAAACTTCTGCAGCTTCTTTACATTAAAGACCACTGGGTCCACATTTGATCAGTACATTCCTTCATCCAGGAATCCATCAGTGTGACAGAAATACAACACCAATACCATCAGATAAATATTGGACTGACTTCCTGTGGAAAAACTGTAAACTCTAGTTACTTTTTTCTTACAAAACGAAGCTGAACACTCCATCCAAGGACAGACATATTCTGTTTACCAGATGAAACTATAAAATGCAATCTGAGCGTTTATTTTAAAGTATTCAAGTTTTTTCAAGGCTCAGCATTAACACGCCTTTCTTTTTTTTTTTTTTTTTTTTTTTTGGATAGCCTAATCTTTGCATAGACCTTTGCTTTGACCGACTTTTATTTAAAAGCGGTAGTTTTAAAATATGTTTGACCGGGTAGGAGGGCACTTCTAGATTTAACATCGACATCATCAGCAGAACAAACTGGGCCGAATTAAAGAGTCAAGCCAACGTGTTTTTAAAATGACATTGACCACAATACTGCAGAGCAGCGTCCTTCACACGGTGACGACGAGCGCTAAATCACGGTTATCTAAATGGAGTTTGGCGTGGGCTTGTTTTCTTTACATAAACGACGCGTTTCTGATTCGAGTGCAAATAATTACCTTTTGCTGCATCATCACCAGCAAGTACCAGGTCCACCAACAAACAGCCCCTGCCCTCCCGAAAGCAGTGTCGTAAGTCAGAAACGAGACGTTATCTGGGTACATACCTGCAAGGAGATAGGACACGAACCAGTCCTGTCCGGGTGCTGCCCCATGGCTGCAGCCTCTCCTCCTCGAGATGCTGCTGCGTCTGCTGGGGAGAACAGAAGGACAGGAAGCAGACAGACAACCGAGATTTAATCTGTGGGAATCCAACACACAATCAGCTGGGCTGCAAACCTTCAAACATTATGCTGGTGATCCATTTCATTCAGCCTGGTTAACCAGTTAACTAACCCATCACCAAGAACAGGTCTGTCTGCATGTTAACCAGTTAGCTAACCCATCACCAGGACCAAGTCTGTCTACATGTTAACCAGTTTCATTAACCATTAATAGGTCCAGGTCTACAGTATATTAATATGTTAACCCATGTCAACTGTATAATCAGGGCCATGTGCATCAGCAGGTTTTTAGTCTCATTGCCTATGGTAGTTCACAAGAGTAAGGTTCAAGGTTCTTTATTGTTATTCTCATGTGGTACATGAGGTGGAACAAAATTGTTTACTCAAGGTCCCAGTTACACCCAAAAATATAAAAAATATAAAGTATAAAAAAACAGTATACAAAGCTCTAAGATATACACTAAACAATAATAATGTGATATAATACAAAGTATTCATTTTATTTATTCTAAGTAAGGTTAATCACTAGTGTGTCCTTCAGGAAATGTTCTCAGTTTCTGAAAATGATTACCAAAGCTTTTCTAAACGTCACTCAAAGGTCTCCTGTGTGTTAT
Source organism: Nematolebias whitei (assembly GCF_014905685.2). Classification (NCBI taxonomy): domain Eukaryota; kingdom Metazoa; phylum Chordata; class Actinopteri; order Cyprinodontiformes; family Rivulidae; genus Nematolebias; species Nematolebias whitei. The sequence goes on along the minus strand of NC_056501.1, from coordinate 56,895,010 downwards.
TTCCAGAACTAAAGCTGAAAGCAAAGATAACAGAGGTCTAAGATGCATAAAATAAAACAACTAGACTCTGAATGCTAGGAAACACCTTATAACTGTGACTTTCCTTCCCTCCATTGACTATAGTGATATTATTTACATGAATGCTCCTACAAGCACCCTGCAGATGCTGGACTCTGTCTATCACAGTGCACTAAGATTCATAACTGGCTGTAACTACCGTACCCATCACTGCACCCTGTATTCACTGGTTAACTGGTCATCATTAACCTCACTCAGAATCGCTCACTGGTACATTTTCATCTATAAATCTCTTATTGGTCTGTTGCCTTCATACATCTCCTCCTACATGTACACTGCATGAATGCAACTACAGCGTGTGCTCTCAAGACATTATTACCTGCAGTGTTCTCTTGGTGAGGACTGAACTAGGCAAAAGGGCCTTCTCCTACTCCACTCCTGTTCCCTGGAATATCTTGCAAAAAGATCTGAAACTCTCGATCTTGACTTCTCTAAGTGGCTTCAAACATCTGCTAAGTTCCTGGCAAAACCAATGCAGACATGTTCCTGTTTTTAGTTTTCTACATCGCCTCACATCCTGTTTACCATTTTCTTTCACTTATTCTTCTCAAATTATATGCTTTATTTTATAATTGTCTATTGTTGTCATTATTCTTTGTTAAAATCAGGTCTCTCTTGGAGGCTCAATGGGATTAACCTGCATAAATCTAGAAGGGAATTTTAAAAAACAATGTATCAAAACAACCAAAAAGAGTTTTGTATATCAGTGTGTGGATTAGCTCTATGGAATGGATTAAATAATGAGCTCAAACAAAGTACAAATATAAACCAGCTTAAAAAACAGTATAAAAATGAACTTATTGAAAAATATGTTGTATAGGATGTGTGTTTCAAAGACCAAAAATTATATTCTTGATATTAAAAATGTGTAAATAATTGTACATTTAACGATGAGATTATGAGTTTTAAGCATCATTTAATGTGGGATTATTATGGGGAGACTAAAATGATTGTATACTGATATGTATGACAGGGTCGGGAAATCATAAGATTATCTTCTACCTGCTCCTTTTCGAACAAATTGTGTAAAACTGCATGTCAGTTGGTATAACTGTTATTACTTTTTTCTCTTTTTGTTTTTACTTTTAATTGCCGGTTCGAAATTAATTAATTAATTAATTTAAAAAATAAATAAATAAAGGTTGAATGAATGATATATTTTGGTGATATACATTATCGTCCTAGCATGTTTGTTCTTTCTTGAGTGTGACCACTCAAACATTTCTAATAATACACGTAATTTCTTTTTTTTTCAGTTGATGACGCAGTAGTATTATGAAGCTTCATTATTTTTGTCATAGATATCTATGATGTAAACTACTGCTGCTGCCGTTTATTTTGAAAGGTCGACAAGGTTGCCAGATAAACGACTTCTTCTATTTATAGGATGGTTTTAGATAAACGACAATAAGTAAATACAGTAGTCCAATACAGTATCATGCATCTCTCATACGACAATAAGTAAATACAGTAGTCCAATACAGTATCATGCATATGTCATATTTAGTTCACAAAGCGAACCTTCACTTAGCACATAAGATAGTTTGTCAAACACTCTAAATATAGTTTTAAACCAATATTACTAAATTTCGTGACTTTTTTGTTGGCAACCGAGGAGTCCGACCCGGAAGTGATGCTGGTTTTCCGCTTCAGGCAGCTGATTAGCTGCTTTGTTGCTTTTAGCATTATCAGCCAAATTAGCTTGTATTTTGGACTTTGTGAGGTTGATAAATGAGTACAAACCAGTTTTAGAATCACCAGGAGAGGAATTTATTTCAAACAAAGAAACCTTTACCCGGGTTGACATTTAATGTTTTCCACTTGAGAGTTCCGCGTCTCCCGTGATATATTCCGCCTGAGCTAGTTTCTGTCGCTCCGACTCCCAGTGAGGTGATGAACGTCAGGTAAGCGCTGGAAAATATAATAAAGATGAAGCTGCATACACGGAGACTTTCTGTTTTTCAACCTTGGGAGTGTCTCGGTTCCGCTTTCCTCTTAAAACGTGTCAGCTGTTGTCTGACAGCTGGTGTTTCTGTTATTGACCGATTTTTAATTAGTATCTTTTTTGGACCAAGTAATGTTCAAAACGTTTTCCAGCAAAACTTTAGGACTCGTTTATCATTGAGTTTTAATAATGTACATGTTGAGTTTTTTAATTATTGTTTTTATTGACTAAACTTGCTGTTTTTGTTGTTTTTTTTCTCTGTAGGTGAGTCTGTTGGATCATTATGATGGCAGGATCCCAGTGGGAGCTACCCCCCGAACTGTGCTGCCGACCCATGGCCTTCGTAGCCCTCACTGGTCTGGATGTAGTGTACAATGCCGTGCATCGGGCCATTTGGGATGCTTTCTGTGCCAATCGTCGAGCTGACAGAGTCCCCATCTCCTTCAAGGTTCTGCCAGGAGACCACGAGTATCCTAAATGTCGTGCTAAGGTGAGCAGAGAATTTAAAGAAAGTTCACCAGTGTCTTCTGAATATTTCTTAATTTTCTTCAATCTGATTTGGACTGACATATTGTTCTGATTGGAAGCAGGGGCTTTTATTTCCGTCTTAAGGACTCACAATATAATTTGTTTTAAAGTGACTGTGATATGCATTTCATACAGGTCCTTCTCAAAAAATTAGCATATTGTGATAAAGGTCATTATTTTCCATAATGTAATGATAAAAATGAAACTTTCATATATTTCAGATTCATTGCACACCAACTGAAATATTTCAGGTCTTTAATTGTTTTAATACTGATTATTATGGCATACAGCTCATGAAAACCCAAAATGCCTGTCCCAAAAAAATAGCATATCATGAAAAGGTTCTCTAAACATGCTATTAACCTAACCATCTGAATCAACGACTTAACTCTAAACACCTGCAAAAGATTCCTGAGGCTTTTAAAAACTCGCAGCCTTGTTCATTACTCAAAACCGCAATCATGGGTAAGACTGCCGACCTGACTGCTGTCCAGAAGGCCATCATTGACACCCTCAAGCAAGAGGGTAAGACACAGAAAGAAATTGCTGAACGAATAGGCTGTTCCAAGAGTGCTGTATCAAGGCACCTCAGTGGGAAGTCTGTGGGAAGGGAAAAGTGTGGCAGAAAATGCTGCACAACGAGAACAGGTGACCGGACCCTGAGGAGGATTGTGGAGAAGGGCCAATTCCAGACCTTGGGGGACCAGCGGAAGCAGTGGACTGAGTCTGGAGTAGAAACATCCAGAGCCACCGTGCACAGGCGTGTGCAGGAAATGGGCTACAGGTGCCGCATTCCCCAGGTCAAGCCACTTTTGAACCAGAAACAGCGGCAGAAGCGCCTGACCTGGGCTACAGAGAAGCAGAAATGGACTGTTGCTCAGTGGTCCAAAGTACTTTTTTCGGATGAAAGCAAATTTTGCATGTCATTCGGAAATCAAGGTGCCAGAGTCTGGAGGAAGACTGGGGAGAAGGAAATGCCAAAATGCCAGAAGTCCAGTGTGAAGCACCCACAGTCAGTGATGGTCTGGGGTGCCATGTCAGCTGCTGGTGTTGGTCCACTGTGTTTTATCAAGGGCAGGGTCAATGCAGCTAGCTATCAGGAGATTTTGGAGCACTTCATGCTTCCATCTGCTGAAAAGCTTTATGGAGATGAAGCTTTCATTTTTCAGCACAACCTGGCACCTGCTCACAGTGCCAAAACCACTGGTAAATGGTTTACTGACCATGGTATTACTGTGCTCAATTGGCCTGCCAACTCTCCTGACCTGAACCCCATAGAGAACCTGTGGGATATTGTGAAGAGAAAGTTGAGAGACGCAAGACCCAACACTCTGGATGAGCTTAAGGCCGCTATCAAAGCATCCTGGGCCTCCATAACACCTCAGCAGTGCCACAGGCTGATTGCCTCCATGCCACGCCGCATTAAAGCAGTCATTCATGCAAAAGGGTTCCCGACCAAGTATTGAGTGCATAACTGAACATGATTATTTGAAGGTTGGCGTTTTTTGTATTAAAAACACTTGTCTTTCATTGGTGGGATGAAATATGCTAATTTTTTGGGACAGAAACTTTGGGTTTTCATGAGCTGTATGCCATAATCATCAGTATTAAAACAATTAAAGACCTAAAATATTTCAGCTGGTGTGCAATGAATCTGAAATATATGAAAGTTTCATTTTTATCATTACATTATGGAAAATAATGACCTTTATCACAATATGCAAATTTTTTGAGAAGGACCTGTACAAACACAAAAAGTGGAAGAAAACATCTTAATACACTGCCTGGTGAAAAAAAAGTCATCACCTGAATTTAACTAAACAAATATGTACGAGCCTCATATTGGATAATTACTGCATGGGCGATTATCTTTCAGCTGGCAACAAGTTATTTAACCCCAACTGGTGCAATGAGTTGCTTCTCGATCTTGCGGGAGAGGAGGAGGCTTGGAGGGAAAATCACGATCAAAGGAGGAAACTTGGAAGAGTTCAATTCGGAAACTTTGGCGATTGGCAAAAACCGGTTTGTAAATGAATCGGGATGGCAGCTAAGGAGGTAGAAGAGAAGGATTTTGATAGTGACATGGATATAGGTAGTTGGACGCCTGCAACAATTAAATGGGGAAATGGGAAAAGCAATGGTAATCAGGCGGATGGAAATTCAGCAAATAAAAGATATCTGGAAGGAAATGGCTCAGATGAAGGGAATAGTGGGATGCGTAAAAAGATCATGAAAGAAGAAATCAAGATAATTTTAAAATTTAAAAAAGAAGATGAACACATTATTCTAAGTCCAATAACAATATCCAAGGAAATCAAAAAGAAAATAGGGGAGGTTGAATTGGCAAAAACCTTGAGAGATGGCAATTTACTTGTGATATGTAAATTAGAAGACCAAGAAAGGAAAGCGTTGTTGGTTGAAACAAGAAACGGGTGGAAAATAAAAGTGTCTTAGGGGAGAACAAGGTAAAAAAAAAAACTAAAAAAAACTGTAGTATGCTTTTCTTATAACTGTTTATTGTTGTTGCTGTTGTCCATTGTTGTCATCTTTCTTTGTTGAAATCAGGTCTCTCTTGTAAATGAGTCCTCGAGGCTCAATGGGATTTACCTGTATAAATAAAGGTTGATTGATCATGAGGAGTTATTTATGGAATTCCGCTAAATGAAGATTTAGAGAAAATAAAACATAACATTCAGAATGTAGAAGTGACAGGAATTAAGAGATTACAGAGGACTGTAAACAATGAAAGAGTTGACAGCCTATCAGTAATGCTGGAAATTTCTGCCCCAGTCGTACCGGTCAGAGTTATGATAGGATTTATCAGTTATCCAGTCAGGCCTTATGTTCCACCTCCACTTCGGTGTTGCAAATGTCAGAGGTATGGGCATATAGCTGCTGTGTGTAAGGGCAAACAAAGATGTTCAAAATGTGGTGGGGAGCACAAGATTCAGGAATGTGGAGACAATGTTCAGGAAAAATTATGTAATTGTGGAGGACAACATAGGGTGACATACGGAGGGTGTGAGTGCAGAAAGAGGGCGATGGAGATTCAGAAAGTGAAAACTACAAATAATTTAAGCTATGCTGAGGCAGTAAAGAAGGTTCAAGAGAAAAAACAGGACACTGTAGATAGTTTTCAACCAGCGAGACAAGAATCAGAACAGCGAAATAAGAATAGTAGTTAAATAGATTTTGACAAATTGATCTTGTTCATTGCTTATGTTATAAACTGCACTGACCAGGTTAAGCACAAAACTGAAAAAATTAAAATCATTGTGAAGGGGTGTTTTGGGATATATTTGTTTAAATAAAACCAGGATTCGGAAGAGTATCAGCTCATTGGTCAAAAAGAAACACACACACGCCGCTTCTGCTAGAATAATTCGTGTCTTTATTACTCCGCCACAGATTAACAGTGTAAAAGCAAGCAAAGTGCAATCATACTCAGATATATACACACAAGTGTCGATTGTCATCAAATAGCTCTCACCGTGACACAAAGGCTGGAGAGCCGGTTCAGCCTGGGTGCAGCCAAAAAACACCGACACAGCTGGGCATCCTCGGCCGGAAAGACCCACAGCAGACTCTAACTTGGTCTAAGTGCTTTTCCTACTTATATTCTCCCTGCATCACATTGAGAGCGTTCCCCAGTGAACAAAAACATGTTTACTTGAAACTCAGAGAAAACGGCAACTCCCCTCCATCTACGCGGGGGGGAGTAAAGGCTCCTCTTATCTTGAGGAGAAACATGCCCCCAAAGTGGAATGTGAGGAGGATGTTCTCTTATCAAGGGAGCGGTCACCCATCCATGTGTGGAGGGGTGATAGACTCACCTCTTATTAAAGCAAAAACACGTTTACTAAAATTGTCAGGATAGCATGAGAGTCCGATGGTGAAACACGTTTATCAGGAACCTGGGGCGTTGTGACCTAAGGGCGGGCCATGCCCCTCTGCCAAAACACTCCCCAAGAGTTTAATTAAACATTCCTTTAACACAACATCTTGATCTCACAGTAACCCGACCTTGGATGTCCACATGAAATGTTTTATTTTCAAGCTATAATATGAAAAGCATTTAAAAACATACAAAAGAATATGGCATAAAAGCATATAAAAGCATTAAAAACATATTATTATATCAAGGGGGCTGAATTTTTTTTAGGAATAAGGAATATTTCATGGGAAAATCAAACAAAACCTTGAAGCAGATGGCAAACAAGCAGAGACAGCTGGGAAAACAGCATGCTAATATTGCAATGGAATGCTAGAAGTTTAATTGCAAATGGTCAGGAATTAAAAGAATTTATACAAAAAATTAAAATAAAACCTGAAATTATATGTATTCAAGAAACATGGTTAAAACCTATGCTAGATTTTATTATTTATGGATATAATAGTATTCGGAGGGATAGGGAGGAAGTTATTGTAGGAGGATGTGTGATATTCATAAAACAGGGATTGCCTTATAGAGTGTTTAAAAAAGGAAAATATCTTGAATACATAGCAGTTGAAATATGGTCAAAAGAAAATAGATTTAAAGTAATACATTTTTACAATCCTTATAAAAAGTTGACTTTAAGTTTATTGGAGGACAAAACATTACATCTAGATGGGAAAACTATATGGTGTGGAGATTTTAATGCCCATAATTCAATATGGGGCCACAAAACTGATGGAAATGAATTAATCATAGAAGAAATAATGGAATCTAAAAATCTAGTCTGTATCAATAATGGGGAAGGGACAAGATCTAATATCAGAACTGGTACAGAAACAGCCATTGATCTTACTCTAGTTTCTGATTCATTGGCTGGGGTCTGCTCATGGCATGTAATTAAAGAAACTAATATTGGAAGAGACCATTTTCCAATAATGATTGAAGTAGGGTTAAATAGGCAAGAGGATGATACAGGGGAGAGGATGAAGTGGTCCTTTGGTAGAGCGAATTGGGAGAGATATAAAATGGTAAGTGAAAATAAAATTAAGGAAATATATATGAGTAAAGATGTAGATTCTATAAATAATCAGTTTAGTAACTTTATTATAGAAGCTGTACAAAACTCAATTCCAAGGAAATGTAGTAAAAGAAATAAAATAGTTCCATGGTGGACAACAGAATGTGACCAGGTAATTAAATCAAGAAACAGAGCGTTTAAAATATTAAAAAGAAATCATAGTTTTGAGAATCTAATCAATTATAAAAAGCTGCAAGCCATGGTCAAAAGAGTTATAAGGAAGACAAAAAGAGAATATTGGAGGAAATTTTTTAACTCCTTTTGAAGGGAAACAGAAATAGGGAAATTATGGAAGATGATAAACAGAATGAATGGTATAAAGAAGAATTATGGTTATCCTGTTTTACTTAAAGATAAAATAATAGCAGTAACAAATGAGGAAAAAGCTACAATGTTGGCTCAAGCATTTATAAATATATATAGTTCAAATAACATTAGTGAAGAGTGGAGGAAGGGAAGAGAATCTATCATATTAGGAAAAGAAAAGACAATAAATTTAGAAGATAATAATAATAATAATATCATTAATAAGTATTTTTCAATTTCTGAGTTAAGATATGCATTAATGAAAGTTAAAATGTCAACTCCAGGAAAAAATCAAATTGGGTATGTAATGATAAATAAACTGAGTATATGTGCAAATCCTGTAAACTTTAGACCGATTGCATTAACATCATGCCTGTGTAAGATTATGGAGAAAATGGTAAATGAAAGAATAACATTTTATATAGAAACTAAGGGTTCCTTGGCTAAATATCAAAGTGGTTTTAGAAGGGGAAGGAACACTATGGACTCTGCCTTATGTTTACAACATGTGTAGTGGACTCGGCCTCCGACCAAAACCTGCCTCTGAGGACCTTCATGGGACAGGAACTGTTATTTCATTGATTTGAATCCAGAAATACAAATTAGCTCATCCAGAGACTGTCTAATTGTATCCTGAAGTAATCAATTGAAAGAACACTCTTCTTTTATATTATCATCACTATTTTACAATATCTTGATAAATCAAAAGTGTGTTTAGTTCATACCATTTCTAAATGTTGAAGTGAACCACTCATTTTAAATCAACTGTGAGACGGTATTAATGATTTTTTAATGCTCATTTAAATTAGAAATCAAGTTAAAATGTCTATTTTACAAAGTAATTATGCATTTTTGATCTTCTGTCTAAATGAGAAGTATTGATGTCGGTCAAAAGTCAGAGGGAAGTTATTGGAACGAAGTGTCGTGTTTTTAAAACTCAGACAGTAAATAAGAAAACTGGCACCTGTAAGTCTGTCATTTCTCCAAAATATTTTCTCGTCTGTAACTAACCGTTCTCAAAACATTCCTGCTGTTTGTCAAAACTTCCTGGAACTATGGAGTTATGGAGTTCTGGGAGTTCTAGAGTGGAGTTCTGAAGTCAGTGCGGCAGTTCTCAGTCTTCATGGAGTTTTTCCACTGCTGAGTGGAACTTCGGACTCAGTTTTCCAGTCTGATGGAGTCATCCATCTCTGTAGGAGTCACGGCGCCTCGCTGTGACTTCACCTGGCGAATGCCCTACAACTTCTGAGGAAGTTTGTTCTGTTGAACGGAGTATCTCACGACTTCTGCCGAGTCGCAGCCGCCCTGAGGAGACGCTGAAAGGTAGCGTACCAGGGACCTCTTGACCATAGCGGACCCATCGTCTGCCAAGGTAAAGAGTCGTCACGAGCTTCACGCACTAAGTGGACTGAGGGCGAGCTGCGTTTGAAAGGAGCGTGCTGTTTCTGGTCCACAGACATACATCTTCCTTCAAACCTCTCCCTTTAAACTCCTCCATTTTCCCATCTTTAAACTCTTCTATTTTGCCAGTAATTAATCTAGAGGCCTTCAGAAATGTCTGTTGTTTTTATTAAGTAAAACATGCCAAGTTTTATTAATCAGAACCAGATCAACTAATCAAGTGTACAATGTTTTGATGTTAAATTTTGATTCTGTTCAATTAATGACCACATTTATTTTGATGGGTCAAAGAAAATTAACGTCTCGTGTCACTGATTAAACCATCTATGCACAGTTACTTCTGTCACATGGCTGTAATTAGCTCGAAAAAGAGAGAACCCGTTATTTAAAATATATTGTAGTGAAGGTACAGCAAAGCTGACCTTGACACACTACATATTGGTGGCCCCGCATGGTCTCTAACAGAGATAATTTACCCCATTCTCCTCTTTAGACATTTTGTGGCTGTACAGATGTCTAAAGAGGTATGAATTATATGTGACACTAGGTTCTGTGCTATTGAGATGAACACTGCATGCTGGCATGGTTGTCCGTACTTTTGAGCTTGAAGGGACATGATAAGTCATGCTTGTGGTGTTCAGAAAGCTGAAATTAAAGTCAATATGTTCTTGTTAAAGCTGAAAAGTGTACATCTGTGTGTGTAACGTGTAACGACGCCAGATGCTGTGGAAAAACCGCTTTATTCTGTTTTAAACTGTGGCATGACCGGGAGGTTCTGCTGTCCGACTCGGTTCTGTTACTGGACTGAACGAGTGGTGTTTTAAATGGATAAAACGCTGTTTTAAAGCTGAGCGCTGACTCGGACCACTGTTATATGCTGATTCGTTACAATTTTTTACTGTAAATTGTGCATTTTTGAAGTTTAATAGGCGATAGTTTGACCAGACTTTCCATGCTAACTGCTAACTGAGAGCAGGTATTCACGGGCTGTGATTGGTTGAAAACCGCTGTTTGGGTCGCTCTGATTCGCTGAGGAACTGGTGACGTATCTCTGTGCGTCCACTCCCTCTGATGTCAGATTGTAAAGCCCACCCCGTTGTTCTGTAAAGTCACGTGACCCCGGAAATGATTCTCGTTACAACATAGTCCTCCTCTGTGTTTAAAATCGCTAAATAAAGCCTGCCACTGTTCCCAAAACTCATGTTTTCATGCAGATAAACGTGCTTGTTAAAGCAACGCCACGTTTAAGCTTTAAATCCGTTCAGGAAGTGCTGATTTAACCGTGTTCGACTGTGTGCTACATCTAGCTAACGGCTAACAACCGGATGTCAACAGGACGGTTCATAGGAAGTTGTCATAAACATCTGCTGGTAAAAATAAGCTTACACCGCCACCTGCTGTTGAAAGAGGAGTATAACAGTTTTCCTGAAAGAAGGCTGTTCACTGCCTTTCATTTAATTTTTTTTTATTAATCCAGCCTGGTTTTTGAGTTACTGTTTCAATAGCGAATTTCTGGTATATAAAACTGCTTAAAAAGCGTTTGAAAACTAAAGTTGCTGTGAGACTTTTAAAAAAATTGCAGGGTTATTAATTTTAAGTGCATTTCTGTAAAAATAACACTGAAATGGCCTGGTTCATTGTATCTGTTACAAAATAAGCACATTAACTAACTAGCTAAGGTGGCATTTACTTAGATTATTCATGCATTGGGGTGAAACCTACGAATAGGTGCCCATTCATTTGAAAAAGTTGGCTTATAACAGTACTGTTGATTGAACCCAGAGCCATATAGTGTGTGAATCTCACTGCTCACTTAAATAAAATATTTACCTGTTAAAAACTCTAAAGTTGGCAACTGTTTAACCAGATAAGTGCTGAACAGTGAATAACCATGGCAGATGTGACAGAAAAGAGTATTGATCCATGTGAGGGGAAGGACTGGTTGGAGAGAGCGTTAACGCTGCTAACAGAGTCCTTACATCAATATGGTGAACAGGTGGACAGCATGAACTCAAAAGAGTTATTGGACGAGCTGAAGGAAGTTGCAGAAAGTGTCACTTCCATAGCCAGAACGAAGTCAAGCTATGACCAGCTGGCTAAATTAGCACTCTTGTTGAAAGCAACATTCTATGTTGAGTCTAAAAAAGTTAAACCTGGACCTCTGGACATTCAAAAAAACAAAAAAACAAAGCAAAACAACAAAAAAATGTAGAAACGTTTCGTCTCTCATCCGAGAGACTTCCTCAGTCAGAGGTGCTGTATTCAGCTCAGTCATGGTCCATGGTCCTTGGTCCATGGTCCTTCTTGAGCATGTGATCAGCTGGTTTTGGTTGTCAGCAGCAAAACTGGTTGATCCACTCTGAGAAGGTGCTATTTAAGAGACTGAGCTGAATACAGCACCTCAGACTGAGGAAGTCTCTCGGATGAGAGACGAAACGTTTCTACATTTTTTCATATATAAATATGGAGGTGCTTGATGAGTGGACGCTGGCGCGTTTTGCTGCCGCTGCTCGTCGGTAAACTTTAGACATTTTATTTCCTTTTCTGCAAATTTTTTTTAACCGTCTTGTGATCGCTAATCGACGGCTACTACATTTGCCTGCCTTCAATCCAGCTTTTACCACACTGTGATTGTGTGCTATCAAGTCAAGTGATATTGGCTTACCTGTCAAACACTGACCAGCTTCAGGCCCTCATTTGACTCCTTCGCCTCATGATGTGGATCAGTCATTTTTTCGCCTGGTTTCTACTTGTATGGACTCTGCTGTCACTCCTCACTGAACCTGTGGCAGCTCTACAATACTCCGCTGATGAACTTCTTCGGCTGCGTTGGCACCAGCCCAATCCTTCGCCGGTGATGCTGCGTCTCCACCCAGACATCGCTTTCCTGCCCCGCCGGAGATACATCCACCGTGGGTCTCGCCGGAACTTCCAGCTCGACAGGTCAAAACCCATCCACTCATTCTGGACCAACAACCGTCGAGATCCCAGGAAAGCCACCCGGTCTTCAGATCGCAACATGTTAGCCAGCCTAGCCAGGTCAGCTAACCCATCTGCTAACTCAACGTCTGTCAACTTTGGTCTGCTCAACATCCGTTCTCTCACGGACAAAGGACATCACATCCAAGATCTCCTCACCGACCGTAATCTTGACTATCTCTGTTTGAACAAAACTTGGCAACAACCTCTGGACTTTTCACAACTCAATGACTCCACTCCACCTGGCTTTGTTAACATCTCTCAACCCCGCAGCTCCGGTCGCGGGGGTGGTCTCGCGATAATTCATCGCGAGAGTTGGAAGGTTTTGCCAGTGAGTGTTCCTGAGGTCAGCTCTTTTGAGAGCGTTGTGTGTAAACTGTCTGGACCCACCCCCACCATCATTGCCACTGTTTATCACCCCCCAAGACCTCACAAAGATTTTTTAAATGAATTTTCTGCCTTTCTCTCTCAACTGTCTGCCATGTCACCTAATATTATTTTATTGGGAGATTTTAATATCCATATTGACAATCTTAACCTTTCACTCACCAATGATTTTTTTATCCTGCCTGGAGAGTTCTGGATTAAATCAACATGTTGATTTTTCCACCCATATTAAAGGACATACACTGGACTTGATTTGTTGTTCTGGACTTACACCTGTTGACTGCAAATCTGATGAACTCACCTTTTCTGACCATTTTTTCCTTTCATTCCATATTCCTCTGTGTGTTTCATCAACCAAGACAGCCCGGCTCATCTCGTTCAGGAATATTAAAGACATCAATTTGGATTCCCTTTCCACTGATATTTCCTCCACTCTGATCCCTGATCATCTTCTGACTCCGGATCAACTCACTGTTCAATACAATCATCACTTAACCCATATTCTCAACTCCCTTGCTCCTTTTAAAACTCGATCTGTTACCTTTACTCATTCTGCCCCCTGGTTTACTTCTGAACTTCGGACCATCAAAGCCAAATGTCGTCATCTTGAATGACTTTATAAAAAATCCGGTCTTACCATCCACAGGGACATGTACATTTCTCATACATCACACTACAAGAACTTGATCTCACTAACTAAACATTCTTATTACTCTGGCCTCATTTCTTCTAACAAAGGTAACACAAAGATCCTGTTTTCATTGCTCAACAATACTTTTCACCCCCCAGACTCTCTTCCCTCTCACTTCTACTCCGACAACACATGTAATTCTCTCATGTTCTTTTTTCACGATAAAATCAGTAAAATTCATCAGCAACTTTGTCCTGTCTCTCCTCTTTCTCCCTCCTCTGAACCTTATCCGCCTAGTCAACCTTTTTCTGTCTTTCAGCTTCCTCCTGCCTCTGAAATAGCCAAACTTATCCATAAATCCAAGCCTTCTACATGCTCACTGGATCCTCTCCCTACAACGCTTGTTAAATCTTGCATTTTGTCACTTCTTCCGTTCATTTCTGCCATCATTCACTCTTCTCTTTCCTCTGGAACTGTCCCAGTTATTTTCAAAACTGCAGCTATCGCTCCAATCCTTAAAAAACCTGGATTGGATCCCAATACTTTCAATAATCTCCGTCCTATTTCTAACCTTCCATTCATCTCCAAAATTCTGGAAAAAACAGTCGCCTCTCAACTCCACCTTCATTTAACCGATAACAGTCTATATGAACAGTTCCAGTCTGGTTTCCGTCCCGGTCATAGCACAGAATCTGCTCTCCTCACTATCACCAACTCTCTTCTCATAGCAGCAGATTCTGGATTACTTTCTCTCCTCATCCTCCTCGATCTCAGTGCGGCTTTTGATACCATCTCCCACAGCATCCTCCTCCACAGACTTTCATGCATTGGCATCACCCACACACCCCTCGCTTGGTTTCAGTCATATCTCTCTGGCCGCACACAGTTCATCCAACTGAAATCATTCAGATCCCATTCCTCTCCTGTGACTTCAGGTGTGCCCCAAGGCTCTGTCCTGGGGCCCCTTCTTTTCATCATCTACCTTCTCCCCCTTGGTAATATCTTTCGTAAATTTAACATCCATTTCCACTGTTTGGCCGATGACACCCAGCTCTTTTTATTCACTGCACCTAACTCTTCACTTCCTCCCTCCTCCCTCACTTCCTGCTTAGCTGAAATTAAATCCTGGTTCACGTCTAACTTCCTGAAATTAAACAGCGATAAAACAGAGTTTCTACTCATTGGCACTAAATCCACCTTATCTAAAGTTAACAGTTTCTCACTCACCATCGACAACTCCTTAGTTTCTCCCTCCCCTCACGTCAAGAGTCTGGGTGTCATTCTTGACAGCACTCTCTCTTTCCACTCTCACATCAATAGTATTACCCGGTCTGCATATTTCCACCTTCGAAATATCAACCGTCTCCGTCCATCCCTCTCTCCACACTCTGCTTCCATCCTGGTCCACAGTCTGGTCATTTCTCGAATCGATTACTGTAACTCTCTCCTCTTTGGTCTGCCTCACAAATTAATCCGTAAGCTTCAAATGGTTCAAAATTCAGCTGCCCGCATCGTCACCAAAACCCCCTCATTTAACCACATCACCCCAGTTTTACAGCAACTTCACTGGCTTCCAGTCACATTCAGAATTCAATTTAAAATCTTGTTGTTCACTTTCAAAGCTATCCACAACCTCGCCCCTCCTTACCTGTTAGATCTCCTGCACATTACCACCCATTCACGCTCCCTTCGTTCTTCCACTTCCATCCACCTTAACGTGCCTCTTGTCCGCCTCAGCACCATGGGACACAGAGCCTTTTCTCACTCTGCTCCCCAGCTCTGGAATGCTCTTCCCCCGGACATCCGTAACATTGACTGCCTTCTGACCTTCAAATCAAAACTCAAAACTCATCTGTTCAAGCTAGCCTTTTCACTTTAACTGTTATTTTTAAATGTTATTTTCTTTTTGGTTTAGTGTTTTTAATAGTTATTTTATATTGTTTAGTACTGTGTTTTTAGTGCTGTGAAGTGTCCTTGGGTGTTTTGAAAGGCGCTAACAAATAAAATGCATTATTATTATTATTATTACATTTTTTTGTTGTTTTGCTTTGTTTTGTTTGTTTTTAATGTCCAGAGGACCAGATTTAACTTTTTTAGATTTTTCTACCTGGATTATTGAGCATGCATCAGGATATTCTGTGTTGAGGCAAACAAAGCTGACGACCTTGCAATAAGGTTAAACAGCGGAACAGAGGGGTACCTCAAACTCGAGGCACAGTCTAAATTGGACAAGGAGACCTGGGCAAATGAATTAAAACGTGAGAGAGAGCTCTCACAAGCTCTGCTGTCATTACAAGCTCACTCATATGAGGAGGAGCTGAGAGAAAGAGAGATTAAGTACCAGGCACTGGGTTCAGATAATGATGTTCTACAACGAAAGTTGCAGCTCACATCGAAAGACCTGGGCGAGTGCAGTTTGGAAAAGGCGGCGTTAGTCCAACAAGGCGTGCCTTTGCAAAGTGAATGTCATACATCACAGGAACGCTTAAAAGCCTGTGAGGCGAAACTAGCCCCTGCAAAAAATGAGATTTCTGACGTGGGGCAAGGTTGTCTGGAACTCAAAGACGAACAAGGTCAGAGTCCAGGTCACCCACCACCATCTCAGAAGAATCTTGCTGTACCTCCTGCTCTTAATCCCATTCCGTCACCTCTACATGAGTCTAGCGACACACCTCCACGTGTCATTTTGGTTCCTATGATACCGATAATGCAGCCTTTGCTCCCAATTTCGGATTTGCACAAAATAGCAAAATATGTCAATCGCTTTGAGCCAGGGCCATTGGGTTCAACTGACATTAAGGCCTATCTGAACGACCTTGACTTCCAATTAAGAAGCTATCCCAACGCTACAGTTGAGGATAGAGTAGGTTTGATCAGGCTCACTTCATCCAGGACGGTGTTTTCCTTCATAGAGTGTCAACCTGATGCCACAAGAAAGGATTACCATCTGTTATGTGCTGCTCTTATGAAAGAGTATTCCCCTTGCACGGGACCTGGCAGTTATCCAGCCGCCGACAGGGTCATGCAAGGTAAGAATGAGCACCCAAGGGCATATTATTCCAGGATTTTGCAGGCTTATTTTGGTTACAGGAACGAGGCCAACATGGAGGAAGAGGAACCGTTTAAGTACGTGTTCAGCAAAAAACTCCACCCTGACATAAGGATGTCAGTGCAAATGATGGCTAATTTCAAAGAGAAATCCATCAGTGAGATAAAAAGTTGTGCTGTGAATGTTTTTGAAGCACGTTCACAGGCCAAAACACCCATTGAGGTGTACCCAGGTGAGAGGATTCCTGCCCAGTCATTAGAATTGGATGGGACAAGAGCTTTGACTCCCCCTCCCAAAAAAGGCGAGAGGAAACAAGGTTTCCCAGCAGCCAAACCACAACAGGTGAGTGCCCCCTGGTCCAGACGAGATCCTAAATGGTTTCCCAAGGAACCAGAGGATGAACGAACGTACCAGAAGGGGGGCGAATGCCCTAAGGGTAAAAAGTGTGGTACCAAAAGTGACCCATACAACCAGGGATCCCACTGGGAACCCCAGAGGAGGGGACCTGCTTCCCCACCACGTCGGCCTGAACAGCCTGAGACGAAAAAGAAACAGCAGCAGGTCCAGAAAGAGAACCGCAGTCCTCTGAGCTCGGACGAGACAGACAGGGTGCGTCGGTTGTTGGACTTGTTGAAAGGTGTTGCCACGGACAAACAACCTAACGCTTTGGTTGGCAATATCATTGCTGATAAGTCAGAGCACACAGACAACACCGTTACTGCTGTCACAGACAGTCACCATGACGCTGTTGTTGTAAACTCTGACACGCCCTCACCTGAAAAAGGGGGGTACAATCACACGTCACCGACGGTGACACGTCACAAACTGAAACCTCAGAAACAGCAACAGCTGTGCTAACGGTTCAGTCCAAACAGGGTGACACAAACAACAACGTTGCCGCTGTCACAGACAGCCACCAGGACCTTGCTGTTACAAACAATGAGAGCCCCTCAACACATGGTGAGCGGGTGATCTCATACTTCAATGACGGAAGCCCGTCAGGAGCCGAACTCCCAGGAGCAGCAGCAACTGCACCAATGGTTCAGAAAAACTGGGATTACACAGGTAAAGGTAAACGTAAGAAGAAACGTCGGCCAGAACTTACAAGGTTCCTGTGTAACCTGATCAGAAAGGGGGTCGCTGAGAAAGCTTACCTGTCGATCACACTTGAAGAGGTTGTCACACATGAAGCCCTACTGGATGGTGGAGCCGACATAACTATTATGTCAGCCAAACTGTTCGAGGAGCTCAGGACTGCCGCTAACGGTGTTCACAGGGAAATAACTCTCATAGAATGTGCTATAGGACTGCAGGACCTCGCAGAGACGAGGACAACCCTAACAGCTAGAGCTATGGTTCACATGCAGGTTGGCGAGATGACACTATACCACCTGGTATATGTGTCTATGGTTGACTCATTCCCATTTTGGTAGGCCAGGATTTTATAAATCGCTTTGACGCGATTAAAGATTATGGTACACAGACGATGTGGGCTAGAGTGAGCAAACCCCTGCCAATACCCATGCCTCCTGAGACAGTTACTGACTGCCCAACAGCAGGCACTGCAGAAGGCACCGATGACCTCTCGACAGAGAACACAGTCTTGGTAAGTTATTCTTCGAAAGCATGTTGAACCGAAAACACCCAACCGGTGAACCCGACTGAACAAGTAAGCCTCCTCTGCGAGCTGAGACAGTCAGGGCCCACCGGATACTACCTACCATTGGTAGTTAAAGGTGTAGAGATCCAAAGATCCCACACCAAAGATGCTGTATTGTCGCCAGGGACAGATAAACCAGCTATCAAGGACGGAGCCGTGGACGGCCCTCAGAGGTCCTCTGACCCCTCCTGGCTGCTCGCAACTCTGTCAGTACAACCTACAGCCAAGGTAATGGCAGTCACACGTGCACAGGCTACAGCCAAGCCGGCTGAAAACACAGTCTCTGTACAACCCGTGCTGACTGACCCAGACATCATCCAACTTCAGAAGTTGGATCCTGCAATAAACTCGATGATGCTGTACTTGACTGACCCAGAGAAAAACACTCCGTCCGAAGCCAACCTGGATTCCAATCCAGACCTAAAAGCCCTCTTTCAGCTGCGTAAACAGCTAAAACTACTTAAGGGCATCCTAACTTTTGCTCATGGACCGACGTCCTCACCCGTGTTCATGGGACAAGAACTGTTATTTCATTGATTTGAATCCAGAAATACAAATTAGCTCATCCAGAGACTGTCTAATTGTATCCTCCATCCATCCATTTTCTTCTGCTTATCCGGGGTCGGGTCGCGGGGGTAGCAGCCTAAGTAGGGAGGCCCAGACTTCCCTCTCCCCAGCCACTTGGGCCAGCTCTTCCGGGGGAATCCCGAGGCGTTCCCAGGCCAGCCGAGAAACGTAGTCCCTCCAGCGTGTCCTGGGTCTTCCCCTGGGCCTCCTTCCGGTGGGACGTGTCCGGAACACCTCACCAGGGAGGCGTCCAGGAGGCATCCTAAACAGATGCCCAAGCCACCTCAACTGGCTCCTCTCGATGTGGAGAAGCAGCGGCTCTACTCCGAGTCCTTCCCGGATGATCGAGCTTCTCACCCTGTCTCTAAGGGAGAGCCCAGACACCCTGCGGAGAAAACTCATTTCGGCCGCTTGTATCTGAGATCTCATTCTTTCGGTCACAACCCAAAGCTCGTGACCATAGATGAGGGTGGGAACGTAGATTGATAGGTAAATTGAGAGCTTCGCCTTTTGACTCAGCTCTCTCTTCACCACGACAGACCTGTACAGCGCCCGCTTCACTGCAGACGCTGCACCTATCCGCCTATCGATCTCACGCTCCATTTTTCCCTCATTCGTGAACAAGACCCCAAGATACTTGAACTCCTCCACTTGGGGTAGGACCTCCTCCCTGACCCAGAGAGGGCACTCTACCCTTTTCCGGCTCAAGACCATGGCCTCGGATTTGGAGGAACTGATCTTCATCCCGGCCGCATCGCATTCGGCTGCGAACCGCTCCAGCGAAAGCAGTAGATCACGATCTGATGAAGCCAATAAGACCACATCATCTGCAAAAAGCAGAGACGCAATTCTGAGGCCACCAAAACAGATCCCCTCAACACCTTGGCTGTGCCTAGAAATTCTGTCCATAAAAGTTATGAACAGAATCGGTGACAAAGGGCAACCTTGGCGGAGTCCAACTCTCACCGGGAACAAGCCCGACTTACTGCCGGCGATGCGGACCAGGCTCTGACACCGGTCATACAGGGACCTAACAGCCCGTATCAAAGGGCCTGGTACCCCATACTCCCAGAGTACCCCCCACAGGGCCCCCCGAGGGACGCGGTCGAACGCCTTCTCCAAGTCCACAAAGCACATGTAGACTGGTTGGGCAAACTCCCACGCACCCTCCAGGACCCTGCTGAGAGTGTAGAGCTGGTCCAGTGTTCCACGGCCAGGACGAAAACTGCACTGTTCCTCCTGAATCTGAGGTTCGACTATCCGACGGACCCTCCTCTCCAGAACCCCCGAATAGACCTTACCAGGGAGGCTTAAGAGCGTGATTCCCCTGTAGTTGGAACACACTCTACGGTCCCCCTTTTTGAATAGGGGGACCACCACCCCGGTCTGCCAATCCAGGGGAACTTCCCCCGATGTCCACGCAACATTGCAGAGTCGCGTAAGCCAACACAACCCTACAACATCCAGAGCCTTAAGGAACTCTGGACGGATCTCATCCACCCCTGGGGCCCTGCCACCGAGGAGCTTTTTAACCACCTCGGTGACCTCAGCACCAGAGATTGGAGGGCCCGACCCAGAGTCCCCAGGCTCCGCTTCCTCAGTGGAAGACGTGCCGGTGGGATTGAGGAGGTCTTCAAAGTATTCCGCCCACCGACCCACAACATCCCGAGTTGAGGTCAGCAGCACACCACTCCCACTATAAACGGTGTTGGTGGCATACCGCTTCCCCCCTGAGACGCCGGATGGTGGACCAGAAACGTCTCGAAGCCGTGCGGAAGTCGTTCTCCATGGACTCTCCGAACTCCTCCCATGCCCGAGTTTTTGCCTCAGTAACCACCCGAGCCGCATGTCGCTTGGACTGCCGGTACCCATCAGCTGCTTCCGGGGTCCCACAGGCCAAAAAGGCCCTATAGGACTCCTTCTTCAGCCTGACAGCATCCCTCACCGACGGTGTCCACCATCGGGTTCGAGGGTTGCCGCCGCGACAGGCACCGACAACCTTGCGGCCGCAGCTCTGGTAAGCCGCCTCGACAATAGAGGCACGAAACATGGTCCACTCAGACTCAATGTCCCCCACCTCCCTTGGAACATGTTCAAAGTTCTCCCGGAGGTGGGAGTTGAAACTCCGTCTCACAGGAGACTCTGCCAGACGTTCCCAGCAAACCCTCACAATACGTTTGGGCCTACCAGGTCTGACCGGCATCCTCCCCCACCATCGGAGCCAACTCACCACCAGGTAGTGATCAGTTGACAGCTCCGCCCCTCTCTTCACCCGAGTGTCCAAGACATGTGGCCGCAGATCAGATGAGACGATGACAAAGTCAATCATCGAACTGCGGCCTAGGGTGTCCTGGTGCCAAGAGCACATATGGACACTCTTATGCTTGAACAAGGTGTTCGTTATTGACAATCCATGACGAGCACAGAAGTCCAACAACAGAACACCACTCTGGTTCAGATCAGGGGGGCCGTTCCTCCCAACCACACCCCTCCAGGTCTCACTGTCATTGCCCACATGAGCATTGAAGTCCCCCAGCAGAACAAAGGAGTCCCCAGAAGGTGCACTTTCCAGTACCCCCTCTAAGGACTCCAGAAAGGGTGGATAATCTGAACTGCCGTTTGGTGCATAAGCACAAACGACAGTCAGAACCCGTCCCCCCACACGTAGGCGGAGAGAGGCCACCCTCTCATTCACCGGGGTGAACCCAAATACACAGGCACCAAGTTGGGGGGCAATTAGTACGCCCACGCCTGCTCGGCGCCTCTCACCAGGGGCAACTCCAGAGTGGAAGAGTGTCCAGCCCCTCTCAAGGAAACTGGTTCCAGAGCCCGAGCCATGCGTAGAGGTGAGTCCGACTATTTCTAGCCGGAACCTCTCAGCCTCACACACCAGCTCAGGCTCCTTCCCCACCAGTGAGGTGACATTCCATGTCCCAATAGCCAGCTTGTGTAGCCGAGGATCAGACCGCCAGGGTCCCCGCCCTCGGCCACCACCTATCCCACATTGCACCCGACCCCTTTGGCCCCTCCCACAGGTGGTGAGCCCATGGGAAGGGGGACCCACGTCTCCTCTTCGGGCTGTGCCCGGCCGAGCTCCATGGGTAAAAGCCCGGCCACCAGGCGCTCGCCCACGTGCCCCACCTCCAGGCCTGGCTCCAGAGTGGGGCCCCGGTGACCCACGTCCAGGCAAGGGAACACTAGGTCCATTTGTGTTTTTCATCATAGGGGTGTGTTTGGGCTGCACTTTGTCTGGTCCCTCACCTAGGACCTGTCTGCCATGGGTGACCCTATTAGGGGCATAAAGCCCCTGACAGCATAGCTCCTAGGATCATTGGGACACTCAAACCCCTCCACCACGGTAAGGTGGCAGCCCAGGGAGGGTATCCTGAAGTAATCAATTGAAAGAGCACTCTTTTTTTATATTATCATCACTATTTTACAATATCTTGATAAATCAAAAGTGTGTTTAGTTCATACCATTTCTAAATGTTGAAGTGAACCACTCATTTTAAATCAACTGTGAAACAGTATTAATTATTTTTTAATGCTCATTTAAATTAGAAATAAAGTTGAAATGTCTATTTTACAAAGTAATTATGCATTTTTGATCTTCTGTCTAAATGAGAAGTAGTGATATCGGTCGAAAGTCAGAGGGAAGTTATTGGAACGAAGTGTCGTGTTTTTAAAACTCTCAGACAGTAAATAAGAAAACTAGCACCTGTAAGTCTGTCATTTCTCCAAAATATTTTCTCGTCTGTAACTAATCGTTCTCAAAACATTCCTGCTGTTTTCTTGACTTGTAATGACCCTCTGACATCACTAGAACCACCCCCTGTTGGTTGCTACAACCAATCAGGAAGTACTAAAAAGTGACCGGAAGTAAGAGCTCTTTAAAAGTCGACACTTCCTGGAACTATGGAGTTCTGGGAGTACTGGAGTGGAGTTCTGGAGTCAGTGCGGCAGTTCTGCATTTCTCAGTCTTCATGGAGTTTTTCCACTGCTGAGTGGATCTTCGGACTCAGTTTTCCAGTCTGATGGAGTCATCCATCTCTGCAGGAGTCACGGCGCCTCGCTGTGACTTCACCCGGCGAATGCCCTACAACTTCTGAGGAAGTTTGTTCTGTTGAACGGAGTATCTCACGACTTCTGCCGAGTTGCAGCCGCCCTGAGGAGACGCTGAAAGGTAGCGTGCCAGGGACCTCTTGATCGTAGCGGACCCATCATCTGCCAAGGTAAAGAGTCGTCACGAGCTTCACGCACTAAGTGGACTGAGGGCGAGCTGCGTTTGAAAGGAGCGTGCTGTTTCTGGTCCACAGACATACATCTTCCTTCAAACCTCTCCCTTTAAACTCCTCCATTTTCCCATCTTTAAACTCTTCTATTTTGCCAGTAATTAATCTAGAGGCCTTCAGAAATGTCTGTTTTTTATTAAGTAAAACGTGCCAAGTGTTATTAATCAGAACCAGATCAACTAATCAAGTGTACAGTGTTTTGATGTTAAATTTTGATTCTGTTCAATAAATGACCACATTTATTTTGATGGGTCAAAGAAAATTAACGTCTCATGTCACTGATTAAACCATCTATGCACAGCTACTTCTGTCACATGGCTGTAATTAGCTCGAAAAAGAGAGAACCCGTTATTTAAAATATATTGTAGTGAAGGTGCAGCAAAGCTGAGCTTGACACACTACACATGAAATTAAAAAAGCTCTGGTCAATAAAGAGTGTTTTGGCTGTATTCTTAGATATAGAGAAAGCCTATGACATGATATGGAAAGAAGGATTAATGATCAAACTAAGGGATATTGGCATTAATGGCAGATTATATATTATATATATTGGCTTGAAGATTTTTTAGTAGAGTGAATAATTCAGGTAAGGATTGGACAGACTTTATCAGAAAATTTTGATATTGATAATGGTATTCCACAAGGTAGTATTATCAGTCCATTATTGTTTTCAATTATGATTAACGATGTATTTGAGGAAATAGAGAATGACATGGGTTGCTCTCTTTTTGCTGTTGATAGGGCTATATGGAAACGTGAAAAAAATAAAAATTCTTGTTAAAAAGATACAGAATGCAATTTATAAGATTGAGCAATGGTCTTATAAATGGAGTTTTAAATTTTCTGTTGATAAAACGAAACTTATACTTTTTACAAATAAAGTAAACCAGGAAATAAAATTGAAGTTATACAATCAGGACATTGAGAGAGTAAAACAATTCAAATTCTTAGGATTATGGTTTGATGAGAAACTGAACTGGACATTTCATATTCAAAAGGTTATAGACAAATGTAAAAAGATAATGAATGTAATAAGATGTTTAGTTGGATACGATTGGGGTGCAGATACACAAGCACTAAAATTAATTTACATAAGCCTTATAAGGTCAACAATAGATTATGGTTGTTTAGTATATGGATCAGCTTCAGACACAGCTCTCAGAAAACTGGATACAATTCAGTATCAGGCTTTGAGATTAATCTCAGGTGCAATGAAACCAACTTCAGCTCTACAGGTAGAGACGGGAAAAATGCCACTAACATTAAGAAGGAGACAATTATCATTAAATTATTGGGCTAATCTAAAGGGACACAGTCAAAATCATCCTGCACAGGTAATTTTACAACAATGTTGGGAGATGGACAGAGCAGACAACAAATTTCATGTCCTGAAAATTATACAGGAAACAAAGGAATTAGAAATACATAATTTAAATATCGGTCCGACTGTGCCATTATCAATAATTCCACCGTGGATTATACCTGAGGCCAATGTAGACTTAACTTTGTTACACAGAAGGAAATTAGATAAAACATTCATATGTAACTCAACAATAGTACAAGAGTACATAGAGAAATATTATGATTATGTAAAAATTTATACAGATGCTTCCCAGAGTCCGTCAGGTGATACAGGAGTAGCAGTTATAATTCCAGAATTTAAAATTAACATAGGGAAGAAACTGAACGAAGGACTTTCTGTTTATACTGCAGAAATGGTTGCAATAATGTTAGCAATGGAATGGGTAGAAGAAACAAGACCTTTAAGAGCTATCATCTGTTCTGATTCAAGCTCATCATTAATCAGTTTACAAAGAAGTCACTCAGAAAGTCGTCCAGATATTTTGATAGACATTCAGCAAATAGTATATCGGATTCAGATGATGGGGTTAATTCTTGTTTCTATGGGTACCAGCACATATAGGAGTGAAAGGAAATGAAATGGCAGACAAGAATGCCAAAGACTGCAAAGGGAAAATAAATTAATGTAAGAGTATCATTTAGTAAGTCAGAGACTAAAAGTATTAAAAGAAAAATTAGAGAAAAATGGCAGAAGCCGTGGGAAGAGGATGTAAAAGTAAGATGGCTTTATAGAATTCAAAGGACGGTTGGAGAAAATAGAAGAGGTGTTGGAAGAAATAGATTAGAGGAAA
>NC_056501.1:56864150-56869919 GCF_014905685.2 Nematolebias whitei | reverse complement strand
GATGTTGATCTTCTGTGCTGGGCCATCCTTTTGGCCAGTGGCTGTTTTGTTTCCCCGATGTAAGACTGATCACAGCCCTCCTGACACTGAACAGCATACACAACATTACTCTGTTTGTGCCGGGGGACTGGATCTTTGGGATGAACCAGTCTTTGCCGTAATGTATTTTGGGGTTTAAAAGCCACTGGGACGTTATGTTTAGAAAATAAACGTCTCAGTTTCTCTGATACTCCCTCAACATATGGAATGACCACTGGTCTGGGTCTGGGTTTCTCCTTTTCACCTGTTGGCTGACTGGAGTCCTGTTTGGGTTTCTTCTCTGCTTTCAGGAAGGCCCAGTTAGGATATCCACATTGCTCTAGAGCCTGTCTTGTGTGGGATTTCTCCTTCTGCCTGGCTCCTGAGCTAGTGGGGACGCTGTCTGCTCCGTGATACAGAGTCCTGATGACTCCTAACTTGTGCTCCAAAGGGTGATGGGAGTCAAACGTCTTGACTCCCATCACCAATATGGGCTTCAGTTTAGACAGCCGCCTCAGTTGGAAGAAGCATGATTTAACAATCATGTTTACATGATTGTTAAGTTTCAGGGAAGGGTCCATTATCACGCCCAGATTAGTGACTCTTTGTTTTTCTGACAGGGTTAGAGCGGAAAGGTCGATGCAGTGGTTTGTGATCGTGTCGTTGGGAGGGAACAACATGACTTCAGACTTCTTTTCATTGAAACTTAAGAAATTTAAAGCCATCCAGTCGCTTATGTCAGCCAGGCAGTTGAGCAGCGGTTGAATAGAGCATGCACCATTGTGTCTTAGGGGGAAGTAAATTTGACAGTCATCGGCATAGAAGTGGAAGGGCATGTTGAGTTTCCGGAAAATAGCACCAAGCGGCAGCAGGTATAAAGAGAATAGGAGGGGACCCAGTATGGACCCCTGCGGAACCCCCCATTTAAGCTCTGCCTCTGCGGAACTAAAATCCTTGATGGAGACACAAAAGGATCTGTCAGTGAGGTAAGATCTGAACCAATTGAGGGCTGATCCTGTGACGCCCTCCCACTGCTCCAAACTAGCAATGAGGATCTCATGGTCGATGGTGTCAAAGGCGGCTGTGAGGTCCAACAGGACAAGCAGCACAGAATCACCGGTATCTGTGAATCTGAAGATGTCGTTAAAGACCTTCAGCAGGGCAGTTTCAGTGCTGTGGAGAGGTTTAAAGCCAGATTGGAAAAGCTCTAAGATGGCGTGATCCTCCAGGAAGCACTTCAACTGGGACTCGACTATTTTCTCCAGTACTTTAGAAACAAATGGGAGTTTGGAGACAGGCCGGAAGTTGGAAACGAGTGAGGGGTCAAGGTTTGGTTTTTTTCAGGAGAGGCTGGACGGCAGCATGTTTAAAGGTTTTTGGCACCACGCCAGTGGATAAACTACTGTTTACTATGGCAAGAATGGACGGACCTAGAGTAGGAAACACCTCCTTTAGTAGTCGAGGGGGGACCACATCAAAGGGGGAACCAGAAGGTTTCAAGCTGCACATGACCTGCTCTAGACAAGATAGTGATGGGTTCAAAATGGTCAAAAGGAGCTACAGATTGAGGTGGGATGGATGGGTCATGAGTTGGAGCGGAAATGAGAGCCCTGGTGGTCGCAATTTTTTCCACAAAGAAATGTAGGAAGTTGTCGCACAGCTCAGTCGAGGCTTCCAGAGGTGATGGTTCAGTGAGGTGGAGAACAGAGTTTAGGGTGGAGAAGAGGACACGTGGGTTGTGAGAGTTTGAGGTAATTATATCAGAGAAGAATTTTGATTTTGCAGCTTTTACTGTTTTCTGATAACAGCGCCAACTCTCTTTAAGTATTTGGAAAGAGACCTGCAGCCTGTCTTTCCTCCACTTTCGTTCCGCCCTCCTACATTGCTGCCTAGCGGCCTTGGTGACGTCACTCAGCCAAGGTTCTGCTCTGAGTTTTGATTTTTTGGTTTTAACAGGTGCAACATGATCCAGAGTCTTTAAGCAGACAGAGCTGAACTGGGATGTCAGCTCCTCAGTGGTGGTGAGAAACACTGGGGCCTGAATGATCATTTCAGAGTTATAAACATCTGTGAAACGTTTGGCAGTGAAGTGGTTAATGGTCCGGGTGTGACGTGCAGGAATTCACGGCTTAGGAGTTAGATGGGGGAGGGTGAACTCAAACTGGACTGGCATGTGGTCTGAAAAAACATTATCACCAATAACAAGATTATTAACAGTCATATCATGAGTTAAAACAAGGTCCAGTGTGTGTCCACGCTCTTGGGTGGGACCGTTTACATGCGGAGTTAAATTAAATGAGTCCAATAAATCTAAAAAGTCCTTAACCAAGGGCTTCTCAAGACAGCACACGTGCAAATTAAAGTCACCAATAATGAAAACATGATCATATTTTGGTGTGATTTCAGCCAAGAAGTCAGAAAACTCATTTATGAAGTCCTTAGATCGAGGTGGACGGTAGACAAGTGCAAATAACGTCGGAGGCAAGTGGCCGAGTTCAAAGACGCTCAGCTCAAAGCTGGCGCGGGAAACTGGGATAGGCAGTTGTTTACAGTCAAAAGTTGATTTGAATATTGTTAATAATCCACCACCGCGCCGGCCTGATGGCCGCGGGGCGTTAAAACACAGACTGTTTGGTGGCAGTAATTCCGTCATTGTGCTGGACTCACCCGGAGACATCCAAGTCTCTGTGATGCAGAAAAAGTCCAGATCGTGCTGTTGAAAATAGTCCCTGAGGATAAAAGTTTTGTTGGTAACAGATCTTGCGTTGACCAAACACATCCGGATATTATCCAAAGTAGAGCCAGCAGCGGTGGAGTTAGCGCACGCTAATGGCCACAGGTTTTCAATAACAGCCCCTCCAGGTCAGTCCGGGCTGCGCAATGGCTGACAACTCCCACTGGTTACCTGGTCCGGGCACGCGGGAAGCTGGAGACCATAACCGCCAGCTGAAGAGGAAGATGCAGCGCGCAGAGCTTTCAGCTTCACCAGCTGACCAGCACATTTTCCACGGCGTCTGAAGCGATATCTCTGGGCAGGCAGTTGAGGAGCGCAGCAAAGGTAAGCTGGCACGTCCGCCAGCAGGGGGGGGGGGGGGGGGGAGGTACGCTGATAATGGTCCAGATAAGCGACATCAGTGCCAGAAAAACAAAGATCCAAAAGTTGTTGTCTGTCATACACCAGCAGAGAGTTGATGTCATTGATGAGGAATACAAAAAACAAAAATAATCCGAACAGCATCAGCAGAGGTGGATTGCAAGCCATGTACACGAGCGCCATCTTACCGGAAGTTCACATGCACAATGCAAAGAGAACTCAAGGGATTGGGACTGAACAGTTGTGTGGCCTTAAGAAAACCACTAATCAGTGAGGATAGCTGAAAAAAAAAAGGCTTTGATTTGCTAGGGAGCATAAAGAATGGACTCTGGCACAATGGAAGAAGGTCATGTGGTCTGATGAGTCCAGAGTTACCCTGTTCCAGAGTGATGGGCGCATCAGGGTAAGAAGAGAGCCAGGTGAAGTGATGCACCCATCATGCCTAGTGCCTAGTCATCGATGCAAGATTTTGGTGAAAAATTAATGCAACACTGGATGGAAATGGATCTTGTGACATTGCAGAAGCTTATCGAAACAATGCTACAGTGAATGCATGCCGTAATCAAAACTAAAGGCGATCCAACAAAATATTAATGTGATCTTTTTTTTTTGTTGGGGACTTTTTTTTTTTTTGTCCAGGCAGTGTATTTAAGACTTATTTTGTCACAGAACTGCTGTATTTTGTTTTGAACACACAACCAATGTGAAATACGAAGTGACATCAAATGGGAACTTTTATAAAGAGAAACTCCCTGGTCTTTGTTTAAAAAAATAAAGCAAGGTCTGGACAAATTCTTCTTGTTGAAACATTTTGTCTTTTAAAGACAAAATGTTTCAACAAGAAGAATCCATCCAGAGGACCTGACTTTATTTTTTGTAGATTTTTCTACTTGGATTATTGAGCATGCATCAGGATTTTCCCTGGTCTTTTTTTTTTTTTTAAAGAAACAATATTCTCTGAATATCCTGATACATGCTCAATAATCCAGGTAGAAAAATCCAAAAAAGTTCAATCTGGTCCTCTGGACATTCAAAAAACAAGAAAAAAACAAAAAAAACAAAGCAAAAAAATGTAGAAACGTTCAGCTCAGTCTCTTAAATAGCACCTTCTCAGAGTGGATCAACCAGTTTGCTGCTGACAACCAAAACCAGCTCCTCACATGGTCAAGAAGGACCATCAGCCTAACAATGGATCATTAGCACACTGATGGCTGTTTACTATTCACAGGGGGTTGAGTGATACTAGCAATCACAGCATTGTAAGAGGGGGACAGTTGAACCCGGAGGCCTCCACCCCTGTTTAATGATGGACAATTTCTTTTCACAAAGATCCTTTACTCCTCTCTCAAACCATCGTTCCTCTCTGTCCAGCATGTGAACATCTTCATCCCTGAAAGAGTGACCGCTGGCCTGGAGATGAGCAGTTGCACCAAGTAGAATTCCTCTGGTGGAGATGATCACAGCCACTGAATCAGCCATCCGCAACAACAAAATGAAAGAGGGTGAAGCAGAACAGCTCAGAATCAAAGTTTCATCCTGCCTCAGCAATGCCAAACCACCACCTTCCAACATCAGTGGAGAGGAGAGGGATGCACTCATCACTCTTAGCAAGGACAAAAACATCATCATTCTCCCAGCAGACAAAGGAAGGTGCACAGTGATTTTGAACCAGAAAGACTATCATGAGAAAGTTATGACACTCCTGAGTGACTTAAACACTTATGAACCTCTGAAAAGAGATCCAGGAAGTGGTTACAAGAAGAAGTTAATAGATTGCCTGAAAATTTTGGAGCAGGACAAAGCTATTGACTGTATTCTGTACCACAGACTGTACCCAGGGGAGGCCACACCTAGTCTGTATGGTTTACCTAAAATCCACAAACAAGGTGTACCTTTAAGACCAATTGTTAGCATGATTAACTCAGTCACTTACAATGTTTCCAAATGTCTGGCGTCTGTACTCATCCCTTTAGTTGGCAGCTCAGAACACCACATACAGAACACCATGGACTTTGTGGATAAGGTGAGGGAGGTCATCATGGAGACTGATGAAACAATGGTCTCTTTTGATGTCACATCACTCTTTACATGCATTCCTGTTGAGGATGCAGTAGAGGTGGTCAGTTTAAGATTAAAATCAGACACCACTCTGAGCAGCAGGATCATGCTTTCCACAGAACAACTGTGTCAACTCTTGAAACTGTGCCTGCAGTCAACCTACTTCACATATGGGGAGCAATATTATAGGCAGAAACATGGGTGTGCTATGGGGTCTCCAGTTTCTCCTATTGTTGCCAACCTGTACATGGAGGAGGTAGAAAAGAGAGCCTTGACGTCCTTTTCAGGGACACCACCAAGTCATTGGTTCAGGTATGTTGACGACACCTGGGTTAAAATTAAATCTCAGGAAGTCCAACATTTTACTGACCACATCAACTCTGTGGATAAATACATCAAGTTCACATGATAAGATGTAAAAAATGGCAGGTTGGCTTTCTTGGACTGTGAGGTCTCAGTCTCAGATAGAGGACGTTTGCAAACTGAGGTGTACCGCAAACCCACCCACACAGACCAGTATTTGCAGTTTGACTCC
Organism: Nematolebias whitei; assembly: GCF_014905685.2. Lineage (NCBI taxonomy): Eukaryota > Metazoa > Chordata > Actinopteri > Cyprinodontiformes > Rivulidae > Nematolebias > Nematolebias whitei. The sequence goes on along the minus strand of NC_056501.1, from coordinate 56,864,214 downwards.
CATTACCCTTTGGAGCACAAGTTAGGAGTCATCAGGACTCTGTATCACAGAGCAGACAGCATCC
>NC_056501.1:56852790-56864050 GCF_014905685.2 Nematolebias whitei | reverse complement strand
GAAGTCCTTCTTTTGACTCTTTCAGCGTCTCCGTTGAGAACAGCTAAAATACTTTTAGGAGTCGTGTAAGGTTATCCAAACAGAAGTTATAATTCCCAAAATCGTCTCTGGATTCTGGATTCCAATAGAAGCATCCTGGACGCCTGCGTTAGCATCCAAGAACTCTGAACTCTTTAACTCTCTTCAGAGAGTTAAACTCTGGAACTCTTCTCCAGGAAAAACTTTCAAGCTCTGAAAAACTCCTTGTCATCTCGTCACGTCTCGTCTCGACACGACAACGGAACTTTTTGACGACACTTCTCTTTACGTTTCCAACTCTTTCAAAGCTCTACTCTTTTAAGCTCTTTTCATCACGTCGCGTCTCTCTTCGACAAAGACTCGATACAGACATCAGACCTTTTTACGACACTTCTCTTGAGAACTGGGAAGTTGCCACATTTAAATGGGTTCGATTTCCGGTTCATTTGAGAGCTTTCTGATTCGTGGATGGACCAGAACAGAGGTGTGGTTTGTGATGTAAGGTGTTATGAAAGTCAAGGATAGAGATTAAGTTTGTTTAAAGCAGACAGAAAGATTTTTGGAGAAAACCAGACTTCGTGGAGTCAAACTCTCCTGTATCTTCTGTAAAAGTTAAACATGACATTTCTTTTCAGTAAACTTTTTAGTTGACCGAAACCTGAACTTTGACACACACTTACAAAACTTGCTCATTGAAGACAGAAAATCAAGAACTGCATATTAACCTGATTTCTTCTTTGAATGAGGAATAAAAATCATTACTTACTGTTTATGTAAAATAAAAATGAGTAGTTCACTTCAACCTGTAAACATTGTTTGAACTAACACAATTTGATTATCAAACATTTGTAAAATAGTAATGATCAAAGAGAATTGTCATTTCTACTTGATTAATTCAAGAAAGAAAGTCTTAGGATGGGTCAAACTGTACTTCTGGATGCAGATCAATGAAATGACAGTTTCTGTCCCACAAGGTTCTTAAGGTCAAGGGTTTTGACCTTAGGCTTAGTTTGACATCAGGTTAGGTTCACTACAGTTGACACATTTGATTCTTTAGTTCAGGTGAAGTAACAGGAAGTGAGGACAACGGGAAAAGCCTGCATGTAAACAAAGAGTTGCTCCCATGGCTAATAATAACACAGACAGTAGAGAAGAATCTGTTGTTTATTTAGATTATTTTGAGTCACTATTTGAGAGCAATGAAGAAGTGTGCAAGTTCAGAGAATATTCCAAAGAAGTTCAATCTGGTCCTCTGGACATTCAAAAAAACAAGAAAACAAACAAACAACAAAAAAGACAAAGCAAAAAAAAATGTAGAAACGTTTTGTCTCTCATCCGAGAGACTTCCTCAGTCTGAGGTGCTGTATTCAGCTCAGTCTCTTAAATAGCACCTTCTCAGAGTGGATCAACCAGTTTGCTGCTGACAACCAAAACCAGCTCCTCACATGGTCAAGAAGGACCATCAGCATAACAATGGATCATTAGCACACTGATGGCTGTTTATTATTCACAGGGGGTTAAGTGATACTAGCAATCACAGCATTGTGAGAGGGGGACAATTGAACAGGGACGCCTCCACCCCTGTTTAATGATGGACGATTTCTTTTCACACAGATGGTCGCCTTTACTCCTCTCTCAAACCAACGTTCCTCTTTGTCCAGGATGTGAACATCTTCATCCCTGAAAGAGTGACCGCTGGCCTGGAGATGAGTGTAGACCGTAGAATCCTGGCCTAATGATGTTGATCTTCTGTGCTGGGCCATCCTTTTGGCCAGTGGCTGTTTAGTTTCCCCGATGTAAGACTGATCACAGCTCTCCTGACACTGAACAGCAAACACAATATTACTCTGTTTGTGCTGGGGGACTGGATATTTGGGATGAACCAGTCTTTGCCGTAATGTATTTTGAGGTTTAAAAGCCACTGGGACGTTGTTTAGAAAATAAATGTCTCAGTTTCTCTGATACTCCCTGAACATATGGAATGACCACTGGTCTGGGTTCCTCCTTTTCACCTAATGTTGGACTGGAGTCCTGTTTGGGTTTCTTCTCTGCTTTCAGGAAGGCCCAGTTAGGATATCCACATTGCTGTAGAGCCTGTCTTATGTAGGATTTCTCCTTCTGCCTGGCTCCTGAGTTAGTGGGGATGCTGTCTGCTCTGTGATACAGAGTCCTGATGACTCCTAACTTGACTCCCAAGACTCCCAAGTCTCCCATGACTCCCAAGAGCCTGGAACTAAAATCTTCGGTCAGCGGGCACCGGGCAAGCAAGATCCTTCAGAAGGCACAGACCCAGCTGCTGAATGAACGGGTGAGACAGACCAATTTTACTATTGAGGCCTTGAAGGCCAAAGAAGAGCACATTAAACAGAAACTAACTATGTGTCTAGATCAGACCACACTTCAGCAAGTGTTGGACTGTACAGATCAGGCACGCTTAGCACAGCATGTCAAGTCCAAGACTCGACAACAAAACAAGTTTAACTTACTAATAACTCATCAACACCATCACTATTCCAATAACAACACATTCAGTGTAGGACAACACTCCAGTAGTCAATTACATGTCAGGGAGACAGAAAAGTGGGTGAAGAATTTATCTGACAGACAGCTCACCCAGCCGGAGACAGAGATTCTTGCCAGGGGACTGAACTTTGCGGTTGCACCAAGTAGAATTCCTCTGGTGGAGATGATCACATCTACTGAGTCAGCCATCCGCAACAACAAAATTAAAGAGGCTGAAGCAGAACAGCTCAGAATCAAAGTTTCAGCCTGCCTCAGCAATGCCAAACCACCACCTTCCAACATCAGTAGAGAGGAGAGGGACGCACTCACCACTCTTAGCAAGGACAAAAACATCATCATTCTCCCAGCAGACAAAGGAAGGTGCACAGTGATTTTGAACCAGAAAGACTATCATGAGAAAGTTATGACACTCCTTAGTGACTTAAACACTTATGAACCTCTGAAAAGAGATCCAGGAAGTGGTTACAAGAAGAAATTGATAGATTGCCTGAAAATTTTGGAGCAGGACAAGGCTATTGACCGTTTTCTGTACCACAGACTGTACCCAGGGGAGGCCACACCTAGTCTGTATTGTTTACCTAAAATCCACAAACAAGGTGTACCTTTAAGACCAATCGTTAGCATGATTAACTCTGTCACTTACAATGTTTCCAAATATCTGGCGTCTGTACTCATCCCTTTAGTTGGCAGCTCAGAACACCACATACAGAACACCATGGACTTTGTGGATAAGGTGAGGGATGTCATCATGGAGACTGATGAAACAATGGTCTCTTTTGATGTCACATCACTCTTTACGTGCATTCCTATTGATGATGCAGTAGAGGTGGTCAGTTTAAAATTAAAATCAGACACCACTCTGAGCAGCAGGACCACGCTTTCCACAGAACAACTGTGTCAACTCTTGAAACTGTGCCTGCAGTCAACCTACTTCACATATGGGGAGCAATATTATAGGCAGAAACATGGGTGTGCTATGGGGTCTCCAGTTTCTCCTATTGTTGCCAACCTGTACATGGAGGAGGTAGAAAAGAGAGCCTTGACATCCTTTTCAGGGACACCACGAAGTCATTGGTTCAGGTATGTTGACGACACCTGGGTTAAAATTAAATCTCAGGAAGTCCAACATTTTCCTGACCACATCAACTCTGTGGATAAAAACATCAAGTTCACACGAGAAGAGGAAAAAAATGGCAAGTTGGCTTTCTTGGACTGTGAGGTCTCAGTCTCTGATAGAGGACATTTGCAAACTGAGGTGTACCGCAAACCCACCCACACAGACCAGTATTTGCAGTTTGACTCCCATCACCCTTTGGAGCACAAGTTAGGAGTCATCATGACTCTGTATCACAGAGCAGACAGAGTCCCCACTAGCTCAGGAGCCAGGCAGAAGGAGAAATCCCACACAAGACAGGCTCTAGAGCAATGTGGATATCCTAACTGGGCCTTCCTAAAAGCAGAAAAGAAACCCAAACAGGACTCCAGTCAGCCAACAGGTGAAAAGGAGGAACCCAGACCAGTGGTCATTCCATATGTTGAGGGAGTATCAGAGAAACTGAGACGTTTATTTTCTAAACATAACGTCCCAGTGGCTTTTAAACCCCAAAATACATTACGGAAAAGACTGGTTCATCCCAAAGATCCAGTCCACCGGCACAAACAGAGTAATGTTGTGTATGCTGTTCAGTGTCAGGAGGGCTGTGATCAGTCTTACATCGGGGAAACAAAACAGCCACTGGCCAAAAGGATGGCCCAGCACAGAAGATCAACATCATCAGGCCAGGACTCTGTGGTCTACACTCATCTCCAGGCCAGCGGTCACTCTTTCAGGGATTAAGATGTGCACATCCTGGATAGAGAGGAACGATGGTTTGAGAGAGGAGTAAAGGAGGCCATCTTTGTGAAAAGAAACCGTTCATCGTTAAACAGGGGTGGAGGCCTTCGTGTTCAATTGTCCCCCTCTTACAATGCTGTGATTGCTAGTATCACTCAGCCCTCTGTGAACAGTAAACAGCCATCAGTGTGCTAATGATCCATTGTTATGCTGATGGTCCTTCTTGAGCATGTGATCAGCTGGTTTTGGTTGTCAGCAGCAGAACTGGTCGATCCACTCTGAGAAGGTGCTATTTAAGAGACTGAGCTGAATACAGCACCTCAGACTGAGGAAGTCTCTCGGATGAGAGACGAAACGTTTCTACATTTTTTTTGTTGTTTTGCTTTGTTTTTTGTTTTTTTTGAATGTCCAGAGGACCAGATTCAACTTTTTTGGATTTTTCTACCTGGATTATTGAGCATGCATCCGGATAAAATGATTATTATAATTATTATAATGAAGTGTCATCCACAAAGGCATCAGCTCTAAAAGCTGACATTTTGTAGTGAATCCAAAGAGCCAACTCCCATTGAGTGAGAGCCAGCTCCGTACTTTTTTTGTCCCCTTTCACTGCTCAGCCCTCACTCAATGGCCTGGCTCTGTTCACGGTAGAACTTTGTTTTGATAGGCAGAATGGCAGCCTTGTGACCAACCACATGTAAGGATATAGGGGCTGAGATGGTGTAGAGGAAGGGCAGCCGTTTGGACCCCGGTCATTGCACATCTCGTGGTGTCTCTGAGCAGGACACCTCATCCCCAGTTGCTCCCTGGGCACCCCCAATAGCTGCCTACTGCTCCACCTGGTGGTGGATGGGTGAAATACAGAGAGCCAATATCACCATTGTATGGGAACATACAATGATGACAGTACATACACATTATTATTATTATTATTAGGATCATATCATGTGAAAACAAAGGGGGACAGACGTGGCAGTCAGGTGAAGCATCTGTCTGTTCCCTCAGGCAGTAAGTGAAACAGTAGACAGCAGTGAGGAGGAGAGTGTGTGTTGCAAAAACATTATGTAAATATGACATATGTAAACAAAACAGCATCATGCTGGCTGCATAGAATAAACCTGATGATAAATGGTAAATGGACTGTACGCCTTTCTACCTTATCGAGATACTCAAAGCGCTTTACACTACAATCTGTGTCTTCATTTACCCATTCATACAGCACTCTACTAGATCTCTACAAAGCTAAATGAACAAATAATTTTAAAAAGACTAATCAGTGCTTTATCACATTCATACACTGAAGATAAGAGATGCCGGCAGCGGGGGATAGTGATGTGTTACTGTTACGGTACTAATGTTAGGTCTGAGCTGAGCAATCTCTACTCCTGACTGGAAGTAGCAGAGCTGTCTGCCACAGGGTGGAGGTGGGGGAGATTTGGTAGGAGGGTCGCTCAGTTCTGTTGACAGGGCGGGGTGCCTCCTTGGATTATGGTAGGAGTAACACTGCTGACCTCTCAGAAACCATATTACTCAAGCTTGCATTCAGCCACAACAGCATTGTTGAAGAGGCACTTCAGAGAATAATGCTGCAGCAGCAAAATGAACCCCCTGCCCACCATTAGAGGGCCAAGTGGAGGAGAAGCCACAAATTTCTGCTGTGTGGAGGCCCTTAGATGAAAGAGGAGATGTTACAAGGAGAAATACTACCACTGATGTTATAATGGAGCTTGTTATCTTGAGGAACCCCTCATCCAACACACTGAAAACCCACTGAGCTGGTGGCAGGCCAAGGCCTCAGTCTGCTCACACCTGGTGAAGGTGATGGACGGAAGACTGTAGTGTGATAGCATCTGCTCCTTTGGAGAGAGTCTTCTCAAAAACAGGTCAAATACTAACTGAGAGGAGAAATCGCATCGTCCCAGCTGAGATATTGGATTTTTCTGAATGCCAACCTGCACTGAGGACATATTGTTTGGTCACAGAGTTTAGCTCCGTTCTGTCCTGGTTCTGTTCTGTGCATTTGTTTGCAGTGTTTTGATCATTTGTTTTTGTGTTGAATAAAAATTTAAAGTAAGATTAAAATGTTACACCAAAAAGAATGCCTGCTCTTGTAACAGAACAAATGCACAAAATTAGGCAACTATAAGGCTTCTCGTAAAAACACTAAATACAAAAGGGTTAATCAACGCACAAAACATTCATAGTTGACATACAGGTCCTTCTCAAAAAATTAGCATATTGTGATAAAGGTCATTATTTTCCATAATTTAATGATAAAAATGAAACTTTCATATATTTCAGATTCATTGCACACCAACTGAAATATTTCAGGTCTTTAATTGTTTTAATACTGATGATTATGGCATACAGCTCATGAAAACCCAAAATGCCTGTCCCAAAAAATTAGCATATTTCATCCCACCAATGAAAGACAAGTGTTTTTAATACAAAAAACGCCAACCTTCAAATAATCATGTTCAGTTATGCACTCAATACTTGGTCGGGAATCCTTTTGCATGAATGACTGCTTCAATGCGGCGTGGCATGGAGGCAATCAGCATGTGGCACTGCTGAGGTGTTATGGAGGCCCAGGATGCTTCGATAGCGGCCTTAAGCTCATCCGGAGTGTTGAGTCTTGCGTCTCTCAACTTTCTCTTCACAATATCTCACAGGTTCTCTACGGGGTTCAGGTCAGGAGAGTTGGCAGGCCAATTGAGCACAGTAATACCATGGTCAGTAAACCATTTACCAGTGGTTTTGGCACTGTGAGCAGGTGCCAGGTCGTGCTGAAAAATGAAATCTTCATCTCCATAAAGCTTTTTAGCAGATGGAAGCATGAAGTGCTCCAAAATCTCCTGATAGCTAGCTGCATTGACCCTGCCCTTGATAAAACACAGTGGACCAACACCAGCAGCTGACATGACATCCCAGTGACTGTGGAAACTTGACACTGGACCTCAAGCAATGTGAATTCTGTGTCTCCTCTCTTCCTCCAGACTCTGGGACCTTGATTTCCAAAGGAAATGCAAAATTTACTGTAATCAGAGAACATAACTTTGGACCACTCAGCAGCAGTCCCAGGCGAGATGCTTCTGACGCAGTCTCTTGTTCAAAAGTGGCTTGACCTGGGGAATGCGGCACCTGTAGCCCATTTCCTGCACACGCCTGTGCACAGTGGCTCTGGATGTTTCTACTCCAGACTCAGTCCACTGCTTCCGCAGGTCCCCCAAGGTCTAGAATCGGCCCTTCTCCACAATCCTCCTCAGGGTCCGGTCACCTCTTCTCGTTGTGCAGCGTTTTCTGCCACACTTTTCCCTTCCCACAGACTTCCCACTGAGGTGCCTTGATACAGCACTCTGGGAACAGCCTATTCGTTCAGCAATTTCTTTCTGTGTCTTACCCTCTTGCTTGAGGGTGTCAATGATGGCCTTCTGGACAGCAGTCAGGTCGGCAGTCTTACCCATGATTGCGGTTTTGAGTAATAAACAAGGCTTGGAGTTTTTAAAAGCTTCAGGAATCTTTTGCAGGTGTTTAGAGTTACATCGTTGATTCAGATGGTTAGGTTAATAGCATGTTTAGAGAACCTTTTCATGATATGCTAATTTTTTGGGACAGGCATTTTGGGTTTTCATGAGCTGTATGCCATAATCATCAGTATTAAAACAATTAAAGACCTGAAATATTTCAGTTGGTGTGCAATGAATCTGAAATATATGAAAGTTTCATTTTTATCATTACATTATGGAAAATAATGACCTTTATCACAATATGCTAATTTTTTTAGAAGGACCTGTATTTAGGCTAAAATATGATGCTACAGATCATCATAAATTAAGAGTCGTTTAGGAGCTGAAAAAGCCAGCTATCTTCAATTCAATTCAATTCAATTTAGTTCAATTCAGTTTATTTATATAGCCTCAAGTCACCTCAGAAGTCATCTCAGGGCACTGAACAGAAACATTCATATATAAAATAATAATTTAACATTATTATTCTGAGGAGCAGACTGCTTTGAGTTTAACTCTATCGCAGAACTCTCATCTTGAGCAAGCATGAAGGCGACAGTGAAAAAGAAAAACTCCTTCATGAGGAAGAAACCTTTAACAGAATCAGGCTCAGGACAAGCGGCCATCTGCTAAGACCGGCTGGGTTTGGTAGGAACGGATACACAATGGCAGGTCAAGAATCACATGTCAAGATAGAAATTGTATCAAATGAAAATTATTCAATTTTAACAATTCATTTAAGGAAATGAGATCAATTTGTCCTCCATTAGTCTAAGCCTATAGCAGCATAACAAGCCAAACCTAACTATTGGATTTATCAAAAAGGAAAGTCTTAAGCCCAGTCTTAAAACTGGACAATGTGTCAGACTCATGGACAGAAACTGGAAGTTGGTTCCACAAGAGAGGAACTGAACTAACTGAAAGATCTTCCTCCCATTCTGCTTTTGGAAACTCTAGGAACATCAAGTAAAGCCCCCAGTATACTCCCGCGTACATATGTCCATGCGTACGTACGTGCGTACTGTACGCAGAGGGTTCAGACTTCATACTCAAGCGTCCGCCCTTGTCAGCTCCACAGACAAGGGGCGTTTACCTTCGGGACCAATTGAGGTCGTCGACTGGTCATTTGCTGACACGCCTACTGGACTGATTGACGGGATGGGGGAAAAAAAAAAAAAAACAAACAAGCGCTGGCAGCCTCAGCCGCAGCGGTGTTCTGTGTTTATATGTTGTTAATAAAAATTCTAAAAAATTTTTAAAAAAGGGAGCACTGGCCCTGCAGCCCACACATCAGATCAGCTCACCAGGAAATCTCCAGACACTCCCGCAACCACGCTGGACCTGAGTTTAATTAGCTCGTGACAAATTCCTTCATTTCTCACCATTTCAGTCATGGCATCAATGGAGGAAGAAGAGATCGCTTGGCTTTTGGCAAAAAAACAAAAGAAAAGGCTAGATCAGGAACGAAGAAAGGGAATTTAATACATTGGCGTCTCATACAAAACAGTCCATCGCCGGGCAGTTTATTGTGCGACACCGCGTACGCGTTCATAAAAATTGAGCTTTGCACGGACATGCCCTGCGGGGGGACGATCGTACCTCCGCGTACGTACGTATGCGGGAGTATACTGGGGGCTTAATCCTGCAGTCTGAGAGCAAAGTGCTCTGTTAGGAAAATATGGAACAATAAGATCTGTAATATAAGATGGAGCTAGGTTGTTGAGAGCTTTGTAGGTTAGAAGTAAGATTTTGAATTCAGTTCTGGACTTGACAGGGAGCCAATGGAGAGAAGCTAAAACTGGAGAGATATGATCTCTCTCCTACCACTATCTGAAAAGAGCCAGACTTCCTATCACTAGTCTGTGTGGTTCTGATCTGAAAAAACCTACAGATCACCTGCAATCATCATCACTACCAGTCCAATCCAAGTTTTCCTTCCCCACTGTGTTTTAGGCTCACAGGCGGTGTGTACAGCTGCTCGACTTGCCTCTTCCTCCTAGAATGTAACACCACAGCTTTTGTTTCTGAATGTCTGGCAGATTACAATGCATGCTCTTTCCAGTGTGATGGACATGACCACCCTCCCCCTGATGTGGTATTTGTGAGATCCCCAGAGTATTTTCGTTGCATAAAAACTATAAGTTTCCATTCTGACAAGTCTGTCTCTGACTTTTTAGTGCAAGTTGAATGACTTTTTAAGCAACAAAATAATGTGCACAGCCTACAATACAGTTTTGCAAGCAGTGATTGTTTTGGCCATGGCTGCACAGCTGTTCCCTCAGACACTGGGGACCAGTTGTGGCGACGCTAAAAGTACAAAGTACTGTGCATGCTTTAGAAGTTGTAAAAGGTAAAAACTTTACCTGGAGGAAGAGGGGTTTTCTTCTGGATTAGAACTACTGCTACCTTGGTGTTCCTGCCCTGCAGACTGGTTCTAAGAAAAAACAGAAACTGTTTATGAAACTGAGTACAATTTTGTTGAACACTCACAGGAAAAAGTAGACGTAGTCAATCACCGTTTCTGTACGTTAACAACTTTGACATACCTGACAATCTCCACCTTAGTTGCACATTCCGACTGTTTCTCCTTCCACTGTGGGTCATCCCAGTCCAGCTCATAGAACAGAACCACCAGAGCAGGAACCAAGTTCAGGTGTTTGTTCATCCAGCTGGTCTTCAAAATACCTTTTGGGATGTACCACTCATATGATGTCCGCTAAGCACACAACATAAATGTTAAAAAGAACTCAGAAGCTTTCCTGTCATACACATGTTCAATAAGTTTGGACTAACAGTTATAAACTGGGCTCAGACTGCAAGTTTTTTATGAAGTGGCTCCATAATTGTAATGGATGCATCAGGCATATGTTCAAAATTTAAAAGAATCTGATGAAAAACTTCTGAAAAGGGTCAGAGGACAATACCACCTTCCAGACCTCCTCATGACTTTTGTATCTAAAACCAACGTGCAACAAACAAAATGATGAATACGTTCCATGATACATGCACTTATATGTCTTGAGCAGCCTTATTAGAATATAAACACATCCAACTTATGCACGTAATCAAATAATTTTGATTTGTTGTGTAGTATGAACAGTATGCTGAGATATATTCATACATTTCACGGGTTCTTCATTTTTCTGACTGTGTACATGTAGTGCATTGAATTTAACAGAAATGTAACGAGAGACGTTATTTATCTTTGACCCATCAAAATGAATGCGGTCATTTATTTACAGAATCAAAGTTTAACATCAAACATTTACATTAATTTGGCAAAATATGAAAACAATAACATGGCTAGTTTCACAGGAAGTGGGAACAATACGGAGATTGTTGTCACTTTTCAGCAGAACAGCAGACATCAATCACACGG
>NC_056501.1:56848814-56852690 GCF_014905685.2 Nematolebias whitei | reverse complement strand
TATATATATATATATATATATATATATATATATATATATATATATACTAAAATAAACTACTACTCACTACTTGTACTACTATTCCTACTTCGCTGTGTGGGACTTCAGGGTACGGATCCCCCGTGATAGACGAGGGACTACTGTATCAAGCTGACATAACAAAACTAATTGTGGGGTCTAAATACTTTTTGAAACATCTGCATGATCCTGATGTTTGTACAGGAGAAGATCTGGTGGCTTCAGAGAGGGCATCGGCTCTGTGTAACGCTTGTGATCTCTCTGGAAAAAGCCTGTTTGTTCTGCCACACACTGATCACTTGGTGGGCTACATCATCAGGTACATGAACATCCTGCTGCAAGAGGGCTCTGGTTTCAAAAAGCTTCTGTTGTCTTCTCACGTGTTTCATGTCATGTTGATTCAACGCTTAGGTTGGAGAACGCTTTCTACGAACATGCTCAGACCTACTACTACACAGAGATTCGTCGAGTCAAATCGCATAAAGAGTTCCTCAACAAGACGACACACCAGGTATGAAGACACAAGCCCCTAGAAGTTTATGAATCTGTTCAGAAAGTTGATTAGTGGTTTTGTTCTGCAGGAACGTGTATAGTTCTTACAAATGTTGGAGGAAGTCTAACTTCTTGGGTTCACATTAGAGAAAGATTTACCAGTTTGTAACTTAGAGCTTATTTATTTTGTAGTTTAAGTAATCACAACTGTGATGCTGCTCTTCTACAATTGGTCAAGATGATTTAATGTGGTGATTTGCTGAATCAGCCAAATGTAACATAACAAGTAGCTTATAAACGTCTGAGGGGTGTAGAAAAAGAGTTTATAATAACTTTGAACTTATCTGTAAACTCAGTGTACTTACTCTGAGTGGGGAAACTAAAGGGTCCCACAGACTTGTGCAGTCCTCAGTCCACGCGGAAACTGTGCGCTCTGTCTGCAGACTGTTGAGACTTCCTTAGATAGAGAACTTTACTAATTGGCTTTTATGTATGTGAATGTTTCTGTAAAGTGCCCTGAGCCAACTTTGTTGTGATTTGGCACTATATAAATAAACTGAACTGAACTGAACTGAATTGAATTGAATTGAACTTGATACACAAACGTACAACCTGAGCAGCTGCAGCCAGTTCTGTAGGCAAGGGGCGTTTACCTTTGGGACAAATTTAGTTCACGGATTGGTCATTTGCTGACACGCCTTCTGGATTGATTGACAGGACGCAAAAAAAATAGAGCTGGCAGCCGCAGCGGTGTTCTGTGTTTATATGTTGTTAATAAAAAGTTCTAAAAAATAAAAAAAAACAGGAAGCGCTGGCCCTGCAGTCCACACATCAGACTAGCCCACCAGGAAATCTCTAAACCCTCCTGCAGCCACGCTGTAGCCGATTTTAATTTGCTCGTGACAAATTCCTTAATTTCTCACCATTTTAGTCATGGCATCAACATAAGTGGAGGAAGAGATCGCTTGCCTCTTGGGGAAAAAAAAACAAAAGAAAAGGCCATTAAACCAGATCAGGGATGAAGAACGGGAATTTAATACATTGGTCCAACATTTTTTCAGTCAGGTCATCTGGACAGTTTCTTTTTTTTGTGCTGAAACGTTTCGCCTTTGATCCGGAAGGCTTCATCAGTCAAGGAAACGCACAACAAAACTGATTCTTCCTCCAACAGCTTACTCCAAAGTGGAACAAACCAGTTCTGCTTGTGATTAGATGGTCTTTTCGGTATGCCCCTCCTTCATTGCTGGCCCTCTTCCTTGTTGACAGTCTTGTCAAACTGGTTGAAAACAACAAAGTCCATGCTCAATAAGCCAGGTATACAATCCAACATTTTTTCAGTCATGTCATCTGGACAGTTTATTTTTTTTGTGCTGAAACATTTCTCCTTCGATCTGGAAGGCTTCATCAGTCAAGGAAACACACAACAAAACTGGTTCTTCCTCCCAACAGCTTACTCCAAAGTGGAACAAACCAGTTCTGCTTGTGATTAGATGGTCTCTTTGGTACGCCCCTCCTCCATTGCAGGCCCTCTTCCTTGTTGACGGTCTTGTCAAACTGGTTGAAAACAACAAAGTCCATGATCAATAATCCAGGTATACAATCCAACATTTTTCAGTCAGGTCATCTGGACAGTTTCTTTTTTTTGTGCTGAAATGTTTTGCAATTCTGTCCAGAGTCCCGAGTCTGTGTGAGCCTTAAGTTTGTCCCATTTCCATTCTCTACTGCTTATCTATAGTAGGGTCTAGGTCTAGGTACACGTGGGTGTACCGAACCGTTTCAGTACGGCATGTTCGGTTTGGTCCACGTTTGTACCATTTCGGTAATTTTTTCATTAATTAAATTTTATTAACGAGAGATTATGTGCCGTGGAACTAAAGTTCCTAATGTCCCTTTTCCATTAGTACCGGTACGGGCCGACTCGACCCTACTTGGCCCGGTTCTGAGGCTTTTCCATTAGTACCGGTACTTAGCACCTGTTACTATTTTCAGTACCCTTGGCTCTGTGGTTCTAACCGGTACGAAGAGGTACAAAAACGTGACGTCAGAACACTGTCGGTCACTGATTGGTCGGGGGCGGAGTCACTGGATCCTTCAGAAACGTTTCAAAACAATAATCCGCCATTTGCAATTTCTCGGACTGGAGCAGCGGCTGGACTTATTTTAAAGATTTTAAAAACAATACTGACAACATCTTGGTCTAATGTTGATGTGCTGGCATTTTTTGTGCTTGGTGGCCAATAACATAATTCAGAGCAAGCTGGATGGAGCTCTGCTGGTGCACCCCGGTCCTCCCTCCGGAGCCTCCGAGCGCCAGACCGGGCAGGGCGTCATCTCCCCGGCTCCAAGTTCAGCTGGTCACCGCAGAAGATCCTTCGATGTGCCGACTCGGAGGCTCGGGTTCCGGCTACCAGCCTTGTGTGCTCAGAGCTCCGCTGGTCACTGCGAAGCTGGAGATGGGGACGCACAGATGGCCGTTGCCAGACCCCGGCCGCGCGTAATCATGAAGGCTGAATCCCGATCCCACCCGGCAGTCAGGCGGACTGGACAGTCTAGGACGGACGCTGGAAGCGATTTTTAAATAAAATAATATTTTGTTTTTATACAAAAAATGTTTTAAAAAATTGTTGAAGCGATTTAAAAATGATTATTTTTTTTTACACGTAAAATGTTTTTTAAAATCGCTTCCACTGTTCGTCGCAGACACGTCTCTGTCCGCCTGTCTGCGCGGGTCGGACCTTCATGATTACGCGCGGCTGGGGTCTTGGAACGGACTCTGTGAGTCACCAGCTGAGCTGGAGCTGTGAGGATGAGCCTCCCAGCCTCCTCCTATCCGGAGGAGAGGATCAGTGAGACCAGCAGAGCGTTGAAGATTAAAAAAAAAAAAAAAACGGTGCCAGCTTCATCATGAAATCCTGTTTTTACTTTAATGAATGTTAACTCAGCTGAAAATCATAAAAAGACACAAAACTATCGGATCTCAGAAATATTTCCCTCAAACATGTTTAAAGAAGAGACGACCTTCAGTTCAACTTTATTTTAACTCACAAATGTACAAATCACAAAACAAGAACTTTAAAGCAAAGCTAAAAATAAAATGTATATATGCGAACAAGAAAGAAAACCACACATTTAAAATGAACATTAAAAGTAGACACAATGAGTGCAAATACATCAAATGATGATGAAAACCTATAGAAATTTAAATGTAATGTTTTTGTAGAATCTGGTTCATCAGAGTTTTAATTTATATACATATATATATATATTTATCTATATAAATATATATAGATAAATATATGTATATATATAAATACATATATATGTATATAAATATATATGAATATATATAAATACATATATATGTAT
>NC_056501.1:56823596-56848714 GCF_014905685.2 Nematolebias whitei | reverse complement strand
CAGCTGGTGAGAGGTGGTGACGTCAATTTGAACCCCGCCCACTGGAACCGGTACTGAAAGCATAATGGAAACACAACCTGTACCGTACCGAGTAGAGTAGAGCCGTGCTGTACCGGCCCGTACCGGTACTAATGGAAAAGGGGCGTTAGTGTGTTTCAGCGCGGCGCTATTATCTTGCAGGACGCGCAACATTAGCTTCTTGTTGTGGTCTCCTGTTGGGGAATATTATGGCTTTCTTGTTAAAAGACTAGCGCAAATCCAAAGCTGTGTCGACGTTGTTTCACAGAGATTGGATCTGCAGCAGACAACACGTCTAACTTGTTAAC
The DNA here is from genome assembly GCF_014905685.2 of Nematolebias whitei. Lineage (NCBI taxonomy): Eukaryota > Metazoa > Chordata > Actinopteri > Cyprinodontiformes > Rivulidae > Nematolebias > Nematolebias whitei. The sequence goes on along the minus strand of NC_056501.1, from coordinate 56,848,388 downwards.
GCGCTTGAAACAACATCATCCGAACGTAAACATCTCTCCAAGCAGCTTGTTGCAAAGACCGATAACAGCAGCATTTAAACAAACTTTATCATGTAATTCAGATTGGTCCAAAGCAATAACACAAGCTGTAGGAGTTTTTAAAGCTCTGGATCTATGTTTCTGTTGTTGATGCGCCGACTTTAAAGTTATTGAGCCCCGCTACAACATCCCATCACGTCAACACTTCAGCCAAAAAGTTGTAGCAGCACTTTATGAAAAAGCTAAAACTGATATTGTCAACAAGCCCTGGACCAGATAAAGCCCTGCCCTGATGATGATGAACGAGAGATTCAACCACCTCATAACAAATGATGACTGTTCAAGAAGAGGTATTGTTATTTTATTATTATTATTATCTAATTAACTGTTTTTTTAAATTATTATAATCTTATTAACTTTTTTTTTTTTTTTTTTTTTTTTTTACCTCTTTGTGTTTTATTTCCAGTCTGGGACAGAGATAACAGCTGCGAGTCTTCTTCCTCTTCACGGAAATCAGAAATCACCTCCAGTTAAGAAGTCTGTGATGACTGAACTCTGAACTTTTCCAGGGACCTGTCCCACCTGTGGGAGCAGGTCCAAGAGGTTGTGAGTAATGAGGCCAAATACAGCCACACTGCAAAATTAGCAAGGCGCTACCTCTCTATTCCTGCTACTGTTGTTAGAGGATTTTCTCCATTGCTGGAGATAATGTCATTGCAATTAGATCTGTCATTTTGGCAGAAAATGTGGACAAGTTGGTCTTTTTGGCCAAAAACTTAAAACTTGATTAGTTAAATTGTAAACAGTCTGTTGCTGCTTATTGTTCTGCTCCTGACCGTTATTGTATTTATTAAGATTTTTATTATTGTTAGTATAGTTTATTTATTGTAAAGAGTGCCGTTTATTTAAAATATCATCCAAATGGGTCGCTTTTACTTATTTTTATACAAACGTATTGTTTACTTGGCATATTTTCAAAATAAACATTTTGTAAGTCTTTATTTTGGCCTTTTTTGTACCGAAAATGAACCGAACCGAAATGTGATTTTAGCGTACCGTTACACCCCTAGTAGGGTCGTGTAGGCAACAGGTCTAGGAGTGAAACTTGGATATCCTTCTCCTCAGGGACCCCAAAGTGTTCCCAGGCCAGAGCAGAAACTAAGGTTGTTTTCACACCTGATATTCCTGTAGACGTGGTTCGGTTGGGGACCAATATTCATAACATTTTGTTTACATTTGAGCTGGTGCAGTTTGCATTCACACTGCACTGTGCAGTCGAGCCAACCTATTCGAACCAACCTGTTCCCCCACTCGCCTGTGGTGGCGCTGCACCAAGAACTACTGAAAGAAATGACACAAAGTTTCGTTAGTTAGTTCGTTAGTTTTCTTCTACCGGACCGAGACCTAGGTTTTTAGGCGGGCCAGAGTTCGCCTTTTTGTTCCGTGACAGAGTTCGATGGCGCGTTCACACCTCCCCAAATGAACTAGAGTTTGGGACAACAAGGCTGGTGTGAATGCACCCCAAGTCCTCCAGTGAGTTCTGGGGCTGTCTTTGGGCCTCTTACCAGTGGGACGTGCCTTGAACACCTCCAAAGGGAGGCGTCTAGGAGGCATCCTAATCAGATGCATTTAACTGACACCTTTCATTGCAAAGAAACAGAGACTAACCGAGCTCCCCCTGGGGTATGAAGCTCCTCACCCTATATCTAAGTCTGAGCCCAGCCACCCTACGAATGATGTCCATTTTGGTCGCTTGTATCCAAGATCTTGTTCTTTCTTGCATCATCCAAACGTCACAACCACAAGTGAGGGCTGAAATGTAGCTAGACCGAGCTTTGCTTTTAAATCAACTCTTTCTTCACCATAAACAACTGAAGCAATGCCCTTATTAATGACACCTTTTGTTGCAAAGAGTAGTATTAAGTATTATCTTCTCTTCTGTATAAGTATTAGTATTTCTATTATTATTAATAGGATCAAGAAATATTTGGATTAATTTAACATCAATTTAATGCTTTTTTTCAAATAGGAAGTCAGTCCCATCAGTTCTTCCTCTGATTTTATCCTCAAATGGTGTCCCTATTCACTTTGTCAATTCTTATAAATATTTGGGTATCTTGGTTGACTCGCATTTCTCGTTTAAGTTCCATGTGGAAAACCTAGTAAGGAAACTGAAAGTACTGTACCCATCATTGCACCCTGTATTCACTGGTTAACTGATCATCATTAACCTCACGCAGACTCTCCCATTGGTACATGTTCATTTTTAAATCACTTCTCTGTAGGTTTGGGTGATATATCGATATTTATAAAATATTGATATAATTTAATTCACAATATAAAATGAGACTATATCAATATAAAACGATATAATTTTATACTCTTATACTACTCCAGAGCTAGCTGATCTCCTGCACAGGAGAGATCATATTTGGGCCACAGCGAGAAAATCTGACTCAGACACTGATTGGTTGAGTTTTCGACAGATGAGGAATAAATGCACAACTGCTGTCAAAGCAGCAAAACGCAACTATTTCTTATCTCAGACCTCCAAAAATCTCAATGACCCTAACAGATTCTGGAAAACCATCAAATCTCTCTCAGGCACCACCCAATCATCTGACCTCCCATCACAACTTCTCACTAACTCTGTTCCTGTGTCAAATAAGCACGAGATCCTGAACTGTTTCAACAAACATTTTGTTGCTTATAGTTCTTTATTTGACACAGTTACTAACAGAAAATCAGCCACTTCCCCTAATAACCAAACTTCTACAAATCAAATCCCTCCTACAAGTCAATCCTCAGTTAATCACACCTTCTCTTTTTTTCCATTCTCAGTCAGTGAGGTCAATAAACTGTTAAAAGATCTTGACCCTAAAAAATCTGCAGGTCCAGTTGAACTTCCACCTTATTTCTTAAGGCTGGCTGCTCATATCATCACAGTCCCTATGGCCCACATCTTCAATCTCTCCTTAAGACAAAACTCCATCCCAGACACTTGGAAAACAGCCTTTGTTCTTCCTTTGCTGAAGGGAGGTGACCCCACCTCACTGAACAACTATCAACCAATCTCTAAACTCTGCATTTTAGCCAAGGTTCTAGAAAAACTGATAAACTCTCAAATCAAAAATTACCTGGACTCATTTAACATCTTACCTCCCCATCAATCTGGTTTCAGGAAACAACACAGCACAACCACTGCTTCACTGAAGGTTCTTAATGACGTTGTTGAAGCACTGGATGCTAAGGATTATTGTGCTGCACTTTTCTTAGACCTGTCTAAAGCTTTTGACACTGTGGATCATAACATCTTGTGTCATAAACTCTCAGTAATTGGTTTCTCAGAACACACCATTGGTTGGTTCTCTAACTATCTTTCAGACCGGAGGCAATGTGTTCAACATAATGATACTTCCTCCAGTTATTTAACAGTCAACAATGGTGTACCACCAGGCTCAGTCTTAGGACCCACCCTCTTTACAATCTACATACATAATGTAGGTAAAAACATCCCTAATGCATCCATACATTTCTATGCTGATGACACAGTTGTTTATTGTCGAGCTAAAACTGTTGCTAAGGCTTTCCAGCTTTTGAAATCTGCATTCAACTACATCCAGACAGATTTGTTCCGCCTCAAACTTGTCCTAAATGCCGACAAAACCAAAGGGATGCTTTTTTCAAATAGGAAGTTGGTCCCAGCAGTTCTTCCTCCGATTTTATCCTCAAATGGTGTCCCCATTGAATTTGTTGATTCCTATAAATATTTGGGTATCTTGGTCGACTCACATCTCTCTTTTAAGCTCCATGTGGAAAACTTGGTAAAGAAACTGAAAGTTAAACTGGGTTTCTTTTTCAGAAACAGATCTTGTCTAACCCTGAATGCTAGAAAACGCCTTGTATCTGTGACTTTCCTTCCCTCCATTGATTACGGTGACATTATTTACGTGAACGCTCCTACAAGAACCCTGCAGATGTTGGATGCTGTCTATCATGGTGCACTAAGATTCATAACTGGCTGTGATTATCGTACCCACCACTGCACCCTGTATTCACTGGTTAACTGGACATCATTAACTTCACGCAGACTCTCTCACTGGTACATTTTCATCTTTAAATCACTTCTTGGTCTGCTGCCTTCATACATCTCCTCCTACATGTCTCTGCATGAGTGCATCTACGGAGTGCGCTCTCAGGACATTATTACCTGCAAAGTTCCCTCAATGAGGACTGAACTAGGAAAAAGGGCCTTCTCCTACTCTGCTCCTGTTTCCTGGAATATCTTACAAAAAGATTTGAAGCTCTCGACCTTGACCTCTCTAAGTGGCTTTAAGATTCTGTTGGACTCCTTGCAGGGACCAATGCAGACATGTTCCTGTTTTTAGTTTTCTACATTCACCTTAGAATCTAGCTGTTTTTTTTTTGTTGTTGTTACCTTTTCCTTTTAGCCATCCTATTTGTAAAAAAAAAAAAAAACCTGCAGTATGACTTTTTATAATTGTTTATTGTTTTCGCTGTTGTCCATTGTTGTCATCTTTCTTTGTTGGAATCAGGTCTCGCTTGTAAATGAGTCCTCGAGGCTCAATGGGATTTACCTGTGTAGTGGACTAGGCCTCCGACCAAAACCTGCTTCTGAAGACCTTCATGGAACAGTAACTGTTATTTTATTGATTTGAATCCAGAAATACAAATTAGCTCATCCAGAGACTGTCTAATTGTATCCTGAACTAATCAATTGAAAGAACACTCTCTTTTTTATATAATCATTACTATTTTACAATATCTTGATAATCAGAAGTGTGTTTAGTTCATACCATTTTTAAATGTTGAAGTGAACCACTCATTTTAAATCAACTGTGAAACAGTATTAATGATTTTTTTAATCCTCATTTAAATTAGAAATCAAGTTAAATGTCTATTTACAAAGTAATTATGCATTTTGAAATGAGAAGTAGTGATGTCGGTCAAAAGTCAGAGACTGTCAAAAACAAGTTGTTAGAACAGGCTGTTGTGTTTTTAAAACTCTCAGACAGTAAATAAGAAAACTGGCACCTGTAAGTCTGTCATTTCTCCAAAACATTTCTCTGTCTGTAACTTACCGTCTCAAAACATTCCTGCTATTTTCTTGACTTGTAATGACCCACTGACATCACTAGAACCACACCCCGGTTGGTTGCTTCAACCAATCAGGACTTAATAAAGTTACCGGAAGCAGAACTCTTTAAAAGTCGACACTTCCTGGAACTATGGTTCTGGGGTAGTTCTGGAGTGAAGTTCTGTTCTTCAGTTCTAGCTGTTCTTGAGTTCTGGAGTTTTTCCACTGCTGAGTGGAACTTCGGACTCAGTTTTCCAGTCTGATGGAGCCATCCATCTCTGCAAGAGGCACGGCGCCTCGCTGTGACTTCACCCAGGCGAATGCCCTACAACTTCTGAGGAAGTTTGTTCTGTTGAACGGAGTATCTCATGACTTCTGCCGAGTCGCAGCCGCCCTGAGGAGACGCTGAAAGGTAGCGTGCCAGGGACCTCTTGACCGTAGCTGACCCATCCTCTGCCAAAGTAAAGAGTCGTCACGAGCTTCACGTACTAAGTGGACCGCGGGCAAGCTGCGTTTGAAAGGAGCATGTTGTTCTGGTCCACAGACATACATCTTCCTTCAACATCTTCCTTTAAACTCCTCCATTTTTCCCATCTTTAAACTTCTATCTTGCCAGTATTTAATCTAGATAGCTTCAGAAAATCTGTTGTTTTATTAAGTAAAACGTGCCAAGTTTTATTAATCAGAACCAGATCAGTCTAATCAAGTGTACAATGTTTTGATGTTAAATTTTGATTCTGTTCGATAAATGACCACATTTATTTTGATGGGTCAAAGAAAATTAACGTCTCATGTCACTGATTAAACCATCTACGCACAGTTACTTCTGTCACATGGCTGTAATTAGCTCGAAAAAGAGAGAACTCGTTACTTAAATATAAGTGTAGTAAGGGCAAAGCTAACCTAGCCCATAGAACACTACACCTGTCTAAATAAAGGTTGAATGAATGAAAAAAAACTCTACCTACAGTTAATAAATCTGCCATTTTTTCCCTCCCAGTCACCTTAATGCCCACCCCTCATTCTTTTCCCTCACTTGAGTACATACCAGCCCCTCCCCCACCACTTGCAGCACCTGAAGACTGTTTGAATTACAAAGCTGAGCTTTGATTTGCAGATATCTTTTTTGACTCACAGTGGGAGAGAACCGTTAGGTGTTAAAATGACTTGAGTAGCTGCTACGAAGCAGAGGTTTGGTGTTCTCAGGTTGTTTTCACACCTGATAGTCCGGTTGACTCGGTAAGGTTGGGAACCAATATTCATGACATTTTATTTACATATGAGCTGGTGTGTTTGCATTCACACTGCACTGTGCAGTCGAGCCAACCTGTTGAACCAACCTATTCCCCTGCTCACCTGTGGGAGTGCTGCACCAAGAACTACTGAAAGAAACAACACAAAAACCTATGAAGACACTTCTTCTTCTGTAAATAAAAACAAAAACAGAGTGGCATCAAGTTTTAGCAGTTTTAGGAGTTATATTTTGTCATTTTTCAAAAATGGACTCAGCATGAGCAGAAGATGAGGCAGAAGACCATGGAGAATATTGTTTTTCACACAAGGCAGCTGACTGCTCCAAATAAGGTAAGAGAAATGCGTGTTTGTTTGCCCAGCGTTGTACTCCACTTCTTGCTTGTGGAACGGGGCCCGGTCTGTTTACAGTCACACTGTACTCTAACCGCGCTGGAATTCTCTTCTACCGGACCGAGACCTAGGTTTTAGCCTGGGCCAGAGTTCGCCTTTTTGTTCATTTGTTTGTTGATGGTGCGTTCACACCTCCCCAAACGAAACTGACTTTCTAGGAAAACAAGCTAGAGTTCGATTAAAGCGGATATTATCGCTTGTTTCCAGGATGGTGGAATCTCACCCCCTTTAAGCACGTGATTAAAACATTTTAACAGCGAAGGTGTTATAGGCTTTCTAAAAATTTTATACCATTCAGCTGGTAATCCGTCTCCGCCTGGTGACTTACTTGCTTTCAATTTTAAGATGGCTTTATTGACCTCTGCTGGTGTTATATCTGCAGTTATCCACTTATTTTGTTCCACGCCAATTGAGGGGAGATCCAAAGAGTATAGTAACTGCCTTACTGAGGGAAGCTCGGTTAATTAGGGTTGACTATATAATTTCCTGTAATATATTTCAAATGATTTATGTATTTTGTCTGGGGAGAAACACATCTGGTTGGAAATGGGATTTTTAATTTTAAAGATGGATCTGTCTAGTTGTTGTTTTTAATCGCCAGGCTAATATTTTTTTTGCTCGAGATCCATTTTCATAATAAGTTTGTTTAATATATTTGAGATTAAGTATCACCTTATCGTTGAATTTCCTATTTAGGTCCACTTTTATTGTAGCAATTTGCTGTAATAGAGAGTAGGGTCTTTGGTTTCAATATGCTTCTGCTCTAAAATGTTTAGTTGTTTAGTCAAGTCATTGAATTGCTCAGATTTTTCTTTTTTCTTCCTTGATGCCCACATTATAATTTCCCCACGGATTAATGATTTTGCGGCATCCCATAATATACTTGGAGACATTTCTGTGCTGTTATTAAATTCTACATATTCCATAAATTCCTTGTTAATGAATTCCTCAAATCTGTTATTGTTCAACAACGCTGTGTTAAGTCTCCATATTATTGTCTTAGGCTGTGAATCTAAATGTAATTTCAAATATACCCCAGAGTGATCTGACACATCCCTAGTGCCAATACTACAGTCTAGGACCCTGTATCTGTTGTCGTAGCTGGTTACCACGTCGTGTTCAAGACAGCTGAGACATCGCCCTCGGTATAAAAGATTTATTTGACAAACAGGGGTTACAGATATTCAGAGACAAACAATTACATTAGGAAAATATAAGCATATATTTGGAGCATTAAAGAACGAACCGTCTCGGTCTGGTCTTCCCCGGAAATGCCCGCTGAGCGTGTGTCATTTCCGGCTTTTATAAAAGCTTGAAAAAGCTAGCTCCTCTGATTGGTTTAGCCCTTCAGTTGCCATGATTACTGGTGTAGCCCGCCCCCTGAAGGACGTTAGTTTAAAAAGTTTATGGCACACTGAAATCGGTTTTGTTTTAGCTCTGTTTGTTTAACGTGATTATACCTTAGTGATACCAAATGATTTGAGTTAAAGTTGTTTATTTCTAAGAATAATTAATAACTATTAATTATTATCTAACTCATGTTTGTGTGTTCTTACTTGATCCCTTTTTATACTTTTGTTTTAGTTTAGTTGCTTTAGTTGGATTTTACTTAGTCAAACTATATTAAGTCTAAATTAAAGAAATGTGTTCTAGCAGTCTAAATTAAAGAAATGTGTTCTAGCTTTATTTATGTTAATCAGTCTGCTATCTGGCATGATTTGATTGCTTGTAATATATATCAAATGTGAACTTGTAAAATTATCATTAGCTAATATAAGATTATATGTAAAGGTAAAATAGTTAGAATTAGTACACATTTTCTATAAATATAGTGCAACCCTGGAAGAAAGACCCACACACAATTTGTATAACATGACATTTGAATGCTTGATAGGAAATATAAAAAGGTATAAAAATATGAAATCCAACAATCCCTCTTTTGATCTCCCCATATTCATGGGAGATCACCCCTTTTTTTGGATTTGTCCATATGGAAGTGACCCAAACTTACTGCAACCCTCCAGGGGTCCTGGACCAGACCCCTGGTTCAAACCCTTCAAAACCTGGAAAAAATACCAAATGCATAAACCTTTATAAAAATACAAAAAACTACAACACTCCTAGTAAGAGATAAATGCCCAACACACTAAAATAAGTAAAACTCCACCCTAATACCAAAATTGACCTCTTTTTAAACCACCTTTAAAATACCTCGTGGTATTTTAGAATGATTAAATGCCCAATTGAATGGAGTAAAATTTTGAATAGTTAAGAGTTTCCAATTGAATCCACGACCCTTCTCTGGTTGTTCCTCAGAATGACTGAAAGGAAAGACAAGACACTCGTATTAAACAGGAAAAGACAACACCCTCAATTTAAACAGGACTATCTAGCCGGTCTTCAGTTCTTGAGCTTGCGGTGGGAGGCCTTGTTCGTCCACAAGGGTCCTTTTGGTGCTCGGCGGGATTCGGCCCGCGGAGATATCTTCATGTAAAGTCCTCAGAACCTTTATCAGTCTGATTAGACATTCTAAATGACGTGTGTGTGCATTGGGACAAAACTAAAATCAGTTTGACGCGTCTTCTGTTCTTCACGGTCAGGGCTGGGAATCTTCCGTCCTTACCCATTCCACCTGACTGACCGACTTAGGCAGAGCGGAGACTTCTTCTCCAATGTTTGCTACTGCCTTTTTCCTACCAGAACAAAGGGGCAAAGAGTGAGCTCCCACGAAGATCCTGTCACCTCCTCCAGGTGTAGCGGGGAGCTGTCCTCAGATCACTCTCCATCTGGTCCAGCGATCGATTCCGCTCCTCTGCAGGGGCGCACTGGTTGTGGTCGTAACAGGTGTCCCTCTCCTTCTGGAGAACGATGGCGTGTGATGTTCTCTCCACCACCTAGTGGGGTCCTATCCCTCTTTTCAGCAGGACCCAGTCCGGTGTGATGGTCCGTAGTCAATCTCCTCGGTCATAGATTCTCCCTCCTGATGAGAAAAGCTGGACACCAAAGCTTGCGAATTGTTAAACACCCTGCATGGCCTTTTGATTATTTTATCTGTGGGATCCATGACCCATTTGTGGGCCTGGTCAAAAAACTGACTGTGGTTACTTCCTAGTGAGTAAAGCCTGTTTCTTAATTATTGGACACCCTGATGGTTATTATTGCTACTGATAGTGTGTACTCTTACACTGTAATGTTATAATAAAACAGAACTTGTAAAACTGAAATAAAATGCTATTCTTACATGCATCTATACACTTGAAACTGAAATGAGGTACATACTGGACTTCTCCAGGGATACCTGTGTACTCTCGTCCCGTCTTTCACCCTTCCAAGCCTTTGCAGTCAACAGGTCTACCTACAATTAGTAAAGTTAAACATACACAACAACAATGCACAACAACACCTTGCAATAAGCAATCCCCCACGCCGGCCTCCCTCCTCCTGGAGCCTGTGGAAGTAACTTCGTTAAATCGCTTGCGCCAACAGCATCAATCAAAATACAATATAACCTTAAACGTTTAAACAACTGACATATACACTGTGGAAACAAGAGGAATTTAATCTTCCCTCCAGGTACCTGGCTGTGCTAGAGAGGGGAAGAAAGAGCAAGGAAGAAAAAGAGAGAAAGAGAAAAAATGTGGTTAAAATACTTTTTTCATGAAACCTTTTATTAGCCCAATTAAACTATTTAAGTCCAGTCCAGTCAGTCAAGTCAGTGGTGTTTAAAAATACCGAATCACCCCATTTCCCCTTAACCTTTGCTCAAATCCACTTCAGGCTAGGGGCGTCCCCCTTTTCTGGAATCTGTACACATTACAACAAAGAAAGAGAAAGATACTTTTGTTAAACCGATATATACAAGTGCATTTTCAAATGTCAATGTGATTATCCTGAATGATCCTTTAAACGCTTCAGACTTACTACTGGCTTTTTGCTGTTCATTTAAATATAAAACCCTAAGAAGTTATTTTTGTATATTTTGTAATGATCTAATCATTGTATGAACTGTTTCCTGCTTTGTATATTTTTTAATGATCTAATCATTATATGAACTGTTTCCTGCTAAGAGCAGCCTTCACCTTCCCCCTCTTTGAAACAGTTTTCTGTTTCAAATCTGAAGTATTACCGGTGATAATATACTAACACCCCAGTCTGAGTATTAGTTTCAGAAATATAAAATATGGTGTAGTTTTTAATCTTCCCCTACTGTTATTCAATCCAGGGTTTGCAAAAAAATATCCAAATATAACCCAAGCTCTCATACAATTTTCCAAAGAGTTAACCATTAAATAAATTTCATCCCTTGTATCAAACCAGACCCACCAAATGAGCTCATTCAAGGCAAAGACAATCATTTAGTATTATTTTAGAAAATGTAGATGAACAGATGCTGAGATATATTCATCAATTAAAACGGATTCTTCATTTTTCTGGACTGAATAAAACGTGCATTGAATTTAATGAAATGTAACGTGAGACGTCATTTATCTTTGACCCATCAAAATGAATGCGGTCATTTATTTTACAGAATCAAAGTTTAACATCAAACATTTACATTAATTTGGCAAAATATGAAAATAACAACATAATTAAACAGCTTTACAGGTAGTGAGAAACAATGCGGCGATTGTTTTCACTCTTCAGCAGAACAGCAGACCTCAATCCACACGGCGGTGGAATGAGCACTTTACACAGACATTTCTAAAATATCTGGAATGATTTCTACTTGAGAGAAGAATTTAAAGATGGAAAGATGGAGTTTAAAGGGAGTGAAAGATGGTGTGTGAGGGGGAGTGTTGACCAGAACCGACACTCTCCATTCGAACCCAGCTTTTCCTCGGTACGCTTGGTAGCAAAACTTGACTCATTACCTCTCTGAAGATGAATCAGCAGATATGGAGTTCCAGTTAACGCTACTTGTCCAGCGTCTCCATAGGATGGCTGTGACTCGTCCGAAGTAGTGACGAGATTCCGTCCGACACAAGCTCACATCAGCAAGTGGACTTCACATGAGTGGAGTCCTTCAGAAGTTCCACTCAGAGGTGGAAGATGTTATAATCCAAACTCGGAAGAGCCTTATCATGGCTGGACTTCTGTTCTCCCAAACGACTTCACAGAACTGCGAACATCTCAGAACTTCTCCGCCCTCCACCGAACTGAGAGAACTAGGAAGTACCGGCATTTTAAAGAGCTCTATTTCCGGTATATTTGAGCGTCCCTGATTGGTCAATATCAACCAGACAGGGGTGTGTTTTGTGATGTAAGAGGTTACTAGAAGTCAGAAAACAGCAAGAATTGTTATGGAACAGATTAAAACTGTTCTCAGACAGGCGAGAGAAATATTTTGGCGAGTTTGGAGAAACAGGTGCCAACTCCTCTGTTTACGTCTGAGAGGACTTTAAAACAAGACACATGTCTGCTTCGACTCCGACCTTGGACAAAACTTACACTTGCTCATTCAAAGACAGAAATCAGAAAATGCATAAAAATCTGTAACAGGCCTTAACATGAATTCTACTTTGCATAAGCAACTAAAAAATCATTGTTACTGTTTTACAGTTAATAAAATTGATTAGTTCACTGTAACATCTAAAATGTTTGAACTAAAACACTTTGATTATCAAACATTTGTAAAACAGGAATGATAATAAAAAAGAGAGTGTTCTTTCACTTGAATTTTCAAGAAAGAAAGTCTCAGGATGGGTGAACCTGTATTTCTGGATTCAAATCAATGAAATGACAGTTTCTGTCCCACAAGGTTCTTAAGGTCAAGGGTTTTGACCTTAGGCTTAGTTTTGACATCAGGTTAAGTTCACTACAAAAACATTAGTGAACTCCCTCCGAATCAGGTCTTAGGTACAGGTTTTCTCTGGAACGAGACTTCGTGACCTATATAAATGAAAAGTTAAAAAGTCAATATTATGCTCAGGGGTGGGGAGCATTATTCATCGTCCGATTAGGTTTAGAGGTAATAAAACAACTTTCATCTCAGAGCAATTGGAAAAGGGCGAATCATCTAGCACCCCCACATCAGTACTTCTATGTCATGTTGTGTCACCTGTTTTAAAATGAGCCTATGTGAGTGATTATTATCGAAGCCAACTGCAGTTTTGATCCAGACCCCAAGGCGCTCGGATGACCATCACCGACCAAATGTGGGGTTGACACCTCCGTCAGGCTGCAGCTGTTGTTAGTGACCTTGGACAGATTGACCACCAGTTTTTCTTTCAGCCTTTCAGTCTTCAGTTTGTCTCCCTTTGTCTGGAGACCAGTTCAGCTTTGTGCCGCAGTTCATATCTCAGCATACAGCAAGACTTGACTGGATGTTCTCGCTGTTGACAAACTCCAGGACCCCCTCTGCACAACTAATTCAGTTCGTTGTTGGACTGATAGCTCTTTGCTTTGAAAAGTCATATCGTTTGGCTGACAATTTCTTTGTTGTGTCAGTGGTGCTCGACTGACAGCTTCTCTGAACCGTCCCATTGGTCCGTTTTCTCAGACCCAACTTCAGCATCCACCTGACACATCTGATCTGGCACCCGGCACTAGAGGGTCATGATCAACCTCAGATGGATGCTGTATGTATCTGAAGACTACCTGTCTGTGTTTTGTGGGCCTAGCCAGACTCACCTTCCCCCATCCACAGCTCTGTCTTCTCAGGCTGCTGAGAAGGAAAAATAAACAATCCAATTATTAAAAGTCTGATTCAACATTCATCTGTTATCAACATTAATCATCTGTTAGCAAGTTCTATCCTGGGACCACAACGTTTACCTTCAACAGAGTCATTCTGGTGTCCTGGATTGTACAATAGATGTTTTAACCGCTCAATTACATAAGAGTGAAAACTTTCATTAAACACTGCACAATCCAATTCTTGACGCCTACTGCAAAAAAAATATTCCATCCAAAATAATGTCTTCCATCTTTCAGAATATGTATTTTGACTATGTCTACACTTCAAGACATCACAGAGACCATTAGCACTGCACAAAACGTCTACATGCACCTTTGTTCAAAAGCACAATTTCTTACTCACCATGTACTCAAGTCTATTCTCCGCATACACTCATAGGACCTGTGACATCTCAAGATGTTTAGAGTCAGTTCATTTACCCACTAGAATTGTTGTTTTCTCATAAATAACCCACTTCAGGTAGCTCTTAGAAGGGAACAGCTCCTACTCTCTAACCAACATTTTCAGTATGTGATAGTCATTTAGACTGATTAATTTAACCCAAGCCTTTCACTTTGTGTTTAGTTAAAAGTTTCTATGACCAGAATAAATTTTTCATTTTACAAGTGTCAATGATTTTGTTTATTACTTATTTTACATTCTGTCGTTATATAGTTGAATTTATTAACTGATTTTATTGTCAATCTCAAGAAGAAATTTCGGCTAATTTGTTTACAATGTGTCATCCAGAAATGTTTAAACTTAACTTGACCTGTTTATGATGTTTATTTGTTTTATTTGTCCTGCTTCCTTCGGCTTTTCCCTTTTCAGAAGTCACCACAACGAATCGTCCTCCTTATTTCCTCTTAGGCCTTCGTCAGACCTACGCCTCACTTCCTCCAAGACCACCCCTACTCCATTTCTCTTTCTATCCACACCCTGATAAAACAGTTTGAACACAGCACCAATGCTGTGAGCCATGCTGCTCTTCTACTTGTTCTCTTTGACACCTCAACCATTCACCTTCCTTCTCTGCATCATGTCAGCAGCTCTCTGTCAGCAGCTCTCCACCTTTGCCTGTCTGTTCAGTACGTTTGTTATCAATTTACCTCTGTCCCTCGCCCGCTTAGTGAGTGACTGTCTGCCATCTTCCTCTTCCCACACAGCTAGCTGTTCCAACAATACCTCCAGCTGACTCCCTCTGGCCTTGAGTTTCAAACCATTGCTGCAGATCAACTGTTCCAGAGGCCACTGCCTCCTCCTTTACCTCTGACACTGATTGAACACACAAATGTTTTTCGACCTCGCTCTCTTATCCCCGTTTATGTCTGGCCTCCGACAGCTGTGGTCTAATCAGCTGCTGATTATTCTTCCTGTTTTAAACGATGTATTACGTTTCTCTCCCTACGTTCAGTGACTGAAAATGGCGTTCAGTTCGCCTCCTGCCACGATCACCCCTAAAATGAGAGCATTAAGGATGTTCAGCCAACGACCTCCTGTCTCCTCCCTCTTTTAAGCTGTATTCAGCTTACTTGAACATTTTTGTACTTGTACTGACTTATTTCTGCTAATTTCTGAACACTGTGCTCCTTTCAGCTAATGATTGGAAGATGCAGATATTTCTGCTTACATTTCAGATACTATGTAGCTGTTTCATGCCAATATCAGCTAATTTCACCTTTCCTTTAAATTAATCCAACTTTTACAGCCTAATTCAGGAAGACCAAGCTGTACCCACTTAATTTTGGTACTTTAAGCTATTTCTGCTTGTTTTAGCTATTGGTCTGCTGGCCTTTAGCTAATTGCCTCTGTTTCTTTTTGATACTTCCCCTAATTTGTGCATTTTGTCTCTGATATTGATCCTGTAGATTTTCCACAGGAGTCACATGTTCTTCATTTATGAGTTCCACACCTGATGACAACATTCACACACTCAGGCTTTCAAATATTTTTATTCTCATGCACTTCTGGCCGCAGTTGTAATAAAACAGTTCTCAAGTCTGAAAACTCAGTGAGTCAAGACTTGTAAATGCCTTATACAACAGCGCCCCCTTTCGGTAAGGATATGGAAGCTCCACTCACCCACTCAAAGACCCACACACAGAGAAAAAAGGAAAAAATAACTGTTCGCTTCGCCCCCACACACAGCTCACTCCCCCCTTTTTTTCTTTCTCTCCATTGTTACGTCTCCCTCAACGCCTCCCGGCCTTGAAGCCTTCACACTACAAAACACGTCGCAAACAAAAAGTATCACAACGTTCTAAACTAATGTGGTCCCTGACCACATGAAATTTGGTAAAACTACCTAAGTCCCAGACTTCTCACATTTCCCTTTGAACTAAATTATCAATAGCGTCTAATTTGATGGGCAGTCAACACTCCATCACGGAAGACGCGCCCCGCGGCTGGTAATCCCCAATTAGTTTACCGTATCTCTCGTCAGAGTTACGTTTTGGTCGCCAGTCCCGCTGAAAAAAAGGGAAATGTGCTGTCCACGTCCGACGTGAACTTCCGGCAGGCCTCGCCTTCCTCCAGCCACAAGTGAAACTTGTGAAACTAACTAAAACACTACCTAAACGTCAAATAAAGCGTTCGGCGCTTCAACTCTCTGAATATCGTAACCCACTTCGTCAGAATTAACACGAATCACCGGAAGTTAGCTTAAACAAACCATCTTTATTTTCCGGAGATGGATGCAAACACACCAACAGAGGAATTTGAATTTGGTCTGAATTTGGTTTACGGCCGAATAGCCAGTACTCCGGACCTTAAGGTCCAAACATAATTCCATAATGTTGTTGGTAATTCCATTGCAGCAAAGCTTTAACCCCTTGGAAACAAAGTCTGTAATCCATTGGAAAAAGTCATATAATCCACAACGGTAAATCCACAACGATTGGAGGTGTTAATTGATCAGCATGTAGAGGGGTTCCCTCGATTGAACTGCAGAGGCAACCACTGGATGGAGATTGGAGACCCACGTTGGAGTTGTAGGTCCCTTCAGCGAAGGTTGCTGCTGGTGGTTCCCAGTGGATGCCATTCTGGTTCTATTTGTTCATGCATTTATGTGGTTTTAGTTGGGCTTATGAGTGGGATTTTACATAAGACCTTAACCTATATGCACCTGGTGTGTAAGCTATCATGGTTCAGATCAGCTACAGATACCAGTTAAAGGTTGGGTCATGCTGAAAAATTACATATAGGGATTTATACCTATAGAAGGGCATTCCAACTATTCTTCCATTCCTAACTTGGTTTAAGCTAGATTTACATGGCAAAATATAGTTTGGTTCAATTGTCTGTTGTCCCTTTAGACGAACGACTTTTGAGTTTTGGGTTTTTGGTTTCCCCCTAAACTTTTTTGGAGTCTATGGCGAGACTCAACTTAAAGATTAGCTAGCCCCCGTGGTTTGCGGCTATGTATTTCTTCAAAATACTTACCACAGTTCTGTTTGCTCTCTCCACTTGGCCTGAGGCTTGTGGGTGGTAGCCAACATGGAAGATGACTTTGATGCCTAGCATCTTCCACAGTTCTCTCATCACTTCAGCTGTGAAGTGTGTACCTTGGTCAGAGTTCACCCTGAGGGGAAGTCCAAACCTTGAAAATACATGATTCATTAGTAACATAGCAGTTGTTTGTGCTGTGTCGTTAGGAGCTGGTAGGCATTCTACCCATTTGGTAAATGCGCAAGTTACCGTGAGAAAATATTTATTTCCTCTAGTGCTCTTAGTAAGTGGTCCAACCCAGTCGATCTGGAGGTCAGACCATGGGAATGCAATACCTCTACTTTGCAGTGGTGCTCTGTGGAGTGGTCTGGATGGCTGAAACTGGCCACAGACCAGGCACCCTTTTATGTAGTCCTTGACATCCTTTTTCATTCCAGGCCAATAAGCAACTTGTTTTAATGCTTTCAGCGTGGCGTTATCTCCCTTGTGTCCTGCAGATGGGAGGTCATGCGCGTGAACTAACATCACCCCCCTGTGGTCATGGGGGACCATGAACACGGGTGAGGACGTCGGTCCATGAGCAAAAGTTAGGATGCCCTTGATTAGTTTTAGCTGTTTGCGCAGCTGAAAGAGGACTTTAAGGTCTGGATTGGAATCCAGGTCGACTTCTGACGGAGTGTTTTTGTCTGGGTCAGTCAAGTAAAGTATCATCGAGTTGATATCGCAGGATCCAACTTCTGAAGTTGGATGATGTCTGGGTCAGTCAGCATGGGTTGTACAGAGACTGTGTTGTCAGCCGGTTTGGCTGCAGCCTGTGCACGTGTGACTGCCATCACCTCGGCTGTAAGTTGTACTGCCAGAGTTGCGAGCAGCCAGGAGGGGTCAAAGGACCACGGAGGGCCGTCCATGGCTCCGTCCTTGGCGAGGAAGTCTGCAAGGTCATTATACCGCTTGTCATCGCCTAGGACTCTTGAATGTCCTGGAACCTTCTTCCAGTAGACCTGTAGGTCATGTGATGTCACCAAGTGATCACATGCCATGAAAAGCTCTTTGTGTTTGACCACTTTCTTGTTGCTTGTGAGAAAGCCGTTCTGTTTCCACAGAGCGAGATGACACAAGAAACTAAGTCGAGCGTAATTAGAGTCTGTGCAGATGACTAGCGTTTGGATGGAGCGTTCTACTGCCATCTGGAGAGCTATTAGGATTGTTGTTATCTCGGCATACTGAGAAGACTGAGAGCCTAATTTATAGCTAAAAGTGACCTCTTCTTGGTCTTGGAGGAGAATCCCTCCAACACCTAATTTGCAGGTTTGTTCGTGGTGGAATGAGCATCCATCCACGTACATTGTTGTCATATCTTTGCAGATATTGCTATCAAAGTAGTGGTGATTCGGGTCCTCACTTACTGAGGGTTTTTTCGGAGCTGGCGGTTGGGTGGCTGGTACATCTTGTGTACATTCCTGGCAGAGTGCCAGGTCGGTGCCCAAATGTGACTTCTTGTTTTGTCCATAGCAGATGTCTAGGTCAAAACTTTGAAGCGCCATGAGCCACGTGGCTACCCGTGAGTTTGTCACCACACAATCTCTGATGCGTTGGCTATTCAGGAAAGTTACCGGCTGGTGTTGCGTTTCAACCATGATTTTTTGTCCACCGATGTAACTGGAGAAGTGTTTAACTGCCCACACAGTGGTCAGTAGAGCTTTCTCACAGTCTGAGAACTTCAATTTGGGGCCTGCCATTGTCTTACTGGTGTAGGCCACCACACGCTTGTCTTTGTCGTGCATCTGGTACAGACCTGCACTTATGCAGTGAGCTGAGAATCCCACTTCCAAGTAAAACTCTTTGTTGTAGTCTGGATAGACTAGACATGGGGCTGACTTGAGTCTGTCCCTGAGAGCGTTCATTGCCTGCTGCTGGGTATCAGTCCAGACAAATGGGACATCTTTCTTTAAGAGTTCAGTCAGTGGTTTCGCAAGATCTGCATAGTTCTCTATGAATTGGCATGAGTAGTTACACACGCCCAGAAAACTTTGTAGTTCTCTGAGATTGGTGGGGACTTTGAGATTGTCCAGGCCTTGGGTGCGAGTCAATTGTGGTTGTATTCCGTTTGGACCTACTAGTAGGCCAATGTAGTCCACCTTGGTCCTGCACCACTGGCATTTTGACAGTGCGATTTTAGCACCAGCAGTAGTCAGTTGATTCAGAACGTGGTCGATCTCAGCCAAGTGTAAGTCCAGTGTTTGCTCCCTCAAAAGGACATCGTCCACGTAGATCAGTGTCCCACGTTCGTGGGCGTCTGGACATGCTTTGTTCAAAAAGATGTTGAACTCAACTGGTGAGTTAGCGTAGCCAAAGGGACACCTGGTGAAGGTGTATTGTCGGCTACCAAAAGTGAAAGCTAGTTTGTGTTGGTCCTCAGCGCGCACAAGAATGGTCCAAAAACCAGAGGCGACGTCGAGGGTGGAAAAGTACTTACCATCGGTGACCTTGGGCAGTTCCTGTTGGATCTGGGCCATTGGCCACCTGGATAAAGGAACTTGTTTGTTTAGCTTTCTGTAGTCTATGGTAAGTCTCCACTTACCATTTGGTTTCAAAACTGGCCATAAAGGCGCAGAGTAGGTGCTATTACAATGTCTGATTATGCCTTTATCTAAAAGGTCATCAATGATTTCCTTGACAGGTTGATGTGCTGCCAGGGGAATCTTGTATTGTCTGACAAATGTAGGCGGTGAGTTGGACGGAGTTGGGATGCTCACTGTGTGGAGCGAGGTCAACCCACAATCCATTGAGTCAGTCGAGAATGACTTCTCATATTTCATGAGAACTTGGCGGAGTTTGTCCCTTTCTTCATCCGTCGTCAGGGCGTCGGCTTGGGTGACCACCTGTTCAATCTGTGAAGAGATTGCTAAGGGTTCTTGATGTGTGAGGAGCTCCAGTGAGTCCTTTTCTGTGTCGTTAGACCTGTCTATAGGTAAGACACTATAGGTTTGAGGTCCTAGATCGACATCATTGGTTGAGAAGAGAGCTATGGCCTGTGCTGGTTTCGTGAACCATACTGGACCAGTCTCTTGACTCGATACCAGGTTGTCTGGGAGTCCTCCCAGAAATGGAATGCAAAGTTCAAAATCATGAAAATATGTGGAGATCAACCATCCTAGCTTTGTGTTTTTCGGGATCAGTACCTCTTATGTGCCTGTGTTGCACACAGCAACAGATGTGGTTCTGGAGTCGAGGCTCACTTGGCTTGCGGCCTCAATGGACAGTCCTAGTTTGAAAAACGTAGGAGATGGTTGAAAGTACGCCTGTTTAAGGCTAATAGCTTGTCCCGCCACGATGTGGACTCATACCATTAGGTTTGTTACCTGAGGTGGTACTGAGGTGTTTTTGTTGTTAGCAACCTGGCAGACCTCTGGAATGGTCTGTTGTAGTGGACTAGGCCTACGTCGAAACTAAGTCTAAGGTCAAAACTCTTGACCTTTAGAACCTTGTGGGACAGGAACTGTCATTTCATGTATTTGAATACATAAATACAGGTTCACCCATCCTGAGACTTTCTTTCTTGAAGATTCAAGTGAAAAGAACACTCTCTTTTTATTATCATTACTATTTTTCAAATGTTGATAATCAAAGTGTCTTAGTTCAAACCATTTTAGATGTTGCAGTGAACTAATCAATTTTATTAACTGAGTAATGATTTTTATTCTCATGTCAAAGCTGTTACAGAGTTTATGCATTTTCTGATTTCTGCCTTTGAATGAGCAAGTGTGTGCGTTCCCAAGGTTGGAGTCAAACGAAAAACAAGTTATGTTAAAACTGTCATGTTTTAGAATCCTCTCAGACGTAAATATAGATGTTTTGCACCTGTTTCTGAAACACGCCAAAACAAAACTCTCTCTCTGTCTGTGAGAACATTTCTGATCTTTCCATAACAATTCTTGTTTTTCGTCTAACCTCTTACGTCACAACACACACCCCGTCTGGTCGGTTCTGACCAATGGTAATACTCCCAAAAGTGAACCGGGAAACAGCTCTTTAAAATGTCAGTACTTCCTGGTCTACTGGGTCTTGGTTCTGTTGAAGTTCTGATGGAGTGCTGTTGGAGTTCTGCTGGATACACAGTCCAACCAGTTCTGTGGGAGTTCTGTAAACTACACGAGAGCTAAAGTTCTGATGGAGTGCTGTTGGGGATGATCCTGACAACAGAGCTCTTCCGAGTTCCATGGGAGTATAACACCTTTCACTCGCCACTACTTCTGACGAGCTACAGCCATACTAAGGAGACGCTGGACAGGTAGCGTT
The DNA here is from genome assembly GCF_014905685.2 of Nematolebias whitei. Lineage (NCBI taxonomy): Eukaryota > Metazoa > Chordata > Actinopteri > Cyprinodontiformes > Rivulidae > Nematolebias > Nematolebias whitei. The sequence continues at coordinate 56,827,206 of NC_056501.1, read as the reverse complement.
AACGGAACACCATATCTGCTGATTATCATCAGAAAGGTAATGGGTCAAGTTTCCTACCAAGCGTACCGAGGCGAGCTGGGTTTCTGATGGAGAGTGCCGTTCTGGTGAAAACTTACTTCCCCTCAAACCCCATCTTTTATTCCCTCTAAACTTCTTTCATCTCTAAACTTTTCTCTCAAGTAGAAATTCTTCCAGATATTTTAGAAATGTCTGTGTAAAATGCTCACCCACATTCATGTGGGTAAAAGATCATAATTGTACAGTTTTCATAACATCGCTGTGGTGAAGCAACGGAAAAATCATGGCCGTATGATTTTTCCTGATTGATTGCTTATGTTGTTATTTTCATAATTTGCCAAATTAATGTAAATGTTTGATGTTAAATTTTGATTCTGTAAATAAATGACCGCATTCATTTTGATGGGTCAAATATAAATGACGTCTCACGTTTGCATTTCCTTAAATTCAATGCACGTTTTATTCAGTCCAGAAAAATGAGGAATCCGTGTTAAATGATGAATATATGCCAGCATCTGTTCATCTACAAACTGGTGGCCCGCTACGCGCTCCTAAATGGACTGTAACCGTGTACACGTTGATTTTCATGTTGGCAAGGTTGTGAAATAACAGTTTATCAGCTGTGCTGAAACCGTGCGTCTTTACGCAGCGCAATTGGAGCTGCGCGCTTGTGTTACGCTGGCAATGTTTTAAAAGCTGAAATTGTGTCATTGAGTCTTTATAAAGCTGACTTGTACGTCTGTTTGTGTAACATAAGCTGGCTTTGAGCTGTGGAAACGCTTTATTCTGTTTAAACTGTGTTCCAGACGCTGTTCTGGTCCGGTTCGGTTGTGGACCGGCTCGGTTCTGATAAACTTGGGACGAGTTGTTAAATAGCTAGGAAGACGTTTTGAGACCGGAGTAGCAGACTCCGGGCAGCTCAGGGGTTGATTCGTTACATTTTTAGCAGAGAAAGTGCATTTTGATGGTTTAAAAGACGATAAGTGATGAAAGAGTTTCAAGCTAAATTAACATGGTTGCTAACGCTTCGTGGTTGGTTGATTTGCCGCTGTGGAGAGCTCTGATTTGCTGGAGAAGGTAGACTGACGTGCCTACGTCACCTCCCCTCACCCCTACGCTGCGTCATTGGTTGAAAAAGACCGTGTGTAACGTTCTGATTGGATGAGGGAAGTGTCAATCACGTCACCCGGAAATGAAGACTCGTTTTCATAGGGAATAAAATCTGCTTTTTAACGCTGGAAAGCGCATCAAAGCTGTGTTCTGACACGGTGTTTAAGTCTTCGAGGTCTAATCGCTAAAACTACGCCACGTTTGTGTAAAAAATTCGTTCAGAAACGTTGATTTTAACCGGGTTTAGCCGAAGCTAACTTTAAGCTAAGCGGCTAACAACAGGATGTCAACCGAACGCCACAGGAAGTTGTAGCTCCCCTAGTGGACATCACAAACAGTGTAGGAGTTAAAATTGTTGAGCTTGTACTGACATCTTGTGGAGAAGACGTGGGATCGCAGGTTTTCACTTCGTTTTTAGGTAAAGAGTGACATTAAACGTTTTTATTTTTCTGAAAGGCAATTTTTGAGTTAAAAAACTTCCTCAAAGCTGAATAAACACTGTTATCTTGCGTTTTAAAAGTTATGAAGGTATTTATGCAAGGGGCTTTTACCAAACAAATTTTTATTCACTGATAAATCCTTGAGAAACAGGTACATAATAAAAATTTAGAAACTTTTAAATAAGATACAGTTACAAATATTCACAGAGTTGAATAGTTTACTCATTTTGCTAGAAGATAACGCACGTTTAAGTGATATATCACTAAATAAGAGTAAAACTTATCAGGAAAAAGAGATTTTCTGGTTTCTTTTGCCACCTAAACATTTACATCTACTATTTAATTTCTAAATAGCAGATAATGGCGGACGGAGAGGAAAACACTGACCCCTTACAATCCGAGGATGCGGTCCAGACAGCCTTACACATTTTGACAAATTCAATTCTTGGCAAAACTTTAGAGGGATTGCAAGACCTTGATGACGATCAAAGACATGGGGAGCTGCAGAGTTTATCAAAAGCAGCTACAGTGAAGGAGGACACAAAATCAAGCCGCGTACGGTTAGCAAAAATCTCTCTGCTTCTGAAGGCGGAATTAGACCGATTGGTGGTAGAAAAGGGCGTGCTGTTCAACGGATATAAGTCTGAAAAAGAGAGGTGTGACGAATTGATGATTGAATCTGAGTCGCTGAAGCAACACCTTGAGGCTACTGAAGACCTCTCAAAGGAAGAGCTGTCAGAACAGGCTCAATCATATGAGGAGAAGTGTGCCGAGCTGATAAGTGAATCTGAGTTGCTGAAACAAAAGATTCAAACTGATAAGGACCTCTCAAAGAAAGAGCTGTCAGAACAGGCTCGATCATATGAGGAGAAGATTGCGGATAAGGAACGAGCGTACGAAGCCGCGTGTGCAGATAACGATATGTTGCAAGCACAGTTGCAGGTGGCATTAAAGGAACGGGACGATTGCAAAGCAGACAAGGAGATAATACTCAGAAATTGGCTGAAATTACAAAGTGAAAATCAGTCAATACAGGCGCGCCTAACAGCTTGTGAGGAGAATTTAGCTACAGCTACAAACCTGATTTCTGACATGGAGCAAGCTGATCTGAGAATCGAAGAGGGTCAGCTACAGCCACCTCAGACAGGTGCTGTTGCACCTCCTCACCTTAACGCCATGCGGCCACCCCCAACCCCATCTCGGGCGGCGGGGATGGACCTGCACCGATATCATCTCACTGAATCGGTATACACCATGCAGTCATCTCCATCCCCACCACGGGTGGTAGGGACAGACCTGCACCCACTTGCACCTCTTCCTCCTGACACCATGCAGTACTCTCCACCCCCATCTCGGAGGGTGGGGACAGACCTGCACCAATATGCACCTCCTCCTACCAACCCTCATCAGCCACCCCCACCCCCACCATGGGCGGTAGGGGCAGGCCTTGACCAGTCTGCACCACCAGTCACACAAGTTAGACCGTTGATACAGTCTCCTTCAATGGATGATTTGCAGAAAATCTCAAAATATGTACAACGCTTTGTTCCCGGGCCTATGGGGTCAGCAGGAACAAAAGCGTATCTCAAAGATCTGGAGTTCAGATTGAGGTCTTATCCTAATGCTACGGTAGACGATAAGATAAGTCTGATGCGGCTCACTTCAGACAGAGAGGTGTTCACCTTCATCGAGCGTCTACCTGATGCAACGAAGAGGGATTACAACCTTCTGTGTGAAGCTTTGATCAGAGAGTACGACCCCTGCACGGGACCTGCTGGTTTCCCAGCTGCAGACAAGGTCACGCAGGGTAAAAATGAACATCCAAAAGTTTATTACAAAAGAATCTTCCAAGCCTATTTTGGTAACAGAAATGAGACCGGAATGGAGGAAGATGATGGTTTTAAGTTTGTTTTCAGCAAAAATCTCCACTCTGATTTTAAAAAATCAGTACAAATGATGGCAAATTTCAGAGAAAAATCCATCAGTGAGATTAAACAGTGTGCTGTGAATGTGTTTGAAGCATGTTCTCATGCTAAGACGCC
>NC_056501.1:56821715-56823496 GCF_014905685.2 Nematolebias whitei | reverse complement strand
CCCGGTTAAAATCAACGTTTCTGAACGAATTTTTTACACAAACGTGGCGTAGTTTTAGCGATTAGACCTCGAAGACTTAAACACCGTGTCAGAACACAGCTTTGCAGCGCTTTTCAGCTTTAAAAAGCTGATTTTATTTCCCTATGAAAACGAATTTTCACTTCCGGGTGGCGTGATTGACACGTCCCTCATCCAATCAGAACGTTACACACGGTCTTTTTCAACCAATGAAAAGCATTAGCAACAACCAGCATGTTAGATTCAGCCTGAAACTTTTTCATCACTTATCGTCTTTTAAACCATCAAAATGCACTTTTTCTGTTAAAAATTGTAACGAATCAACTCCCTAGCCGCACGGAGACTGCGCTCCGTGACAAAACGTCTTTCTAGCTATTTAAAACAACTCGTTCGAACCTCCAGAACCGAGCCGGTCCACAACCGAACCGGACCAGAACATCGTCCGGAACACAGTTTAAACAGAATAAAGCGTTTCCACAGCTCAAAGCCAGCTTATGTTACACAAACAGACGTACAAGTCAGCTTTATAAAGACTCAATGACACAATTTCAGCTTTTAAAACATTGCCAGCGTAACACAAGCGCGCAGCTCCAATTGCGCTGCGTAAAGACGCACGGTTTCAGCACAGCTGATAAACTGTTATTTCACAACCTTGCCAACATGAAAATCAATGTGTACACGGTTACAGTCCATTTAGGAGCGCGTAGCGGGCCACCAGTTTGTAGATGAACAGATGCTCAGATATATTCATCATTTAACGCGGGTTCCTCATTTTTCTGGACTGAATAAAACGTGCATTGAATTTAAGGAAATGCAAACGTGAGACGTCATTTATATTTGACCCATCAAAATGAATGCGGTCATTTATTTACAGAATCAAAATTTAACATCAAACATTTACATTAATTTGGCAAATTATGAAAATAACAACATAAGCAATCAATCAGGAAAAATCATACGGCCATGATTTTTCCGTTGCTTCACCACAGCGATGTTATGAAAACTGTACAATTATGATCTTTTACCCACATGAATGTGGGTGAGCATTTTACACAGACATTTCTAAAATATCTGGAAGAATTTCTACTTGAGAGAAAAGTTTAGAGATGGAAAGAAGTTTAGAGGGAGTTAAGATGGTATGGGAGGGAAGAAATGTGTTCACCAGAATCGACACTCTCCGGCTTTCTTCAGCTTTTCCTTACAGTACACTTAGGTGATGAAATCGGCTCCTTTACCTGGAGATGTCTCAGGTGAGATTCCGTTTAACGCACCCTTTCAGCGTCTCAGTAGGATGCTGTTACTCGTCCGAAGTAATGGCGAGGCTCTGTTCGACACATATTCACCTCAGTGGAAAATGTTATACTCCCATGGAACTCGGAAGAGCTCTGTTGTCAGGATCATCCCGTCTCTCACAGAACTGGTTGGACTGTGTATCCAGCAGAACTCCAACAGCACTCCATCAGAACTTCAACAGAACCAAGACCTAGCAGAACCAAAACCCCAGTAGACCAGGAAGTACTGACATTTTAAAGAGCTGTTTCCCGGTTCACTTTTGGGAGTATTACCATTGGTCAGAACCGACCAGACGGGGTGTGTGTTGTGACGTAAGAGGTTAGACGAAAAACAAGAATTGTTATGGAAAGATCAGAAATGTTCTCACAGACAGAGAGAGTTTTGATTAGGCGTGTTTCAGAAACAGGTGCAAAACATCTATATTTACGTCTGAGAGGATTCTAAAACATGACAGTTTTAACATAACAACT
>NC_056501.1:56815611-56821615 GCF_014905685.2 Nematolebias whitei | reverse complement strand
ATACATTGTATTTTTCTGGATTTTTGTTTTAGATTCCATCACTCACAATTGAAGAGTACCTATGATAAAAATTACAGTCATCTACAAGCTTTGCAAGTGGGAAAACCTGAAAAATCAACAGTGTATCAAATACTTGTTCTCCCCACTGTATGAGAGCTTACGACACAAGATGTCATGGTCCACAGTGTCAAAATCTTTAGACAGGTCTAAGAAAAGTGAAGCACAATAATCCTTAGCATCTAATGCTTCAACAATGTCACTGAAAACCTTCAGCGAAGAAGTCATAGTGTTGTGTTGTTTCCTAAAACCAGATATTGTAGATGGAGATATAAGATTCATTCAACCTTTATTTAGACAGGTTAAACCCATTGAGCCTTGGGGACTCATTTACAAGAGAGACCTGATTTCTTAACAAAGAGTGATGACAACAGTGAATAACAATGACAACAATTGACAGTCATAAAATAGGCATAGGCATACAAATTTAAGTTTCTTTTTTTTTTACAAATCAAAACAAAATAGCAACTAAAAGGACAATCAAGAGGAATAGTAGCAAAAAAACAGCTAGATTATAAGGCGATTTAGGGGCGCGTATTTTGAGTGAATCCGCACCTTTCTCTCTGCGGTTCTGCTGTTCAATTACACGACACCAGTGGCCCCCATTTGAATCCGGAAGTTTCTCAACCCACCTTCCAGAGTGAAGGTTTTTCGCTGACCTCCCGCTGATAAACATCTCCCCGAGGCTTTGTGTTAAACCACATGCGCAAACGCACGTGCGAACAGACGGCATATTTCTATCAACAAGGCGGCGGACATACTGCTTTCTGAACTACGACTGATGGAATATATGTTTAATCTCGTAGTTAATCTACGTCAGAATCTAGCTGCTGTGACCAACATCTGTGTTGGAAGAGACACAATCGGATCCAGTTCTAATATTGCTGTTTATTGAACGAGCCTGTCGAGGCAGGCGCACACGTCTCGCTGCACTATAACATACTAAATGTGCTAAATAATACGTTTAATAATAACAAACAGTATTTATGTTAAGTGTGACATATATGATGAAGCTCTCTGAGCTAAATGAAGCTATCTGGACATCATGTAATTCAAATTATGTGATTAAAATGATGCTAAACATATTGCATGTAATTAAAGTTGAAAATGAAGACATCAGGTTTAATTTTTATTTATTTATTCAACACCACAAACTGTATGTCACACAAACAGTGATAAATAAACTGAACACACTATTATAAACACGTTAACTGTAAACTGCAGTGTTTCCCCTACCATTATACAAGCGGGGCGCCCCAACCACCTGTCTGCACTGCCATAATGCTAAACTAGTGGCTCGCAATGCAGGTGCACTAGCTAAAAAGCAAAAGGCAGCCTCTTCCTTCATGCTGAATCCTTACGCTGAACGCACCCCCACCACTCAAAAACTGTTGGTACAAACAGCGCACGGCTCAGAACTGCGTCTGTCTCTCCCCCCGCCAAAAAGAAAAAAAAAAATTGTCGGTTCAGACAGCGCGTGGCTGAGATGTGTCTGTCTCTCTCCTCTCACACACCCTGGTCTAAAACTGTAAAACTGTCAGCGCAAACAACGCGCAGCTGCCTGTGTGTCCTCCCCCCCCCCCCCCCCTAAAACTGTTGGTTTAAACAGCCCGCTGCGCAGCTTTGATTCAACCCCCCCCCCCCCCCCCCCGGACAAAAATCACGGACGAGATGAGCGCCCCGCCATGGCAAATTATGCAAGGGAAACACTGAACTGCATTAATGAACTGGACTCTCCTCTCCAAAAAAGTTCAATCTGGTCCTCTGGACATTCAAAAAGACAAAAAACAAAACAAAGCAAAAAAATATAGAAACGTTTTGTCTCTCATCCGAGAGGTATAGCTATGGTTCACATGCAGGTTGGCAAGATGACACTATCCTACCCGGTACATGTGTCTACGGTTGACTCCTTCCCATTTTTGATTGGCCAGGATTTTATAAATCGCTTTGAGGCGATTATAGATTATGGTGAACAGACAATGTGGGCCAGAGTGAGCAAACCCCTGCCAATACTCATGCCTCCTGGGACGGTCACAGACTGCCCAACGGCAGGCACCGCAGAAGGCACTGAGGACTTCTCAGCAGAGAACACACTCCCAGTAAGTAATCCTTTAAAAGCATGTGAAACCGAAGAGACCCAACCGGTGGACCCAACTCTGACCGAACAAGAAAGCCTCCTCTGCGAGCTGAGACAGTCAGAGCCCACCGGATACTACCTACCATTGGTAGCTAAAGGTGTAGAGATCCAAGGATCCCACACCAAAGATGCTGTACTGTCGCTGTGGACAGATAAATCAGCTATTAACCAAGCTTTCTATGAAACATAGGTTAAAAAACATTTGGGTCAAGTTCTGATCGAGAAAGCTTTCCGCTTTCCATTGTATCCCAACAGTTCACGAGTGATGACTGCGAAAGGAGTCATTAACCTGAAACTGATCTGGAACTAACGGGAACTGGTCCACTCATTCCTTGTGGTTCCAGACTTACCACATGCAACCTACATAGGCTCTGACATCTTGGTAAGATTAGGTGTCCGAGTGGACACCAGCCACAATGTACTGTGGTCACTAAAACCAGCCACAAAGGATCCTCCTGTGCTAGACACAGCAAACCTTACGGTTGGACAGTGTAGATGAACAGATGCTGGCATATATTCATCATTTAACACGGATTCCTCATTTTTCTGGACTGAATAAAACGTGCATTGAATTTAAGGAAATGCAAACGTGAGACGTCATTTATATTTGACCCATCAAAATGAATGCGGTCATTTATTTACAGAATCAAAATTTAACATCAAACATTTACATTAATTTGGCAAATTATGAAAATAACAACATAAGCAATCAATCAGGAAAAATCATACGGCCATGATTTTTCCGTTGCTTCACCACAGCGATGTTATGAAAACTGTACAATTATGATCTTTTACCCACATGAATGTGGGTGAGCATTTTACACAGACATTTCTAAAATATCTGGAAGAATTTCTACTTGAGAGAAAAGTTTAGAGATGAAAGAAGTTTAGAGGGAATAAAAGATGGGGTTTGAGGGGAAGTAAGTTTTCACCAGAACGGCACTCTCCATCAGAAACCCAGCTCGCCTCGGTACGCTTGGTAGGAAACTTGACCCATTACCTTTCTGATGATAATCAGCAGATATGGTGTTCCGTTAACGCTACCTGTCCAGCGTCTCCTTAGTATGGCTGTAGCTCGTCAGAAGTAGTGGCGAGTGAAAGGTGTTATACTCCCATGGAACTCGGAAGAGCTCTGTTGTCAGGATCATCCCCAACAGCACTCCATCAGAACTTTAGCTCTCGTGTAGTTTACAGAACTCCCACAGAACTGGTTGGACTGTGTATCCAGCAGAACTCCAACAGCACTCCATCAGAACTTCAACAGAACCAAGACCCAGTAGACCAGGAAGTACTGACATTTTAAAGAGCTGTTTCCCGGTTCACTTTTGGGAGTATTACCATTGGTCAGAACCGACCAGACGGGGTGTGTGTTGTGACGTAAGAGGTTAGACGAAAAACAAGAATTGTTATGGAAAGATCAGAAATGTTCTCACAGACAGAGAGAGAGTTTTGTTTTGGCGTGTTTCAGAAACAGGTGCAAAACATCTATATTTACGTCTGAGAGGATTCTAAAACATGACAGTTTTAACATAACAACTTGTTTTTCGTTTGACTCCAACCTTGGGAACGCACACACTTGCTCATTCAAAGGCAGAAATCAGAAAATGCATAAACTCTGTAACAGCTTTGACATGAGAATAAAAATCATTACTCAGTTAATAAAATTGATTAGTTCACTGCAACATCTAAAATGGTTTGAACTAAGACACTTTGATTATCAACATTTGAAAAATAGTAATGATAATAAAAAGAGAGTGTTCTTTTCACTTGAATCTTCAAGAAAGAAAGTCTCAGGATGGGTGAACCTGTATTTATGTATTCAAATACATGAAATGACAGTTCCTGTCCCACAAGGTTCTAAAGGTCAAGAGTTTTGACCTTAGACTTAGTTTCGACGTAGGCCTAGTCCACTACAACAGACCATTCCAGAGGTCTGCCAGGTTGCTAACAACAAAAACACCTCAGTACCACCTCAGGTAACAAACCTAATGGTATGAGTCCACATCGTGGCGGGACAAGCTATTAGCCTTAAACAGGCGTACTTTCAACCATCTCCTACGTTTTTCAAACTAGGACTGTCCATTGAGGCCGCAAGCCAAGTGAGCCTCGACTCCAGAACCACATCTGTTGCTGTGTGCAACACAGGCACATAAGAGGTACTGATCCCGAAAAACACAAAGCTAGGATGGTTGATCTCCACATATTTTCATGATTTTGAACTTTGCATTCCATTTCTGGGAGGACTCCCAGACAACCTGGTATCGAGTCAAGAGACTGGTCCAGTATGGTTCACGAAACCAGCACAGGCCATAGCTCTCTTCTCAACCAATGATGTCGATCTAGGACCTCAAACCTATAGTGTCTTACCTATAGACAGGTCTAACGACACAGAAAAGGACTCACTGGAGCTCCTCACACATCAAGAACCCTTAGCAATCTCTTCACAGATTGAACAGGTGGTCACCCAAGCCGACGCCCTGACGACGGATGAAGAAAGGGACAAACTCCGCCAAGTTCTCATGAAATATGAGAAGTCATTCTCGACTGACTCAATGGATTGTGGGTTGACCTCGCTCCACACAGTGAGCATCCCAACTCCGTCCAACTCACCGCCTACATTTGTCAGACAATACAAGATTCCCCTGGCAGCACATCAACCTGTCAAGGAAATCATTGATGACCTTTTAGATAAAGGCATAATCAGACATTGTAATAGCACCTACTCTGCGCCTTTATGGCCAGTTTTGAAACCAAATGGTAAGTGGAGACTTACCATAGACTACAGAAAGCTAAACAAACAAGTTCCTTTATCCAGGTGGCCAATGGCCCAGATCCAACAGGAACTGCCCAAGGTCACCGATGGTAAGTACTTTTCCACCCTCGACGTCGCCTCTGGTTTTTGGACCATTCTTGTGCGCGCTGAGGACCAACACAAACTAGCTTTCACTTTTGGTAGCCGACAATACACCTTCACCAGGTGTCCCTTTGGCTACGCTAACTCACCAGTTGAGTTCAACATCTTTTTGAACAAAGCATGTCCAGACGCCCACGAACGTGGGACACTGATCTACGTGGACGATGTCCTTTTGAGGGAGCAAACACTGGACTTACACTTGGCTGAGATCGACCACGTTCTGAATCAACTGACTACTGCTGGTGCTAAAATCGCACTGTCAAAATGCCAGTGGTGCAGGACCAAGGTGGACTACATTGGCCTACTAGTAGGTCCAAACGGAATACAACCACAATTGACTCGCACCCAAGGCCTGGACAATCTCAAAGTCCCCACCAATCTCAGAGAACTACAAAGTTTTCTGGGCGTGTGTAACTACTCATGCCAATTCATAGAGAACTATGCAGATCTTGCGAAACCACTGACTGAACTCTTAAAGAAAGATGTCCCATTTGTCTGGACTGATACCCAGCAGCAGGCAATGAACGCTCTCAGGGACAGACTCAAGTCAGCCCCATGTCTAGTCTATCCAGACTACAACAAAGAGTTTTACTTGGAAGTGGGATTCTCAGCTCACTGCATAAGTGCAGGTCTGTACCAGATGCACGACAAAGACAAGCGTGTGGTGGCCTACACCAGTAAGACAATGGCAGGCCCCAAATTGAAGTTCTCAGACTGTGAGAAAGCTCTACTGACCACTGTGTGGGCAGTTAAACACTTCTCCAGTTACATCGGTGGACAAAAAATCATGGTTGAAACGCAACACCAGCCGGTAACTTTCCTGAATAGCCAACGCATCAGAGATTGTGTGGTGACAAACTCACGGGTAGCCACGTGGCTCATGGCGCTTCAAAGTT
>NC_056501.1:56797756-56815511 GCF_014905685.2 Nematolebias whitei | reverse complement strand
ATTCCATCACTCACAGTTGAAGAGTACCTATGATAAAAATTACAGTCTTCTACAAGCTTTGCAAGTGGGAAAACCTGAAAAATCAACAGTGTATCAAATACTTGTTCTCCCCACTGTAAATTGGTTTCTCAAAACACACCATTGGTTGGTCGTCTAACTATCTCTCAGATCTGAGGCAATGTGTTCAACATCTTCCAGTTATCTAACAGTTAACAACAGTGTACCACAAGGTTCAGTCTTAGGGCCCACACTCTCCACAATCTACATAAGTAATGTAGGTCAGACCATCCCTAATGCCTCCTTACATTTCTATGCTGATGACACAGTTGTTTATTGTTGAGCTAAAACAGTTACTAAGATTTTACAGCTTTTGCAATCTGCTTTTGACATAATCCAGTCAGATTTGTTTCGTCTCATACTTGTACTAAATGCTGACAAAACCAAAGGGATGTTGTTTTCAAACAGGAAGTCGGTCCCAGAAGTCCTTCCTTTTGATTTTATCTTCAAATGGTGTTCCTATTCAGTTTGTCTATTCTTACAAATCCTTGGGTATCTTGGTCGATTTGCATATCTCCTTTAAGCCCCACGTTGAAAACTTGGTAAAGAAATTGAAAGTAAAACTGAGTTTCTTTTTCAGAAATGGATCTTGTCTAACTTTGAATGCTAGGAAACACCTTGTAACTGTGACTTTCCTTCCCTCCATTGACTACGGTGACGTTATTTACATGAACACTCCTACAAGCACTCTGCAGATGTTGGACGCTGCCTATCATGGTGCACTAAGATTCATAACTGGTTGTAACTACCATACCCACCACTGCACCCTGTATTCACTGATTAACTGGTCATTATTAATTTCACACAGACTCTCTCACTGGTACATTTTCATGTTTAAATCACTTCTTGATCTGTTGCCTTCACACATCTCCACCTACATGTCTCTGCGTGAGTGCAGCTACAGCGTGCGCTCTCAGGACATTATTACATGCAGTGTTCCCTCTGTGAGGACTGAACTAGGCAAAAGGGCCTTCTCCTACTCCGCTACTGTTTCCTGGAATATTTTGCAAAAAGATCTGAAGCTCTCAACCTTGACCTCTCTAAGTGACTTTAAACATCTGCTAAGTTCATGGCAAACACCAACGCAGACATGTTTCTGTTTTTAGTTTTCTACATTGCTTTATAATGTAGCTGGTTTTTTTTTTTATATAATTTTCTTCCATTTATTTTTCAATTTGTATGCTTTTATGATTGTTTACTGTTGTCATCATTCTTTGTTAAAAACAGTTCTGTCTTATAAATGAGTCCTTGAGGCTCAATGAGACTAACCTGTATAAGTAAAGGTTGAATGAAAATTACTGTTGTTACTATTATGAACTTACTCTGAACAGAGAAAATGAGTGTGAATTCACTTAGTTTGAGAGGGGAAAAACTGTTTATCTGAAAACACTTAAGTTAACTTTCTCCAAACCATCCTGATGCATGCTCAATAATCCTGGTAGAAAAATTAAAAAAAGTTAAGTCTGGTTCTCTGGACGGGTTCAAAAAAACAAAAAATTGTAGAAATGTTTTGTCGAAACTTTTCTACAATTTTTTTTTGTTTTTTGAACTCGTCCAGAGGACCAGACTTAACTTTTTTACATTTCTCCAAACCACTAAACTGAGTTTTTAGTGTCTGAATGTTTTTTTTTTAATGAGTTCAATCAACTCAGAGTAGCTTAACATCAAGTTGTGTGCACATGTGCTATTAAAAGCCAATGTCAATGGATATTTGATACCTCAATTCACCATGGCAACCAGAGGGAAAACCGATCCGAATCGTTTCTACATAACGTACACAAAGTACTGATCAGACCAAGTAGACCCAAATGGTACAAGGTTGTGTCCTGTTTGAGTTAACACATTATCATAAGTTCAGAAGTGCACAAAAAGTGATTTATTTTTATAATAATGTGTATTTTTTTATTTGTTTCCTGCAGCTGCTGTTTGTCAGACACCAGTTTAAAATTGCTTTCTTCAGTGAGCTGAAACAGGACACCCAGAACGCCCTCAAGTGAGTGATACCTGTAGGAAACCACAATCTCCCCAGGACTCTGGTGAATTGTTGTGTGTTTGGGACTAAAACAAAATCTGTATTCTATTTATAAAATATTCAGTTGTTTATAATAGAGTCTGAGTTTGTAGCAGAGTACACCTGTGGCCAGAAGTAATGATCATGACACAAAAACGGTCATATTTGCTACCTTCTTTTTGTTTAGGATCGTATTTTGCATTAACTTTGGTATGAAGAGTGATCAGTAGGGTTGGATGATATGACCAAAAATAAATGTGGCAACATTTTGGTCATAGTTCTCAACTGAAAAAGGGTGGATTGCCCACTGTTGCCAGGGGAGAGGCCTTGCCTCTGATTATATAGAAATGAGTTGGCCCAGTGATTTGGCCCAGAAGTTAGTTGACAGCATGCCTGTATAAACTGCAGACGTCTTGGGGCCAAAAAGGCCTAACATTGCAAATATTTACCCTTTGCGTAAACATAATGTAATTATCAAACCTCTGAAACATATAGAATGCTTTTAATTATACTTTAGTTCACAATAGAAAAAAGATCTGAAAACATCAAAGCAAGAAAGTTTGTGAAAACCAGTCTTTCTGTCATTGTTAAATCTTTTGGTTGCAGCTTTTCAGCTTACCTTAGTGTGAGGTGTGAAACAGAACCAAACTCAGTGTGGGGTGTATAACTGAAGGATCTGCACTGTTTCTCTTAACAGGTACTACAGAACTGCTTACAGTCTAGTTCACGAGCTCCGAGCACACGAGACCAACATATTGGAAATTAAAACTCTGGCTGGATTCATCAGCTATAAGGTATGGTTCTGCTCAGACTTTGACCATCATAATCGTGAGGGTGAGCATCGAATATATTACTGCATAACTTCACAGTTTTAGACTTTGTAGCATTTTTTTAACCAGAATATATCTGAATTTGACATGAGTGGAACTTTGTAAAATGCAGTCTTTTCAGCAGTGGCTCTCAATTGTACCTTTAAATTCTTCTCTTAATGTTTTCAATCGAGCCTGACCGACAGAAATTTTGGCTATCGCCGATACCGATCTTGGAAGGGGTGGGCAGCCGCCGATAACCGATATAATGGATGAACATTTTTTAGTTTTGTCCACCCCCAAGAATCTAAGTAAACAGTGAGTGGAGCGGTGCTTGTTTATTTAGTAATCAGCTCCAAGTATACGTAGTTGCACTGGTCATAAAAACAGTCTTCCTAATGTGTGTTCACATTTTCTATCCTCCACTACTGACCATAAATTTATCAAGTGTGTTACACAAAAATATAAATTAAACAAAGAAACATCCTTCCCTGTTCATTGTTTAAACAGTCAGTCACTATGGTGAAAGTCTAATTAGTATTGATCGCAGCAGCATATTTTCTTTGCAGAGAAATAAAGATTTCAGACAATCAATGCATTTCATTGAGGATGACAAAGACAACATTACTAACACTGATATTTTACCTCTATGTTAGATTTATTGTTCTGGATAAAAATTTACAAGGCAATAGCTTATGCTAGGTTATCTAAATGTTAGCTTGCTAATTTGAGAGGCATGTAGCTAATGACAAGCGAGTTGGAGGATTGAAGAGAATTTATTATTGTTTTACAAAGCAGTTAAAATTAACATGCTCTGTTCAGCAAAATACGCTACACAGTATTGTGCCCTGCTTCGGCTGTGCTGAATGTGAAAGTGACTTAGTAGTCTTCATGTGTCCTCTGCTGGATACATTGTACAATTACGGCTGGCTCCAGTATTTGGGGAGAAAATTAGAAGTGCTTATATATATGGGACAATTATCAATGATACCGATAAGTCCCCAAACATCTATATTGGCCCTAGAGCTGGGCGATATCTCGATATTTTAAAGATATCTATATATATATTTTTGCAATATAAGTCGAGACTATCTCGATATAAAACAATATACTGTAGTTTTGCGTTTGGAAATCCTCCTGCCGTCTTCTTTCTCCGACTCACCCCCCTCCTCCCTCCTTGAACACAAACACACAGCCCCCCCCGCTTCTCCAGGAGGTGGGCGGGCAGGAGAGGAAACGTTTAGCAGAAGTAAACACGAGCAAATGAGCGTGTGTGAAGCTACAGCTCTGACAGAACTGACTCCTTCCCTGAAGCAAACCACGGTTCAACTCTCATTTAGCCATTGTCGTGGTTGGCTACCACGTCGTGTTCAACACAGCTGAGACGTCGCCCTCGGTATAAAAGATTTATTTGACAAAACATGGGTTACAGATATTCAGAGACAAACAATTACATTAATAAGATATATGCATATAAATGGAGCATTAAAGCACGAACCGTCTCGGTGTGCGCCTCCCGGAAATGCTCGGTGGGCGTGTGTTATTTCCGGCCTTTTATCACAGTTTGAGAAGGCTAGCTTTCTGATTGGTTTAGCTTCTGTTGCTAGGGTTACGACTCTAACCCACCCCCCTCAAGGACGTTAATATCTACATTTCAGATAAGAAGTTCTGCCTCACTGAAATCGTTCGTTTTAGCTGTTTGTTTAACGTGATTATACCTTAGTGATATCAAATGATTTGAGTTAAAGTTGTTTATTTCTAGGAATATTCTAGGAATAATTAATAACTATTAATTGTTATCTAACTCATGTTTGCGTGTTCTTACTTGATCCTTTTTATACTTTTTAGTTTAGTTGCTGTTGTAGCTTACTGTGACAATTAACCCTGTGTCCTCTCAGCTAAACCGACCCTGTATTCAACAATGATTAAATGTTAATGGTTATTATTAAGAGAGATCCTGAGGGATCTTATTTAGTCAAACTATATTGTCTAAATTAAAGAGATGTGTTCTAGCTTTATTTATGTTAATCAGTCTGCTATCTGGCATGATTTGATTGCTTGTAATATATCAAATGTGAACTTGTAAAATTATCCTTAGCTAATATGAGATTATATTTAAAGGTCAACTAGTTAGAATTAGCAAACATTTTCTATAATTATAGTGCAACCCTGGAAGAAAGACACACACACTTTGTATAACATGACATTTGAATGCTTGACAGGAAATATAAAAAAGGTATAAAAATATGAAATCCAACACCATGCTGTGCCTTTTTGAGGAACAGAGACAGGTACCGCAACATTAATAAATCAACAGCTTATCATATCTCTAAAGATACAGTCCTTAGCGGCTAACAAGATAGCTAACGCTTTAGCCGTCTTGTTCCACAGCTGAGACGGGACCGTGTCTTAGCTATATGATAAACTGCTGATTTATTAATGTCGCGCTACCTCTCTCTGTTCTTTTAAAAGGCACAGCACGGCTAAATGAGCTCTGAACCGTGGTTTGCTTCAAGGAAGGAGACAGGTCAGTCACACCTGCAGCTTCAAGGTTCCAAGTGGAGGCTCACTTTACCGCAGTTCACACACGCTTACTAACGTGAAGGCGGCGCAGCTGAATGGACTGTACTTATATAGCGCCTTTCTATCTTATCAAGATACTCAAAGCTCTTTACAACACAATCTCTGCCCTCATTTACCCATTCATACACTCTACTAGATCTCTACAAAGAATAGTCAGAGCTTTAAATCACATTCATACACCAATGGGACACACATCGGAGGCAATGAGGAGTTCATTGTCTCACTCAGGAACACTTCAGCATGTGACTGCTGGTGGAATCAAACCCACAACTCTCCCATTGGAGGATGACTGCTCTAGCCTCTCAGCCACAGCTGCCCCCAGCTGAAGAGGATTAATATTTAATATATGTAAATATATGTCTAAAAAATAAACTAATATATGTAAATAGTTAATTTTTTTAGGCATTTATTTTGTATAGTTACGGCTGTTGTTAATAAATGTGGCTGTGTGACAACTGGGACAAAACTTTGACTCAAAAATATATTTTTGTTATTAATTTATGGAAAGAAAAAATATTGAGATATATATCGTATATCGAGATTTATCTTAAAATATTGAGATATAAATTTTGGCCCATATCGCCCAGCTCTAATTGGCCCTACCAATATATCAGTCGGGCTCTAGGTTTCAATCCGTTGTTCTAATGGCTATTACCTTTGTCAGCCATTTTGAAGTGGGGTTTAGTGTAAAAGAGTGTAAATAGTATTTACCCTTTGTTGTTAATTCTTTGAATGACCTCAGCCATTTTCATTGTTAAAAAAAAACAGTTCTCAATTGACCTACCTGGTAAAATAAAGGTTAATAATACCTAAGTTTGGGGAGCCAGAGTTTAATTCTGACAGGATTAAGGAGCCAGTGGGGATTTGTAGAATTTGATGTTGCCCACTGGGCAGAGGAACAGGAATGCATTTGAGTATTATCGATGGAGTCACTACCGCCACGCTTCGGAATATGGAGCTGCCAGTTACCAGTAGGTGTGTCGCTGAGTGAGAAAGTTTGATTTGAAACGTGACCAGGCTTAGCCTTAGCACTGTGTTTATCTGAACTGTTGCCCAACCAGCCTGGGGCCCCGGCAGCAAACTCTAATATTTATTTAGGTATTTCTTGTAACAAATGCTGGCCCCTGCAGAGTCTGCAGTGAGTTTTGGTCCCTGAGCAGATTTATTTGGTGTCTGTGGCTTTAAGCTTTGAACAGTATTTGACTCCTTATTCATTAATTCATTATATTAGCAAACATATTCAGGAATTCCTGCCAGGTGTGACCCTGGAATTTCCTGGAAGTGCTACATATTGCTGCTGCTGTATTTGACCAAGTCAAATTTTGAAGTTGTGTTCATTTTGAGACTGAAGATATCCACGTTGATTGTGGCTGTATTCAGACTAGCCATCTGTCACATCTGTTTGTGTTTTATATCTTTCAGATCTGTCGCTTGTGTTTCCAACATAACACCCCTCTGGATGCCATCGCTCAGTTCAGGAAGCACATGGACCTGTGTAAGAAGAAGATTGGTAGTGCTGAACTGGCTTTTGAGCATTCTGCATGGATGTCCAAACAGTAAGATTTACATATCTCTATCTTTAAACAATGATCATGCTGTATCTTCCGGTGTAATCTAACATAATTTTAGGAGATGCCTGGATTAGATTAAGGAATTGTTTAAATGAACTCTCAAGTTATTCAATATAAACATACAACGATGGTTTCAGGGCTGAAGCCAGACTTTCTGCTTCTCAACAGGTTCCAGTCATTTGGTGAGCTCTTTGATGAGGCCATAAAGTTGGGTCTGACAGCCATTCAGACTCAGAACCCGGGATTCTACTACCAACAAGCTGCCTGTTACTGCCATGACAGGAAGCAGCTGGCACAGCAGCTCTGTCAGGTCCAGACTTTTCCTTCAGATGTGTTTTTATATGCCTGTCGAAAGGCAGACATTTTATGGTATAGTCTGCATACGTATGTCAGTAAACTTTCTCTTGTCCTGCCCATAATGACTGATCCACTCAAGATAATATTATTGACGGCGGCTGTGGCTGAGTGGTTAGAGCAGTCGTCCTCCAATGCGAGAGTTGGGGGTTCGAATCCACCAGCAGTCACATGTCGAAGTGTCCCTGGGCAAGACACTGAACCCCTCATAGCCTCTGATGTGTGTCCCATCGGTGTCTGAATGTGATCTAAAGCACTGATTAGTCTCATTAGAATGATTTGTTCAATTAGCTTTGTAGAAATCTAGTAGAGTGCTGTATGAATGGGTAAATGAGGACACAGATTGTAGTGTAAAGCGCTTTGAGTATCTTGAAATAAGATAGAAAGGCGCTATATAAGTACAGTCCATTTACCAAAATAAAATGCAATAATTTACAAGTTAAACAACAAAAAAGGAAGATGATCTTAATAAAATTAGATTTCTCATTGAGTTGAAAATGGTCTCTTACGGTACAGTCAGCACAATGTTCTCTGGTGAAATTAACACTGGAGATGTCTTCACCACTTTATGTGTGTAGCATCAGTTTAAACAAACTGGTCAGGCACTAGGACCATGAGGTGGTGGTGTGACAGCAGCTTTCTCCTGTAGCTACGTGCTGAGAGAAAGGGTCTGTTGAGTATTTTTTTGAGCTTTGAAGCCGAGGAAATAAAGTTTAAACCTCTAGACAAAGAGGAAAGGGGAAAACAAAATCTGATTGTTTACTGAGAGCACCCCCCCACACACACACACACACACACGCACACACAGTCCTCCCCCCCCCCCCCCACACACACACACACACACTCTAGCTGCTTAATTATCTGAGTTCTTCAGTGTCAGCAACTTTTCTATGTACAGTAGTCAGTCCCTCGCTACTTCGCGGTTCATTTATTGCGGACTTGCTCTATTGCGGTTTTTCAAAATAAGATTGGACATGACACACAACTGGCTGACTGACAGATGAGCTGCATGATCAGCATGGAATTTTTATTTAAAATAAATTATTTTAAATTATTTAGCACCTGCTGTTCCTGTGTACATCTCCAGAGCTCCCTCCTGCAGCTAATCAGCTGATCTCTGCTCTGTAACGGAGAAGTAGGCATGGCCAAGAGCGCTGGCAGGTGGCAGAGAGCAGAGGAGGCAGAGAGCTGAAATCATGACATTCTGTGCTCTTTTTGAGCTTTAGAGTTTAGAAGCATTGTTTATAGTATTGCAAGATAAACTACTTACTACTACTACTAGTACTACGTACTACTATTCCTACTTTGTGGTTTTTCACTTATCGTGGGGCTTCAGGGTACGGATCCCCTGCAATAAACGAGGGACTACTGTAGTTTAAAAACTGAATGTTGCTGACTATAGACTGATGGAAAAATAAAATAAAATAAATCAAATTTTGTTGACCTATATGAAAACTGTTTGTAGAGGCTAGGGCTTTAACAGACTACTCAAGTAATCGACACATCGATTCCTAGGACATCTCTCGAGTTTTTAAATTTCACGTCGAGTATTCGTAGTGGCGTCATTACGTCGCCGTTACGTCATTGCGTCGCCGTTACGTCATTGCGTCACGTGATCCGCACCGGGCGCAGGCTACAAAATGGATTCCCCCAAGCAGACGGATGGCGCAAAGCAGGCCCAGTCTTGGCAAACAGGTAGAAATACATCAATAGTATGGAAATATTTCACTAAAGATGAATCTTCCGGTTTAACTAACTGGGGCGGCTGTGGCTGAGTTGTTAGAGCAGTCGTCCTCCAATGCGAGAGTTGGGGGTTCAAATCCACCAGCAGTCACATGCTGAAGTGTCCCTGGGCAAGACACTGAACCCCTCATAAAAGACACTGAACCCCTCATAGCCTCTGATGTGTGTCCCATCAGTGTATGAATGTGATCTAAAAGCACTGATTAGTCTCATCAGAATGATTCGTTCAATTAGCTTTGTAGAGATCTATTAAAGTGCTGTATGAATGGGTAAATGAGGACACAGATTGTAATGTAAAGCGCTTTGAGTATCTTGAAATAAGATAGAAAGGTGCTATATAAGTACAGTCCATTTAACTACCGTAAGGAAACAGAAAATGAATCAACTTCCTGACTGAGCTCGTTGCAAACCGATGTTACACAATATTCAGTGACCACCATATATTGTGACCGTAGGGGCGGTGTTGCATGCACTGTTGCAGGTCACATAATATGGTGTAACACCGGGTCCAATCGACCGAACCAGAACTAGCTTCCTCTGACATTGTTTCACAAACAAAAAGCAAAAAATATTCATCTCTAAACCTATTAAAAAACATATAAACATATTAATCTCTAAAACTAAACCTAATGCGCACCACCACGGTCGGTGGTGCGGGGTGGTCGACCGCCCCACTGGTTTTAGTTTAGTTTTTTACATGCCGTATGTTTTTCACTTTTGCAGCTTAATAATAATAACTAATAGTTTTGTTTTTCCTGTGTCTTATTTGCAGTATGATAAATGGTAGGATCATAAATATATGCTCCCAATGTTTTGTTGGTCTTTTTTTTGTAAATAATGATCTTTTTTGTGGTTTTATTTATTTATTTATTGTTGCATCTTGAGATCCTATGACATCAACAATTACTCGAGTTCTACTCTAGTTTTATTATGTTAATGTTGAATTTAAAAATGATGTAGTCGTTCAACCCCTAGTAGAGGCACAACTGATTTAATTATAGTTTTATGAGAGAAATTTCCCCTCAATTGGTCTTTTTTTCCCCAGGCTATGGTGAGTTATTCCTCCACAGACCTACTGGATCCCCAGAGTGGAGGACTGGACTTCTATGGCCAGAGACCCTGGAGACAAGGACACCAGAGTATGAACACACACACACACCATGTCTGAACAACACAATCAAACAATACACACACACACACACCATGTCTGAACAACACAATCAAACAATCTGATTTGTGAATGTGTGATAATGTTCCAAAATGTTCTGGAGGAACAGAAATTACCTCATGAACAGATTTTTATTTTTTAAAGAAGCACAGAATCACACACAGTTGGTTGATGTGTGTTTTATCTTCAGGTATTGATCCTCCTGATGCAGAGAAGGAGAAGATGGGGATTTTGGCCCTTCAGATTAAAGAGAGAGATGTCCCTCATTCTGTAAGAAAACTGTTACAGTGCAACGTGAAATACAGCAGCTTCAGAAAGTGTTTGCGCTCCATCCATCATCTTTACCTACTTCTTCCTATCTGGGTTGCGGGGGGTCACTGGTGCCCATGTCCAGCAGTCACTGTGCGAGAGGACACATAGGACAAGTCCATCACAAGGACACAGAGACAAACAAGACAAACAGCCATTCACACTCACTCATACAGCAGGAACAGTTTAGAGTTACCAGCCCAACACTTTATTTAATTATTTGTTTAACTTTATTTAACCAGGCAAATCCTATTGAGATCACAAATCTTTTTTGCAAGAGAGGCCTGGGCCTCAAGGCAGCCCAAACCCACTCAAACACAAGGAGGACATGCAAACTCTGCACAAAAAGACCCCAAGTCCAAACCTGGAACTGAATCCATGACCTTCTCGCAATGAGGTGGCTGTGGTAACTGTCTAAGCTAAGCTAAGTAAGGTGTCATGCCACTGTTGTGTTGCATTTAGATGCTACATTCATTTTTACCTCAGTAATCTACACTTTGCATCTTATAATGGCAGAGAAAACTTATATTAAAAAATCAAACCAAATTTATTTGTATAGCACATTTAAAAAAATACTGCCATTAGTCAAAGTGCTGCACCGAGTACAATTACTGGTATTAAGAAGACTAAACAAAAATAATACACCAAAAAACAAGAAAAAATAAAAACAGCTATAAATATGGCAAAAAAAAATTAAACTAATAAAATACAGCAAAAATGTCAACTCTCAAGTCATTACAATAAAATATGAAATAACACATTTCCATAAGAATTCAAACCTTTTGCAGCATCTGACATTATAATCGATGTGAATAATTATTTTATTATTTTAATAATTTTGTACATAGCCCTGAGACTACATTTGTTGTGATTTGGTGCTGTAAATTGAATTGAACTACTGCTGCCAATCTTGGCCAGGACACTCTGGTGAAAGAGATCTGAGCTCTCAATGTGTCTTTCCTGTGTAAATAATGGTTTAAATAGATTTTTTTTTAAAATATGAATTAATGAGTCAAAAACTGTCATAGAAAAAAAGAGATTCCCAGAACAACCAGGTGTAAGCTTCATCAGATTTATTACAAAGATTTGGAGAACAGCCAGTAATCACAGAAGATGAATGCATTTTCAAGTACACACTTATCAATGCCTTCACCTTTCTGAGGTTCTGACCCGTTCTGACTTCCTGAACAGAAAAAATCAGTTTTGTAGGAACAACCAGCCCCCAGACCCTCCTCGCCCTGTCCAACTTTATTATAACCCAGCTGCAGTCAGGAGCGGGGAGATATCTGGAACGCCATGGACTCTGAAAGAAAGACGTCACTGTCTTCATGTCAATCAGACCTTGAGGATGTTAGAATTCTGTCTTGCTGTCCCTTCACTGACCACATGAAGACTGATTATTAATTACATAGAGTGAGGATCATGGAACATTTTAATATCATTCACAATAACAGTAAAAGAGCAGGTAAAATTATGGAGCATGGTGAATGCAAATGATATACGTTCCCTTGACAAACTTTATTTGCTTACCTACCTACTGACTGACTGAGATAATAACTTAATTATTTAATTAACATAGAGAGGCCAGACTGAGATGGTTTAGACATGTCCAGAGGAGGGACAGTGGTTTGGACATATCCAGAGGAGGGACAGTGGGTATACTGGTAGAAGGATGTTAGAAATGCAGCTGTCAGGAAAAAGACTAAGACATGGAGGTAGTTGGAGTAAGGACAACGTGAAATGGAGGAGGATGACTCGCTGTGGAGACCCCTGAAGAGGGAAAAGCTGAAAGAAGAAGAATTAATATAATATATATTAATTTAATTGGTTCTGATTCCACAACAAGTTCAGAATCACACACTAACGTGTAACGTCCATATTTACTTCCTTAAACACAGCACGCTGCATGTGACGTCACATTTTCTTCTGCGCAAGCAGATCACCTCAGAACTGTAAATGATTCACACTGGAGTCTGATGGAGGACGCATTTTATTGATAATGTAAACGATAATTTAAAAAAAACTGGATCTGATCAGAAAATCTGAATTACGCACTAAGACCTGCAGTGTGAATGTAGCCAATCAGAACTGTAGACTGACACTAATCTGGCCTTAATGAAAAACTTGGCAGAAACCTTTCCTTGGCGCAAAAA
Organism: Nematolebias whitei; assembly: GCF_014905685.2. NCBI lineage: Eukaryota > Metazoa > Chordata > Actinopteri > Cyprinodontiformes > Rivulidae > Nematolebias > Nematolebias whitei. The sequence continues at coordinate 56,802,753 of NC_056501.1, read as the reverse complement.
TGTGAAAACTGTTCAAAGTACTCTCAGACCACAAAGAACAGGATTCCTTGATCTGACGAAACCCAAACTATACGGCTTGAACTCTTCTAAATGTTATCTCTAATGGAAACGTTGGTTACGTACTGTAACCCCAGATTCTATGAGTATAGGCGTAGCCCTTTAAGGCTGTCGCTAGTGGGCTTATCCCTACGCGCGCAGCACAGCACTGAAAACTTTAGTCCACGCCCACCTGCTGTGTGGGCCTCACCCCCGGTCCGTATAAATTACGGTGAGACCGGGTAATCGGCTCCCAAATAGGTTTATTCTTCAGCCATTTAGGAACCAGTGAGGCCCAGAGCTTAAAGGGCTACGCCTATACTCATAGAATCTGGGGTTACAGTACGTAACCAACATTCTATTTCGTATAGGCTTCGCCCTTTAAGACCATTCGCTAGTGGGTTAAAAGGCGAAGCAGGATGTAGTCTGTCTCACTGGGTCCATTCAGACACAACATGAAGCACCTGCTTTCACAAAAAAAAAAAATTTCATCACTCAGCCTTCTGTGTGCATAATTACACGCTGCGTAATTGAGTGCTCCATGCGCAGGAGCGCACCGGAGAAGATCTCTGGTGAGGAAAAAAGGCTGAGATGGCAGACCTGCCGTTGTGAATAGCAACAACGGAGGATATGAATTGTAAAAGTGTAACGATAAACAGAGCAGACCAACAGCTCCCCAGGATGAACCGGTTAATAACAATAAAATCAGCAGTCATGAACTTGTGACTGATAATAAATATCTCACACTGCGACTGCATGCAGGCAGGTGTGAGCTCAAAAGTGAGGCTCCATGAAACAAATAATCATTCTGTCAGAACCCTGAGAACAGAATGGGTCATGGAGAAAGTAGAAACATCATGTAGATAAAAACAAATAATTGAACATGGCGATGACCATGCAGCTGCCATACAAATTTCCTTCACTGTCATCCCTCCATGCAGAGCCATGGAGAATGAAAACCCTCTGGTGGAATGCGCTGAGATTCTCTGGAGGATCCAGTCCAGATGAATTGTAAGCTTCAGAAATAGCCTCACACAACAGTGTGAGAGGCGCTGGGTGGATAGAGGACGTCCTGAAGAGCTGTCCCAGTAATGCACGAACATACGCTGAAAGCGGCGCAGTGCGGCCGTGTGCTCCACGTAACATGAAAAATGCGCACATGGGACAGAAATAGGTGACATGTTGCTTCCTCGTCAGAATTATGAGGAAGAGGATAAAACCCATCCAAGGTTATCACTCTCGATCTGAATGAGCTTGTGATGTTTTTCATAGCAGGGTTAAAACGCAGTACAGCTGAACTGCCGTCAGCTTGAATTCTGAGACATGAGGGAGCAACAGAGAGAGCAAACAAACACTCACTCTCTTTGCCGACGTCAGAACTAACAGCAGGGCTGTTTTTAATTATAGAAATTTAGTGAAACCTGATCTAAAGGCTCAGAAGGAGCTTTGATCAGAGCGTGCAGGACCATCATTAGGTCTCACTGTGAAGCTAGTGGACATGACACCGGTCTGTGTCTCTGTACACCTTTCAGGAAACGCTTCATCAACAGGTGATTAAGAACTGTTCTGTCACCAAAGCCTTCGTGACGGGAAGAAATAGCTGCAGCTTAAGTTTTAATTGTGCTGAACGCTAGATCTCTGTCCATCAGCTGCTATAGAAAGGACAGCATGCCACCTGGTGGCCATGAGATGGCCTCCACGCCTTTCTCTGCGCACCAGCGCTGAAAAAACTGTCCACTTGATGTGTACAGCGTTGTGGTAGAAGCAGCTCGTGCGCCCTGAATGTATGCATCACATCCTGTGGGAGGCCCACCTTTTCTAAACGGATCTGTTCAGCGGACAGACCCAAAGATGCTGACCTATTTCTGGGTAACTCCTGATCGCTCTTCCTGCCTGAAGGAGAGCGCACCCCCACAGCAGTTTCCCCGGCCGACCCGATATCAGTCGCTGCAGATTTGGGAACCACGGAGCGCATATGCGTTGGGGAGCTACGAGGATGACTGACGGTTCTTCCTCCCGGACACGGTCCAGGGTTCGTGCTATCGGCAGGACTGAAGGGAATACATAAAGAAGCATTTTTGGCCACGAGCTGTGAGCGAAGGCGTTCACTCCTAATGGTGGGTCGTCTCGTGGGCTCATTGAGAACCATAATTGACACTGGACGTTCTCCCGTGTGGCGGACAGATCCACTGCTGCTCGGCCAAACCTGCTCCAAAATCCGAGAAATCAACTCGAGATGGAGGCTCCAGTCTCTGTGGCGGGGACCGCCCCTCGACATGATGTCCGCTCACTTGTTTAGGACGCTGGGAATATACACTGCTCTAATGGAGAGCAGGTTTTTGTGTGTGCCCAACACAACAACTGTTTAGTGATGCGTAACAGTTGGGCTGAGCGCATGTCTCCTTGACGGTTTATGTAAACTGTCATCACTTCGTGACGCCTATATATCAGAATGATGGAAATGTGAAAATATGCGCTCTTCAGATCTATGGAGGTGAAAACCAGTCGTTCTGGTGAAGTTCTCCAGCAGCTGTTTGTCAGCATGTGGAATTGTCTCCCCATGATGGAATTGCTGAACTTGAACAGGTCGAGAATGGGTCTCATCCCTCAGGGTTTTTTTTCAGAACCATGATGTAGTGGGAGGGAAAAAAAACCCGTATTTTCCTCTCCGTTGGGAACTCTGGAAATCACGTTTTCCGTCAGAAATTCCTGAACTTCTGTCTGGAGAGACGAGCTCTGTTCTGGAGAAGATAGAACCATCTCTATAATCCCTCTGAACGGTGGGGGTTGAGCTGCAAACTGTAGCGTGTAACCCCTTCTGATCAAATGGTCCGCCCATCTGTCCAGGAAACACACTCGCTGCCACTCTGAGTAACGCTCGGAGAGCGGGCATGCATTTGTGTTGTCATGTTTCTCATGAACGTCAACCAGACTAAAAATCCTTACTGCCATCACTCGCTCCGGAGTTTCTCCGGGGGTAACCCAAGGAGGGCTCTGACAGAAAAAAGGGCTGTATGTGTGCCTCTGTGCTGAGCCCAGGCTGCGGTCTCACATAGAGCTGAGGTGAGCCGGCGCGCACTGAGAGGAGGCGTGAGTGCTTTCTGAGTGAGACGCCATTTCGGTGGAGGCTGCAGCTGTCGTGGAGAAAACACGTTTACTCCCGCTGCGCTGTGAGTGGGCAGAAAACAGCAGGAATTAAAAATGGGCTCTGGCTGAAAACGAGGGATTTTACCGGACTCGGTTTGCTGAAAAAACATCATTTTAGCTGACGTGGCAGACGAGTGTTTTGTGATATTTACTGAACTGCAGTGCCATTTAAAATGCTGTTTAGAGGTTACTGGCTCATTCTGTGTGAGGAATGTGTGAACAGAGGTAGCTGTGAGCTCAGCTGATCTGACAGTCTCAGATGAAAAAAACTTTACTTTCAGAGGTGTTTCTGTTTTATATAAAAAAAACATACATCATCAAAAAACACATACCTTGCCCTCAAGGATCTGTAACCTGGTGGAGGGGGCTGGCGGAGGAGTGGAGCGTGAAGTCGCTGCCGCAGCTGTGGAGCGCCTCTGCTGCTGTTGCTGGCCAAGGCGGTCCCTCCAGTGGCCAGAGGGGCGAGAGGACGACTGTGACATCACCAGATGGTGTGCAGTCTCTGAGACCTCCTCGGACTTCTGCGATTTCTCGTGGATGGTCCTATAGTTGGACCCGAACAGCGCCTCTGGGGTGATGGGGCCCTCCAGCAGGTCTTTCTGTAGCCTCTCGGACAAGACTGGCTAGAGGCGGAGCCAAGTGGTCCTCTGGATCATGGTCATCCATGCGGCGATGCGGGAAGGCAGACCGCAGAGGTGGTACATGTTTAAGATGACATCAGCAGCTTTACAGAGAGAGAGCTCTTTGTCTCCTCCAGCAGGTCTGCTTCCTCCAGCCGCTTAGAGATGCTGTAGGCCAGCAGGGCGACGTTTTTGTTCGCTTCAGCCGTCTGGCATGTTTACTGGTGAGCTCGGTTGGAGACCTTGTCACCATCTGGTCATGCTTCCCTGCAGGGACAGGTTGCTGGTCCATGCTGGAAGCTTTTGCCCCAAATGCCACAGCCAGGCTTGGCTCTGGGGGGGGGGGGGGGGGGGGGTGACCGAGGGAAAAAACACAGATCAGTAAAACCCTCACCCCCGAAGGTGGAGACGGATGTCTTCAGCTTGCCGGGCCCAGCTGCAGCCTCTTTCCAGTGTGACGTCACAGCTGGACAGCGAGGCCAGATGGGGTCAGGGCGATGAGCTGGGGCGGAGCCAACCTTGCCACCAGATCATCCGATCAGGGCAGAGGGAGGCGAGGGACAGAAAGTCCCTTGTGTTAACATCCTCCTGGATTTCCTGATGCATGCTCAATAATCCAGGTAGAAAAATCTAAAAAAGTTAAATCTGGTCCTCTGGACATTCAAAAAAAACAAAACAAAGCAAATCAACAAAAAATGTAGAAACATTTCGTCTCTCATCCGAGAGACTTCCTCAGTTCTGAGGAGCTGTATTCAGCTCAGTCTCTTAAATAGCACCGTCTCAGAGTGGATCAACCACTGTTGATATTGCAGTAGAGGTGGTCAGTTTAAAATTAAAATCAGACACCACTCTGAGCAGCAGGACCACACTTTCCACAGAACAACTGTGTCAACTCTTGAAACAGTGCCTACAGTCAACCTACTTCACTTATGGGGAGCAATATTATAGGCAGAAACATGGGTGTGCTATGGGGTCTCCAGTTTCTCCTATTGTTGCCAACCTGTACATGTAGGAGGTAGAAAAGAGAGCCTTGACGTCCTTTTCAGTGACACCACCAAGTCATTGGTTCAAGTATGTTGACGACACTTGGGTTAAAATCAAATCTCAGGAAGTCCAACATTTTACTGACCACATCAACTCTGTGGATAAATACATCAAGTTCACACGAGAAGATGTAAAAAATGGCAGGTTGGC
>NC_056501.1:56784718-56792756 GCF_014905685.2 Nematolebias whitei | reverse complement strand
CAAAGACTGGTTCATCCCAAAGATCCAGTCCCCCGGCACAAACAGAGTAATGTTGTGTATGCTGTTCAGTGTCAGGAGGGCTGTGATCAGTCTTACATCGGGGAAACAAAACAGCCACTGGCCAAAAGGATGGCCCAGCACAGAAGATCAACATCATCAGGCCAGAACTCTGCGGTCTACACTCATCTCCAGGCCAGCGGTCACTCTTTCAGGGATGAAGATGTGCACATCCTGGATAGAGAGGAACGATGGTTTGAGAGAGGAGTAAAGGAGGCCATCTTTGTGAAAAGAAACCGTCCATCGTTAAACAGGGGTGGAGGCCTACGTGTTCAATTGTCCCCCTCTTACAATGCTGTGATTGCTAGTATCACTCAGCCCTCTGTGAATAGTACACAGCCATCATTGTGCTAATGATCCATTGTTAGGCTGATGGTCCTTCTTGAGCATGTGATCAGCTGGTTTTGGTTGTCAGCAGCAAAACTGGTTGATCCACTCTGAGAAGGTGCTATTTAAGAGACTGAGCTGAAAACAGCACCTCAGACTGAAGAAGTCTCTCGGACGAGAGACGAAACGTTTCTACATTTTTTTGTTGATTTGCTTTGTTTTGTTTTTTTTTGAATGTCCAGAGGACCAGATTTAACTTTTTTAGATATTTACATTCATCATGCTGAGCTATGCCAGGGCGTGCTTGATATCAGCCAGTGTAAAAAAAACAATGTTCGACTAGTCTGATAAAAACTTCTCAGTCCTTGGAAGCTGAATACTAAAACAACGGGCCACTCAAATGTCCTCACTATTTCATCTTGTGTTTGTCCTACCTGATCTCAGTTCAGTGCAAGGCCAGGTTCCAGTCTCCCAGTTTCCATGTGGACCAGCCCATCCAGCTCCAGGTCTTCCTCCAAGCAGACTGTCCTCATCCTGTGTCTTTCAGCAAGCTGACTGTTAGCCTCAGTAACCAGGTACTCACCACACAAATGGAATAAAGCTGATTTACAGTGGGCTGCAGAAGTATTTGCCCCTCCTGGTAATCTGTGTTTTATTTCTTACAACATGAAATTTTATTAATTTTTTTAATCTCATAAGAAGTAATAATTCTTAAAAAAAATACCTGACATTAATGCTCCAGCATCAGGTCTTTGTCTCCATGATCCTGGTCCATCTGACTTGGACCTTTTGTTGCTTCTTCATGACCAAACACTTCCAGCTCCTTCAGGTTGGTGCTGCTTGTTTCCAACAATCTTTAAATAAAACAGAGACTCTCAGCTGGACTGAGGTCTGGACTTTGACTGGACCATTCCAGGACCTTTAAAAGGTTCCACTAAAACTAGTGGAGTGTTTTCAGCTGTGTATTTGAGATCATTGTCCTGCTGGAAGGTGGACCTCCGTCCCAGACCCAGCTCTCTGGAAGACTCGTTCTTCTCAAGAATTCCTGTTTTGTTCCTCCATTTTTCCTTTAACCCTTTAACTCTGACCTGTTTTCATGTCTCTGCTGGTGAAAACCATCAACATCTTCATGCTGCCACCACCATGCTTCACTGTAGGGATGGTGGTCTTCTAGTAGTGGTCCTATGAACAGATCCTCCCAGCTCCATCAGGGTTATCTTTGGTCTTCTGAATGTTTGTCTGATTAATGCCCTCCTTACCTGTTCTGTGGGTTTTGCAGGTTGGCTGTCATAATGTCATCTTTCTATTTTATAAATAATAAATTTAATGGAGATCTGTTGGACACATTTAATTTCCCTTGGGATTAATAAAGTATTTTTGAATTGAATTGAATGTTCATGGTTTTGGAGTAGTTTTTATACCAAATATAGATTTGTACATTTCTGCAACTTGGTGTCTGACCTGTGTGGAGAAGTATTTGGTCTTCATGATGTATTTTGTTCGGTGGTAGTCCTTTTTCTTGGAGAGGGTGAACAGCTGTTTGCTCTGTCAGAACAGGTGGATATATGACCTGCGTCTTCACAGGTGGATTTTACTGAACTTATTATGTGGCTTCTAGAGGTAATGGCTGGTGCAAAGGGGTGAATATACAGTATATGCATGTACACTGTTCAAATTTAGATTTTTTAAACATATTTTAAATATTTTTCCCCATTTTACGTAATTAATCTTCAGTGTTTTGTAGGATTATGGCTAATAAGATAACCACCTAAAAACAATTATTTGTTTGCTCAACTTTATAGTAAAGGTGTGTCTCAGTTGAACTTTTCCTTTATAAAAGGATTTTAACAGTCAAATCAGCTGTATTTCAAAAGTATTTGCTGCCTCAGTGCTCCAAGAGTGCACAGACAGGGAGGAAATCAGGAAGGAGGAACACTGCGCATTTCTTCAAAATTTAACAAGATAAGCACCTAAAACAAATGTTTGTTTGCTCGACATTATAGTAAAGGTGTGTCTCAGTTGAACTTTTACTTAATAAATGCACTTCATTGGTCAAATCACCTGCATTTTGCCGGGGTGGCACAGAAAAATGAAGCTGATTTGATGGTTTCTCCAAGTGAGATGGACAAAAGTGGCAGGCTTTGGTAAGTCAGTTGTGTCCTTAATAGTCACTTTTACCTATTACATGACACAACGGCATGCCATACTGCTTGAATGCCATCTAGCAGCTGAAAATGGTAGTGTTCAATATTTTCAGTCAGAATGAATGAAAACGCTCATATCTCAGCCAAAAATTGATTTATACATATGGGAAAAAATTCATAAATATGTCACTTTGGCATATAAGTCGCAGGGCATGCAAGTTATGAAAAAAAACTGACTTATAGACTGAAAAATATGGTATATCTATACAAAGACTTATCAGAATTTTAGATCACATTCATACACCGCTGGGACACACATCAGATGCAATGAGGGGTTCAGTGTCTTGCCCAGGGACACTTCAGCATGTGACTGCTGGTGGAATCGAACCCCCATCTCTCCCATTGGAGGATGACTGCTCTAACCATTCAGCCACAGCTGCCCATCATACAGAAAATACTGTTTTGTGTTCGTTTATCACAAGGGACTATAAATAAATACCTGCAGGTACACCCATAAACTTCTCACTTGGATTTCTAAGTTCAGACATTAATTAGAAACATTTTGATTTTTGCACACAAAATTTCAGTTTAATTTCCTCTTTCTTCTTTGTCCTCTGAAAGCTTTTCAAAATAAACTGAAACTTCTCAGAAGTTCTGAATTTGGAGCTTGTTTTGAGTTTGTTCTGTTGATTTTTTTTAAGCTGTCTCATATCTCAAACTGTTACACTTTGTTTTAAGTCCCAGCTGCAATTCTTCCACTGACACAGCTCAAGCCACAAAGAAAAGGAAAATTAGAGTTAAACTTTTCAGCAAGAGCTTCAAATTTACGAAGTGGTGTGCATGGGTATTCATTCATAAAAATGAAGACTGGAGAGTGTGTGCCTATTATCGAGGGATCACACTTCTCAGCCTCTCCAGAAAAATTTACGTTACGAAAGTTTAAGTTTCTCAGGGTGTTGGAAGAGAGGCTTCCACTGATTGTCAAACTTCACTTCCAGGAGAAGTAGTGTGGCTTTTATCCTAGTTGTGGAACAGTGAACCAGATTTACATTCTTGCAGGGTTACTAAGGGGGTCATGGAAGTCTGACTCCATGTTTTTTGTTCTGATTTTTTTGGGATCTGGAAAAGGCTTATAAAGGTGTTTCTTGAGGCATTTTGTGGAAAGTGTGGTGGGAGTATGGGGTGTCGGTGTTGTTTTAAGGGCTATCCGGTCCATGTATAACCAAAGCAGGATCTGTTTCCGCATTCTTGACACAAAGTCGTGCTTGTTCTGTGTGCAGGTAGATTTCCGCCAGGTCTGTCCCTCATCTCAGATCTTGCTTGTGGTGTTCATTGACAGGACTCTAGGTGCAGTCTTGAAGTAAAAGGTGTCTGGTTTGGGATCCTCAGGGTCTTGTCTCTTCTTTTTGGGGATGATTTGGTTTTGTTAGCATCTTCAGGCCATGACCTTGAGTATGCAGTGGGGCAGTTTGCAATTAAGTAGGAAATAGCTTGGATGAGAGTCAGCTCTTCTTATTCTAAGGCCACAATTTCCAACCGGAAACAGGTGAAATGCTCCTTTTGGGTTTGGGTAAAAGTCTTTGCCTCTGGTGGATGGGTTTAAGTTTCTGAGCATCTTGTTCATGAATGATGGTAAAATGGAGAGGAAAATAAATTCACAAATCAGTGCCATATCTTCAGTTACGAAGGCGTTACTGGTTGCGGTGGAAAAAAACTGAGTTGAAAGACAAAGCTAACTGGAAGAATGAGATCCTGGTTACAAGTGGTTGAAATTGATGTCCTTCATCAGGTGGCCTTAAAGATGAGGTGAGTAGCTTTGTCATCCGGGGGGAGCTCGGCGTAGATATGCTGCTCTTCTGCATTGAAAGGAGCCCATTAAGCTGGTTCAGGCAACTGATTAACATTCGTCCCATTAGAGGTTTTCTGGGCATGTCCACTGGGAAGAGACCTTAGGGCAGACCCAGAACTTGTTGTGGATTAAGTGTCCTCTCTGACCTGGGAACACCTTGGGATCCCCCAAAAATATCTGGAGAGTAGCTGGAGGAGAGGGGTGTCTGGATTTTCTCTCCTGGATCTGTTGCACTGTGAACAGACCACAGATAAGTGGTGGAAGCTGTGCACATGAGATGGTGCACATTTGATGAAATTTTTCCAGTGATAATGGTGTAAATGTTGGATCACTCGTGTAAGACCCTTATGTAGATTTCTGGATCAAAAAAGGTTTTATTTAGTGCCTTTTTTGTTTTCAGGAATACAACCAGTGGTGTATAATGGAATCATCCAGTCAGGAGAGTTTGACCATGTTACCAGGAAAAATCAAGTTCTACAACTTCAGCTTTGTGGCTAAAACTGAAGACGTTGGCAAGAAGGTTGAGGTATGTGGGGTATGTCTGTATGTTTAACAGAGAATATGAAGAAGGAACTATAGCTAACTATGCATGTGTTCCTGCAGATGACAGGCATTGAGGTGATGCTGGGCAGTGGCAATGGCCGTTGTGTGTTTCTGAGCTGGAGAGGTGCTGGGGGAGATGCTGCCTCAGTCCAAGAAGCTCTGCAGGCCAGCAGATCATCACGTAGATGGGCACGTGGTATGGAGACACGACAGGAACTCAACTGGGACAGTTTGACTCTGCAGCACAGCACCATGTAATCTCATTATAAACGTTAGTTTTACTCTAACAGAAACAACAGCGCATGCAGTCTTCACTTTGCTTGTTTCTGTATTTGTAGGATCATCTCCAGAATCCCAAAGATCTGTGTCCAGCTGAGCCACCAGCCTCCTGCACTCACCAATGAGATGTACTACATCAGACTCACTGTCCAATCAAATGAGGAGAATGTGGCAAAAGATGTCAAACTGACAGCTGGTCTCAAACCAGGTACTTATGCACATCCACGGAACCAGGAAAGGCTCATAGCTTAAGCTAGAAGTCTATTTGCATTTGAAGTTGCTTATAATTGATCCAAGTCTTTGTATTTGTGCTTGGATAAAGAGCTAAACTATTTCTTAATTCCTTTTGTTTGTATGCTAATTTAAGATTATATCAATCAATCAATCAATCTTTATTCCAGACACAGAAAGGTCCATAGTTAAAAAAAATAAAAAAAAAATAAAAAAAAATAAAGGTTAAAGATATAAAATAAAAACATGACATATTCACCGAGTCACAAATAAATGATGACGCCAGTGATTCCACAATTTTGAGTAGAGTCTCACTGTACTAAAAACAGGATTTACTAAAATTGCAATTATATTATTGCATGACACAGAGAATCTACACATGCATTTATACATAAGATTCCTGAGCACAGCTGCACAGGTAGGAACAGCATTGTGTACAAATGTATAGTCATTATTGTCATTACTTAATGTGTCACTATCTCGTTTGACTTTATCTATGCTCAGGATAGGACAGAGACAGAGTCACATCTGTGTTGCCCATCCATTAGCTTAGTGCTATGTTGCTGACGTTTTTTATCGGGGGGGAGGGGTGGATGCGGAGCGTTACATCAGTATAAGTTTTGCTAGCGTGTTTGTATTGCACCCTGTGCTATGTCAATACCGACAGTTGTCTTGGGGGGCGGGGGGAGGGGGGGTGTTCGAAAGGCAGGGTGTTTTGTTCTGTTGACGGGGCGGGGTGCCTTGCTTGTATAATAGTAGGGGAAACACTGCTCAGTCTTAAGTCTAATGAGTCATTACTCAGTCTAAGGCCCCATTTACACAGACACGGCTGGGGGAAACGTAGGTTTTTTCAGATATTGATTTGAGGAAAAAAATCTGCGTTGAAACGGGCTGCTTTCCTTGCTTACATGTATACGCAGCAACCCTCATGAATCCACTGTAGTTGCCATGCCAGGTCATTAGTTGGTGCTATGAATTTTGTACATTCACCTAATGCTCATGCGTGCTGCCTGTGACAGTTGTCTGTAAGGACTTTCCTCTGGGCTGAAAACCCAGTAACAACAAAACTTAAAGCTGCATTTTGGATACGAGTAGACGGATTTGACGCCAAGCTGGATCGCTTCATCTAACAGATCGACACTGGCCGCTGAGCGGACCAGCACTGACGAGGATGATGTCGGACTTCCTACTCCGGTGGTAATTAGCCGTCGAGCAAGCAGGTAAATCAACATTCTTAATAATGTTTGCTTGTGTTTACTTCGGTTACAGAAAAACCAACTGAGTTTTTATTTTTATTTTTCTTGCGACAAGAAGCTGCCCTCCTACCAGAGGCGTACCGGTTCTGAAACAGAGTACTGACTTGGCGGTGCAGGAGGACCTGAAGAGAGATGCTAGAGCAACTATTCACTTAAAATTCCCCTCAATTCTTTTTTCCAATCTGTTCAATGTTTTAAGCTACATTAAGCAAAGGAGTGACAGCCTGTACAAGCCAGATAAACAACATGGGGCCAGTAACCAGGATGATAACAGAGAGGAAAAGTACAGTTCATAATGTAGTTTACAGTTCGGTTAACGTGTTTTTAATAGTCTGTTCAGTTTTCTTATCAGTGTTTGTGTGACATACTGTTTGTGGTGTTGAATAAATAAATTAAAATTAAACTTGATGTCTTCATTTTCAACTTAAGTAACATGCAATATGTTTCACATCATTAACAGTTTAAGTTACATAACTTAAATTACGTAATGTCCAGATAGCTTAATTTTGCTCAGATAGCTTAATTACATCTCCCACCACTAACAGAAATACTGTTTATTATTGTTACTGTAATTATTTAGCATATTTAATGTTATAATCCGGCTCCGCGCGTGAAATATACACCTGTCTTGACAGACTCGTTCAATAAATAGCGATATTAGAACTGGATCCAACTGGCATCTCTTCCCAACAAAGATGTCAGTCACAGCAGCTACATTCCAGTGTAGCTTAACTGCGAGACACAAAATATATTCCAATCATAGCACAGAAAGCAGTATGTTATACTCTGGCGCCATTTTTGTTGATAGAAATATGCCTTTGGTCCGTGTGTATGTTTTATTTTAAAAAAAATTTTATTTATTTATTTTTTTTGTTGAGCTCAGTTTAAGTGTAGAAACAATGTGAAGTGTTTCAATGAACTTATCATCATCGCTCAATTTTTAAAAAAAATATTTTTATTTATTCATTTATTTATTTATTTTTTAAAGAAAGAGAAGAAAGAAGAATAAATAAATAATAAAAGAGAAATAGATAAGACGAGAGACCACCACGACAAAACAACATGCACAGCACATCGCACAAGGAATCATCTAGCTTCCACCACTACCCAACCTAGCGTGCATCTGTCAAAGCACCTGAATCCAAACACCCGCGCAAGCACGCCCGCCACCACCAGATTTCTCCAAAAGAATGCCCAATAGTGGACGCGGGGGCCCACAGACCCGCCCCCCCAGGACACAATGGCAACATAGGGAGGACCGGAGCCACAGATACACAGCGGCCCACAGGCCCGGAGCCCCAAGAGTCTCCCAACAGGGAGAACCGCACCCCCCCCCCCCCCCCCCCCCCCCC